>NC_135437.1:21474354-21793445 GCF_051991255.1 Vanacampus margaritifer | reverse complement strand
GTAACTGAGTATGTTAATATTGATTTTCACCTTCATTTTTGCTGTCTATGTTTGACACAGTAGCCTATATATGTGCGTAAAAATTTCAAATATTGATTTTATGATTTACATGAAACCAGCATAGTATTGCCAAATCAAACTTTAATATTTATTCTGTTATCATTTCAAAGTCTGTCAAGCAAAAAGACAACATTTAACCACGATGTTAATGATTTCTAATTGATTAATGGTAATTGCAGTTACTACGCCAAACAATAGCTTACTCAGCATAACAAAAATGCTCATAATTATGGCTGTATATAAGAACCTGAACTCACAATTCGCCTCTCATGGCTGAAGCCAGAAGGCAGCCATCTTGTGTTGCCACTGTTATCGACAAAGCTCTACTATCAGTGTGTGTTTTATTGTGTAGCGTTAACTCATTCACTGCCATTGACGGCTATAGACGCAAAAAAATCATTTTAACTATTTCTATTAGTTTAATATTTTTTCCACTTTTGTTAACAAGAGTATGAAAACCTATATATACAGTATATATTATTGTATTGGAACAGATATAAAATGTTTGATTAATTGTGAGTTAACTAGTGAAGTCATGCAATTAATTACGATTAAAAATGCTAATCGCCTGACGCCCCTAATTTTTAATAATCTTTGCTTTAAAAAAAAAATTCCGATTATTAAAAAAAAATATAAGATTATTAAAAAAAATTTTTTTAATACAATATATATATATATATTTTATTTTTTAAAGAAAAGATTATTAAAAATTAGGGGTCTCAGGTGATTACAATTTTAATCCTAATTAATCGCATGATTTTACTAGTTACCTCACGATTAATCACAAATTTTATATCTGTTCTAAATGTACAAAAAAAAAAAACATTTATAGGTTTTCATACTCTTGTTAACAAAAGTGGAAAAAATGTTAAACTAATAGAAATAGTTAAAATGAATTTTTTGCGTCTATAGCCGTCAATGGCAGTGAATGAGTTAACTCTACACAATAAAACACAGACTGATAGTAGTGCTTTGTCTATAACAGTGGCAACACCAGATGGCTGCCTTGTGGCTTCAGCCATGAGAGGCGAATTGTGAGTTCAGGTTCTTATATACATCCATAATTATGAGCATTTTTGTTATGCTGAGTAAGCTATTGTTTGGCGTAGTAACTGCAATTACTACTAATTAATTAGAAATCATTAAGCAGGATTGGGGAAGCCGGCTGCAAAGAAACAACAGGAAGCAGAGCTTGAGGTGGCGGGAATGAAGATGTTGAGGTTTTCTTTAAGAATGACCAGCATGAATGTTCTCCGTCCTTGCAGACACTTCATCTTATTCCCACACTTTTTCAAAAACATGCAAATTTAATTGAAGACTAATATGCCCTGTGATTGGCTGGCGATCAGTCCAGGTTAAACCCAGCCTCTTGCCTGAAGTCAGCCGGAATAGCCTCCATTCATGGATGTCTTACTTTATTCAGTTTGGGAGCTATTCTTTTTAGCTCTAAATGATGTGGTTCTATTTCATCTCCAAGCACCGCGTTGCCAACCACGTAGGCCTGATTAAGGGTTAAAGGTTAAACGCGTAGTGTAACAACTTTACTGTCCACAGCAGCTTTTTTTTCCCTCACTAATTAACATTTTAGAGTAAGTCCCCAGCCATTTTCTTCCAGTTTCCATCCTGCATGCTAAGCCGACTGTCTCAGTGCCCAGCTTTATGTGGCATACAGGGCTAGTTCTGAAAAAAATCTCACTAATTGGGAGTCTTGTAGGTCCGTTCCTTTACAAAAACATAATGACAATGTATAGCTAGAATGTCACTAAGTAAGTAAAGTGCATACCTCCCGTCAAGCCTCAACAGTCAACACAAGTGGGGATAATCTACGAGGCTCGAATTAACTTTAAATTTTTATTTTTGAGAGGGAGCTCAGTATTGTTCATTCGGTAATCTTACCGATTCGACATGTCATCATCGTTACTCTCTCTCTCCCCCCGCCCCCCTCTTTTTCTTTTTTTTGAATGTGCGTGAGTTTGTGCAGGTGCGTCCGTGCGAGTGTGTACTCATTAATTCACCTAAAACCTATAAAAAAAAATCCCATACCGTTCTCACCTAAACCGAATACTTCAGAATCCAGCTAGAACCGTGAGGTTGTCAGGAGACCCGAGGAAGGATCAAAGAAAGGAAAGAGAAATCCATCCAATTAACTTTAAATTTTAACAGTTTTGCCAATCAATGACTTGTATGGTGTTTTAGCAAAGCTAAACCCATTAAAACGTATCTACTGTAATGCAATTTTGACATTTATCGTGCAGATCTCTAAAGTCAAAATACAGACTACTTCTATTACATGCTGAGCAGATATTGCCCTTTGGATTCTTGCGAGTGAACAGTTGTTGTTGATGCTATAGTAGCTCTGGCCGTATCCTCACTTGAAATGTCATGGTTTATATTATGGATTATATTTGTGGAATCCTGCGAACTTTATCTGCCCTTCTATTCTGTCCTCTCAAAACAACAACCCTAATGATGACAAAGCTTGAAGCCTTTTTGGTATGTGCGATATGTGCAGCTCCCCAACGGCGCCGTTTTTGTTTGTTTTTAAAGGTACGTGAATTGCTTTTGTACTGAAATCATGAAATAAAATAATATAATGAAATATCTGTATTTTTTTTTTTTGAAATGTGTCAAGCTGTTTTAACCCTTTGCTTTCTATTCATGTCATTACTGTATGTTTTCATAAAGTGCAATATTGTAGACTACTTTTTACTTACTTTTTGAATGGCATTTTCATTCATTACTGTGGGCAAAGAATGAATTAAACTCATATTTCAAGGCTCCATTGTACACTCTAAACAGAGAATTGAACCAATTTAAGATCAAACAGAGAATTGTTGACAAATTTCATCAAATTGCTTCAAGTGGTAACACACGATTGAATAAAATTAATCCAAAGTGAAATCTAACCCCAGCGGAAAACGAGGCAACACTGTAATCCAATTGTGTGTTACCAATTGAAGCAATTTTATTAAATTGGTCAACAATTCTCAGTTTAATCTTAAATTGGTTCAACGATTCTCTTTTTAGAGTGTATATTATTTTAGTACTTACAGAGGTACCTCGGAGTTTGAACATAATTAGTTCCTGCGAAGTGTTCAAAATCCGAATTGTTCAACCTCCGAAACATTTTTTCCTATAGTAAATAATGCCAATGCAACTAATCCGTTCCCAAGCTCCAAAAACAGAAAATTCCTATTTTAATTTCTATTTATGTTTTTTACATTTACAGTACAGTACAGTATTCAAACAATAAAAATACCTTACCTGTTTTGGTGTGATGTGGATGATAAATGCTACGTTAATGCTAGCTTTAGTTCAGAGTTTGTGTATTTTACATTGGGCATATTGCTAGACTACTAAGCGGTCCTTGCGTGTGTTGTTTAACGTCAGGCACGTTGTTGAACAGCTAAGGGGGGTCCTCGTGCCAGGATTTACAGAAATAGTCACGGTAGTTACAAAGGCGCGATTATCTCCTTCCTAATTCCACTGTGGTTCGTAGCACTGTATGTTTTTCTTTGCTAACACTGGCACTGTTGTCTTTCTTTGGGCCCGTGGCAAAGAAAATTGTTGTGGAAAAATAAAAATGCACTTGCGAGTATGAAGCACCTCCGGGAGTTTTCACAATCTGAATGGAAATGAGCAGTTATGAGCAACGTGAGCATTTGGCATGGCTTGGCTTCGCTCGGCTACCCGTTTTCAAGGTATGTTCGGCTTAGCTTTCTTAGCTTGGGTGTTCAAACTCCGAAAATGAGTTCAAATTCCAAGGCATTTTTTACTCAGATTTTTTTGGTTGAAGTTCGAATTGCACGAGTTCCGAGACGTTCAAACTCTGAGGTTCCACTGTATAATGTAATGTGTCATTATAATCAACTGCAAACAATTTATGTACAGTATTTACCTAAAGTTTTATGATGAAAGTTTGATTTCAAGCAGACAAATTTACTTCTCTTTTGGAACTTGAATTAGAAATCCCAATAATTCTAGAATGGAACGGATTGGATATGAGTTTTGTTGCCCCCCTAATACTTCATCACTGTGTGTTGTGAAAGATATCATAACATTTTTAATTCCTAATTTCATATATCGACTATTGTTACACATTATGAACATTTTAATTCTTCATATTAACCTTGTCGAATTGTTTTGTGTCCTGTGCAGAGCAGATGGTGTTGATTTCGGTATAATCTGACCTTAAACTGGGTCATACTATTTAGTCTAAAAAAGTTCCTTCTCAGCGCTTTGTACACGCACATTTCGGTCTTGAAAACAAAATTTGCTTTGAAATAACACACACACACTCTTTACTTTCTTCATCAGTCACGGCCACCGTAAATTTGGTTCAACTTGTTTGTGAGATTTTGTTATGAGGAAAAATAGAACCTTCAACTATATAACATATTCAGTCCCGAACACACACCCAAATCTGACCTTGTTTACGCCACTGCTCACGGAAAAGTACCAGAGAGTATGTTTAGTCTATAAATGAAAAGGAGGAGGTCTTTTTAACTATAAGAAGCTATTGTACACGTAGAAGAGCACATTTGACGCTCTGAAATCCCACGTTTTTAAGTGATGTAATCGGAAGCTGTTATCTGTCCAGAGATCTCTGAAAGATTAAAATCATTTTTGCAAAGGTGTATTTTTCTTACATTAAATCTATCTTCATTTTTGGAACACGCAAAGGACAAAATTCATTATTCCTCTTCAGTTGCATTGGGCCAAAATTCCATGATATAGTAAACCTGCGCCAGGAGCCGTTTCTTTAGACCATGCAACAGTTTCAGTCCTCAGAAGTGAATACTCACGTTGCGAAAATCTCGAAAGGGGACAAACTGCACAATGTCTCGAACAGCCTCCTCGCCTGTGTTGGACCTCAGCACGCTGGCGTCTCCGTCTAAAAACTCCATGGCAGCGAAGTCGGCATTGCCCACACCGATGATGATGATGGACATGGGCAGCTTGGATGCCTGAACAATGGAATGACGTGTCTCATCCATGTCGCTGATGACACCGTCTGTTATAATGAGCAGAGTGAAGTACTGCTGCGCAGACAAAAAAGGTGGTCGAGGGAGGATTTAGGAGAGAAAGAGAAAAGACAAAATATGGCTTTCAGTTAGACTTGTGCAATGACATTTCTGATGATTGTCATACTGTCATACAAGCTTTATAGGAGGAAACAGAGAACAAAAATCGATTAGGAGTCACGCAACAATCCAGTAACAAGAAAAATTTAATGAAATGAAATCGCTTCTGCTTTGCAGCAAGTTGGGCTCCATTCACACTACAGACCGCACCATCTGTTCCTGCAAAGAAATGATGGTGGCATTAAATGAGAGAAAAAACAAGCCCGTGCGTGTGTGTGCGCGTGCGTACTTGTACATACTACATTGTGAGGACCAAAATACGTCTTAAACCAACAGATTGAGGACATGTTTGTGACGTGAGGACATTTTGACAGGTCTTCACAACTCAAGAACTCTTTTTGAGGGTCAAGACTTGGTTTTAGAGTTTAGGTTTGAATTGGGTTATGGTTGAGGTTAGGTGAAGGGGCTAGGAAATGCATTATGTCTATTGATGTCCTCACAATTACGTAAGTACAAGTATGTGTGTGTGTGTGTGTGTGTGTGTGTGTGTAAAACCACGTAAGAGTGTGTGTTTATCAGTCACATTGACAAACACATTTAAGTCAGCCTTCTGTGTGCTCCTACTCACATGATTAAAAAAATAACCTCAATCCACACCTTACTCACTCTGAGCCAATGATATCTTCTGTACAGTAAATATGCAAAATCAGCATTGTTCACTGTTTAAATGGACAATTTTGGACAGCATAGATTTTTATTACAGATTTAATATGACAATTTATTTTATGTTTTATTTTTAATGTGAGGGTATGGTGTACCTCACGACCAGCATCCAGATATCCTAATTTTGCCACCAATTGTGTACAATTGTATATAGTGGCAAGTTGAATAAATACCCAAAAGGGCCCAAAAGTTAATTTGAAAAAGTAAATATATTTATTTGAGCAAAATGTGTCATTTGGATGTAGGCTGGCAAAGCAAATTCAGAGGATACAATGTGATTTTTTTTATGTCACTCACTATATATCACCATATAAATAAGAAGTATACAGACGCTCCCCTACTTACGAACATTCGTGTTACGAACAACGGTACATACGAACATGTCTGCGCGCATGTCAAAAAAATGTTTGGAAAGAGATGCTGTAAGTTAGATTTTTTATTGCGCACCTTTTTCCGAGTACTGTAGTGCTTCTTTCCGCCACTAATACCGACGCTTGGCGCTGTGAGAGCTCACCCAGCATTGGAGGCTCAGCAACGTGTCGAGGAGGAGGAAGAAGAAGAAACGCCTGTCGCTCATAGATAAAGCCATCGCACTCTTCGAGCAGCAAGACCCAAATATTGAACGTTGCACAAAGGTTGCAAATCAATTGAATGATGCCATACAGTGCGACCGCATCATTTATGATGAAAAAAAGAAGAAAACTGTGCAATCGTCGTTAGATCGCTTCTTTCGGCCAGTTTCTAGTAAATCCTCCAAGGAAGATACTCATCAACCCTCATCTTCTTCTCCGCGACCCTCAACTTCTTCCTACATTGAAGTTACGGAGGAGGAAGTAACTTTTGAAGCCCATTCCAGCGACGACGAAGAACCTCTCATGATATAAAATCCTCCTCTTCCTCCTCCATCAAATCCTTAAGCATCGAGTACATCTTCCAAAAGTAAGTTCACTTCACTTAACTTCATTTTATTTATCTTATTACGTACATGTACATACTGTGTGTGTCTCTCTCTCTCTCTCTAACATACGTAGTACAGTACTGTACGTATTCTCTTTAACCATAAATTATAATACAAAATATAGCACTGAAGCAACTTACGAACAAATTCACCTTACGTAACGTAACTCGTTCGTAAGTTGGGGAGCGTCTGTATATAGTCTTGCCAATGTCTACTCAACCAGGGTAATGAAATTATTTTTTGTTGCAACAAACTGAGAATTGCCATTAAGTCTGTGAGGGCCGGATGTCAAATAATTTGTTTGTGTAGTTCAGTTGTATTGCTTATAGTGTGCGGCTGACAGCCTTTGACTCAGCACACACACACACACACGGGTGTGCGCGATCGATAAATACCAGTGCTCAAGGCTATTTATTACATGTTCTGTTACCTTAGAGTCTACCAATGATTTAAAAAAAAAAAAAAAAAAAAAAAAAAAACAAGAGAGGCCTGTAGTTGTTACAAAAACACGGATTGTAACACACATAAAATATTGTGGCATTTCAACTCATGTATTTGTTCTGTGCTTGTGTGATGGTAAAATAGGGTATAAAAGACTGCATGTACAGTACGTATGCCTATGGCATATGTAACATTTGTTCTGTTATTTTTTTTTTATTTACATAAATGGTCCCAGTCAAGAAACAAGTACAAGGCAACATCCGCACCTTTGCAACCATTTTTTTTTTAAAAAAAACTTTCTATTCCTTTGCCAAATACTTTGCTTTAAGCCACGTCACATGTTTAATGAGAATTAGGTGTCATTTCATACTTCACTGACCTCACCTATATGCGAAGATGTGTTGAATGGATCGGTACTCATTATCACACTCAACGTCTACCAAGACTACTAAAAATAAAGATTCAACATATAGCATTTTTTGCGAGGATGCATTCTTTTGTATTGTCGTGAGGAATATTTTGCTTTTGTACATGTCGTTTTTGAAAATGGTATTCATGTAATTGAAATGCTCCTGCTGTGACTTACCGCAGCTTTTTCTTGTTGCAGGGCCTGGGCTGCAAAACGGGCTACGTGGTTAATAATTGGAGCAAAGTTTGTTGGCCCGTAAAAACGGAGGTGCGGGAGACAGGCAGAGTAAGCCTGCGCAATACCTTCCACGCCTAGTGAGGAGAGAAAGCAACAACAAAAACAATATGTGAGGATAGTTTCATGGTCTGAATCAATGACATCATGACATACCTGAGCAGAAAGGGTTTGTGGGGTTAAAGTTGATTGCAAATTCATGTGATACCTAAAAATATAAGAAACCCAAACTCAGACTCATTGCAATTCACAGTCAATATTCTACATACTGTATTCATTTTGCAAAACTTCTCTCCATCTCTCACGTAGTATCACTCCCATTCTGTGTGTGCGTGTGCGTGCATTCAAGCTCTTCTCTCCTTTGTCCTTTTCATCAGCACAGTGCCATGGCAACACAGATGGGTTGACAATTGCACAGTGATTTGAATATGCAAGTATAATGCTTACGGTTTTTATGTGTGTTTGCGCATCTTCACACACACCACGTTGAGACTGTGATGACGATAATGAGGACGGCGATACAAATGTATCGTTTGTTTTCATAACAAACACGAACAAACACACATCTACCTTCCAGTCAGGTGGGAGTTGGGCTCCAAATCCCAGAGCAGGAAACATTTTGTCACTGAGGAAACCATGACAACAGATTAGAAAATATAGCAATTTTTTTTCTTCTTCAAAATCTAATTTCAACACCCAGCATTTAGACAAAATATAAACTATGGATATTTTGCGACCTCCGTCACAAAGAACCGCTATGACAAATTGATAATTAAACAAGCTTGGTTGCTAGAAAACTGTATTTGTGTGATATGTTTCTCTTTCAGATTTTACTTTTTACCTGTGAAGAAAACAGAAGAGTGACCTCATATTTTCATGACAAATTAAGTTAGCCAAGGTCATGTGAGGAGCGGATTTAGGATCCAAACGCAGACAAAACAGTATTCTTTTATACACAAAAATACAAAGCACCGAACAGAAAGCAGGGCTGGATTCAGATGGCTTAGAAGAAAATGCTTTATGAAGAAAACCTCGACTAAGAACACGGAGCGGGCTGCATGCAGAAGTCAAATGTACAAAGTAAACTACTTTGTAAAAGAGGGCAGGGAAACCTTTACATACAGACGCTCCCCTACTTACGAACATTCGAGTTGCGAACAACGGTACATACGAACATTTCTGCGCGTACAGTATGTCGAAAAATGTTCGGGAAGAGATGCTGTAAGTTAGATTTTGTATTGCGCGTAGTGCTTCTTTCCGCCGCTAATACCGACGATTGGCACTGTGAGAGCTCATTGGAGGCTGAGCAATGTGGCGAGGAGGAGGAGGAAGAAACGCCGGTCCCCATGAAGCAGGAAATAACTTTTGAAGCCGATTCCAGCGACGACGAAGAATCTCTCATGATATAAAATCCTCCTCTTCCTCCTCCTCCATCATCTCCTTAAGCATCGAGTACATCTTCCAAAAGTAAGTTAAACTTCATTTTATTTATCTTATTACGTACATGTACATACTGTGTGTGTCTTTCGCTCTCTCTCTCAAAAAAAACTAACTTCAAAATACAAAATAAACTGAACTAACAAAACATGAAGCTAAACATGACAAAACAACTAAGGCGAGACTAACAACATGACATGGATCCTGATCAGGCAAAGAGGTCAGCGTGACGTGGCGAAAGACTTACGACCGTTGCAACAGCAAAAATGAACCGACACAGACAGGGGGGAGACAACCGACTAAATACACCAACACTAATGACATAACAAGACACACCTGGCTGAGGGCACTGATTGGATGACACATGAGGGTAATGGGGAAAGGTGGACACAATCAGGGTTGACACAGACGCCACACAAGGAAAGGCAAGTGACCTGAAACGAGAGGAGTCAGACTTTTCACAATAAAACAGGAAATGACACAACAAGGGGAACACACAAGGAAAACAGAGGCTAAACATGACAGGGACTAAACAAGACTGAAAATAAACATGACAATTAAAAGGGACATAGTAACTCCATACACACAAGACATTCATAAAACAGCGACCCCCTGACCTGCATAAGCATAATAACTGCATACACATAATACACCAACATCGTAACAGAATGACCCATGAGTACTCATACTGTGCTAAAATAGAAGTACAAATAATTATGTGAAAGAAATACAGTATTCTGGTAAAAGTAGTAGAACAGATTAAACCCTTTTAAGTCAAGATTAAAAAAGTACAAACCCCAATTCCAATGAAGCTGGGATGTTGTGCAAAACTTAAATGAAAACTTTGTCAAACGAAAAATTCGCAAAACCTTTTCAACCTATTGTGTTAATTGAAGACACTACAGAACTTTGTCACGTACGTTCTTCTGAAGACCACAGGCCAGTTTACGAGACGTATGTACGTGCTCTGCATTCTTCAGAAACGGCTACTGTTTCTAGTATAGTTGCAAAGAGATTAAGGAATTTATCATCTACGGTCAATAATATCAAAAGAGCCAGAGAATCTAGAGAAATCTCTACACATAAGTGGCAAGGCAACACTGAATGCCCGTGACCTTCAATCCCTCAGGCAGCAACGCATTATCACCCGGCACCATTGTGTAAAGAACATTGCCACAGGATTGCAAACACTTTAGAAAGCCATTGTCAGTTAACTCAGTTTGTCGCTACATCTTCAAATGCAAGTTAAAACCATGCAAAGCAAAATACATTTGGCTTCTCTGGGTCTGAGCTCATCTGAGACGTGTGACATGCATCCTTGGAGCGGGAAAGCAAGTTCCAAAAAAACATCATCGTAGGGGGTTTAGAGCTAGGGGTGGGAATCTTTGAATGTCTCACGATTCGATTCAGATTTTTGGGTGTGCGATTTGATTTCAGAATCGATTTTAGATTAAGAATGATTTTTGATTCACAATGATTTGATTGACAATGATTTTTGCTTCAATCTATAGATGTTTAAAGAATCGTAATGATCTACTCCAGTCTGACTCGCTAATGCTAATTAGCGCGCCTCTCGCCGCACTTTTATCACTCAAAAGAATGGTTCCACGCTGCAAAAAAAATAATTTTATTGTAATAACTTGATTGTGACTTTTTCCTTCTACTCTCTAATGTGGCTACAACTCAACAGTGTATTAGACCGCGTGGAACCACACTGCCCCTAAGTGGCCAAATTGGGTACAACATGAACAGCGCTCCCAATAAAGGCACACATAAGCAAAGGGAAGACAGTATAAAATAATTTAAATAAAATAGATTTTGGGACATTTAAAATCGATTCAGAATCGTACTAAATGAGAATCGCGATTCTTATGAGAATCGATTTTTTTGGGCACACCCCTATTTTGAGCTGTGCTTTTGTCTGTTCTCTCACATAGGTCCTGTTTGAACTTGGCTGACCCCACGGGGGGGGAGTAGAGCCTCAGGCAACTTAGCTCTTAGGATCATTTGGACACACAAACCCCTCCAACATGGTAAGGTGATGGCTCAAGGAGGAGGCTATGTTAGATTCGTTATAAACAAACGTTCATAGTTTTACATAGTCCACATTGATGCATGAAAATTACACAACAGATTGAAAATAACAACAACGTGGTGTCACCTGGGTGTTTTATGGAGACACTACGACACCAACAACTTACTTCCAGGCCCATTTCACGCAAACTGTCATTTAAGAAGTTTGTTTGGTTATAGTATAGTCTATCTGGGCCATTGTAAAAACATGATCCACAAACTAGAAGCAAGCTAAGGAGGTTGCGCAAAACAACTACGACACAGCTATCCGCCATTGTTGTTGACAGACTGGCGGTTCGTCTGCAGTCACACGAAAATTGCAGCATGCATCATCAAAGTACGACAATGCGGCGTCATCGAGCTGCGACAATTACGTCATCACTGGAGGAATATCCCACATACGCTGCGTTTTGAAATCTTTCCACTCTGGACCAAAAGTAATCGGTTTCAAGCTCCAAAACGGCGCCGCTGTGTGGATGAACTGCCCAAACAGTAACTGGCTTGTTATTTGTGGTAGTGAGTTTTTTTTCCTGGTGTTACTTTCAGGTTTTTCTTTTTTAGAACATTGTTGGTTTTATATTTAGAGTTTCCCCCAGTACTCTTGCTAGTGTTTTTGTTAATAAATTGCTTTGTTCATTACACTCTCCATGCTTCTGGGTCCTCAACCAAGCACTTCCTTAGTACCAACTAACAATCCCCTAATGTCACATTAGACAATCTAAAGAGTGTTTAAAGATAGCTGAGACTCAAAACCAGAGTTCGGCAACATGATGGAGGGGCCCACAATTTTTCATCAGTTCTACTGGGGGGCCACAAGGTATCACTCACTTCCTAACCAGATGTATGACAAAAATGCCATTTTAAATATGGACAAAATATGTGCATAAGACTTTTTTTTCCTAATTGACCCAATTATGTATCATACTATCAGAATCTCACTGTAGCTGTCCTCGTTAGATACTCACGTGTCATAGTCCTGTATGATTTGTCCAACAGCTAAAATAGCAGCAAGATACTCATTACTTCCCAGTGGGTTAATGTAATGGAGGGAAGAAGGCTCCCTTGGGTTCCCATTGGATGCCGTGAAGTCTATACCAACCTATGGGAAAAAAACAAAAAGTAGAAGAATGCATTCTTTGAGTCTGATTTACTTGAGTTTAGAATGTGTGCACACACAAAATAAAGAAGCAAACTTGATTCTTGATTCTGATACTATTCTATGAAGGCCGCACGCTCGGGGCATCTGTCACAGCAAGAGGTGGCATGGGCGCTTATTCCGTCCTGGGTGGCTCATTTTGAAACCTCCTTGGCCCCCTTCTCGGGCACAGGACTGTAGTTTACATCAGAACTTTGGCCCGCTGTTGCTGAGCTCCTGAAAGTGGAGATTCATCCCAAAATAGCGATGGCCTTGACGAGTGCTTTCATCGGGACATGAATGCTGCTGGCCTCAACGGCTGCTGGTTTATGCTTGGCCTTCGCTTTACCGCCTCGAAGGATCTTCTGGCCTTGTCTGCGGCGGTTGTGGGTGGCCAGTCTTCTAGTTTCTTCCGCCACTTCTAAACAAACTGTGTTTTGGGACATTGCGGGCAATTTTGTTCTCATTCAGAATTCAAACCACCGCCTTGCCAGTTCTAAAACCCCTAGGACCTGCGGCCCATCCAAGTGTTTTCATCTGCCATCAGACCCCGTGTGGGAATTTGGTGTCGGAATCCACCTTGAATGAGAGAAATATAGCCCCTCACGGAGTGACGCGGTAGCCCAGGAAGGTGACATTAAACAACCCTGGGGGAGTCCTGTTTTTAAAAACCAGTAGGTAAGATTTAAACCCATTTAAAAACACATGCTGTGGTCGGTCACATAAAAATTCCGTCATCCATAAAGTTTGAGTGGTGTGAACTTGAAAAGAGGCAGTGGAGCAGTGTGTCATTTGCAGTGCTGAAAGCAGATAAAAATACATAAATAAAATCCTTGTGTGGGGATTTTGAGAGTCCAGTTATATATTGACTCTGTCCAAAAGCATGAGCTTGCGTCCTCCGTGCCTTGTTTTGCTTTATAGGCTAATTAGAGTGGGTCCAAGTTGTCAAACAGTGCAGACACCACTTGCTACGCCAAGACCCTTTCCATGCTTTTAAGTATCAAGGTCAAGTCAGTCAGACCGCTTGGGCCGCGCTTTAGTGTTTTAGTCAGATTAGATTGTTGTTTTGCGTATTAAAAGAATGAGTACTAGACTTGTCTGCCAGTTTTGTAATCGCTTAGTTATTGATTAAACAATTCATTTTAACACCTCTACTCAGTAGGTTGCTTTGATTTCGGGAATTCACGGTATGAAGCGTTATACAGGACTTCATAGTACAGTATTAGCCACAAAGTCATTAAATTCCATCCGTTAAAAAACATTTTAAAATGCGATAAAGGCCAAATGTCATCAAAAAGTCTTCATCCCATGAGATCTGTCTTAAGAGTGGAAAACAATTGGTACATCTTGAAGCAGCAACTAAAGGCACTACAAACACTTAAATTGTGTCATTTGAACCAATTCCACTCTTAACAAAGAGTAAAATGAATTATGCTCTTCAGTTTTCTACAAACAAAAATTTCCACTATGGGCACTTAAGAATTATTAACGCTGACTGCCATGAGTAAAAATGTCCCTGACACCACAAAGGGATATTTTCAACACTGATGATAATAAGAGTGACAATGTGATAACATACATCACATGTGAGTTCAAGGAAACACACACCCGCATGCACACGCACACACACATGCATTCAACAAATGTGCCTGAACATAAGATGAGATGCAGAGTGACAAAGTTTTTCCTCAGGCAATGAACAACTGTTTGTGTGCTTATGGGAACTCGCAACTGTCATGATTTGTTTGTCTAGATTATATTTAGGTTTGTTACTTGTTATGGCTTGTTTTCTTGTGTCCTGTCTTGCTCGTTTAGTCTTTGGTTTCCACCTGTGCTCCATCAATACAATCCCGTGTCTTCCAATCAGCTTTTGTCTTGTCCAGGTGTTCCTCGTTGTCTCGTCAGTTAGCTGGTAGCCTATTTAGGCCCTGTTCACACCAAAGCAAAGCCGGCTTCGTTCCTCAAAACAAATCTTGTACAGACAAAAATGTTTCAAGACATGCGAGTGTCCAAAAGAAGACGCTGAGGACGTTTAACGGCTGTAATGTATATGCCAAGTCTGGAGTGGCGCTGTATCGCAGAAGAAGAATCAGCGAAGAAGATGAACCACTGATCTGAATATATTACTTACTACATAGCCAATAGGCCAAGACTTTTGAAGCCGCGAGACCACCATATTATTATTCCCAAGAAAGGTTTCTCGGCATACAATCCTATACAGTTACAGCAGGGGTGTCAAACATACGTCCCGCAGGTCGGATTAGGCCCGCCAAGGGGTTTAGTCCGGCCTGCGAGACGATATTTGTAAAGTTAAAACTAAATTTGTAATGTCGGAACAATTTATCAGACAGCCACAATCAAAAAATGTGAATTCGTAATCTCACAAACATTCCTCAGATGAGCAATGCAATTTGTACACGGAATTGTCCTGGATGTCATTATTTTACATACAATCTAAATTTACGTTTTTTTTATTTTTTATTTTTTGTTTAAATCATAAATCAATATAAACGTGTTAAATATGGCACAAATTCAATTTCTGGTAACAAACACATATGACCAGGATTAATGTCCTTATAACCATTACTGCCACACAATGCATTCTGGGAACAATATATATGCAAAACCGGTAGTTTTAACACGTCCAGAACTCATACATCCAAAGTGTTGTTACGTTCCATTTGTATTTGTGTTATTTTTTTGGAACAATATGATTACAGTTAATCTCCGTAATTTAGGGCTGGCCTACAAATAGCGAAAATCTGCGTATAATTACCGGCATTTGTTTCTAAGTTATATACCATTCTTTCCGATCCGGCCCACTTGGTTATATAGTTTCCTCCATGCGGCCCCTGAACTAATATGAGTTTGACACCCCTGGGCTATCCAGTAATATACACAGATCAGTGAGACGAACACAGGAGAAGCGACAATGGTGGGTGATTCAAGTACAACAACATCACTCAAAATATTTTGCTGTAAAAGCATAAGCAAGCTAAGGAGGTTGCGCGAAAACAACTACGACACAGCTATCCGCCATTTTTGTTGACAGACTGGCGGTTCGTCTGCAGTCACACGAAAATTGCAGCATGCATCATCAAAGTACGACAATGCCGCCGTCGTCGAGCTGCGACAATTACGTCATCACTGGAGGAATATCCCACATACGCTGCGTTTTGAAATCTTTCCACTCTGGACCA
Source organism: Vanacampus margaritifer (assembly GCF_051991255.1). Taxonomy (NCBI): domain Eukaryota; kingdom Metazoa; phylum Chordata; class Actinopteri; order Syngnathiformes; family Syngnathidae; genus Vanacampus; species Vanacampus margaritifer. The sequence goes on along the minus strand of NC_135437.1, from coordinate 21,777,691 downwards.
AAAGTAATCGGTTTCAAGCTCCAAAACGGCGCCGCTGTGTGGATGAACTGCCCAAACAGTGGCCTGTTATTTGTGGTGAGTGAGTTTTTTTTCCTGGTGTTACTTTCAGGTTGTTTTTTTTTAGAACATTGTTGGTTTTATATTTAGAGTTTCCCCCAGTACTCTTGCTAGTGTTTTTGTTAATAAATTGCTTTGTTCATTACACTCTCCATGCTTCTGGGTCCTCAACCAAGCACTTCCTTAGTACCAACTAACAATCCCCTAATGTCACATTAGACAATCTAAAGAGTGTTTAATGATAGCTGAGACTCAAAACCAGAGTTCGGCAACATGATGGAGGGGCCCACAATTTTTCATCAGTTCTACTGGGGGGCCACAAGGTATCACTCACTTCCTAACCAGATGTATGACAAAAATGCCATTTTAAATATGGACAAAATATGTGCATAAGACTTTTTTTTTCCTAATTGACCCAATTATGTACATCATAGTATCTCACATTCTTCATAATGCATTTCTTAATGCATGCATAAAATATCCAGCCTTCAACAACAAAGGTTGAAAAAAAAAAACATGATTTTTTTTCTCAGTGCATAAAAAATGATCATTCAAGGATGGAAAAAACACATTAAGTGCATGAAATCATTTAGTACATTTAGTACATAGAACCCTGCTTTTTGCAATGGATAGGGACCGGATCACTAAAATATATGTATAATTGATGTGCATTCTTCAAAAAAGGCTGTTACACTTAATATATAAATTTTCCATGAACTAATGGTTTGCGCTCCCAAAAAAGACCACCCCCCCCCCCAAAAAAAAAAATCAGCCAATAAGTGAATTTGCGGTAGCAAGCATGAGGGAGTACACTGTACAGTAGTAGAGGAAACATGTTTATAATTATAAAAATTCAGCTCTTTTTTTGAGTATTCAAGGGGCCACTCAGGTGCAGTCTTATTATATTACATAACTGTACCTGTAATTGATAATCATCTTTTTTTACTCAAATTTCTGTTATGTGTTAAGAACGACATTTTGCGATTTACGAATGGCTCTTAATTTACTCGTATGAAACTTAATAAAGGGCCTGTTCTAAATCAGAAGTCTCCAAGTTCGATCATCAAGAGCATCAATACGATCCCGTCCGTGTCTTCCAATCTGAATTATGTAATCAGGATCATTATCAGGCTTCTGCAGCGCTTGCCGATGAGCTGATCATTTGATTGAAATGTAAGCAATACCAGTTAAAAACCTAATCCATATGCATTAGCCCAAATGAACAACTATTGTCTATGTGCATGCCTGGAGTGGATGCTTACTGACATGCGAGAGTATTTTTTAATATTTCCATTGTGCTTATCAATGCCATCTGGGGAATGAATTTGATGTTGCTAAAACATTACATTTCATAAACTATTATGGCATTTTCCTTCAGTGATCTCTGGTGCTAGACATTATTACTTTGATAAGTGTGAATTCAGAGACAGTGGGAGATGACACCATTCTGTTTCCAACCGGTTTCTAGCCCCAAGCTATTTGTAATTGTTAGCGCAAAATACACTAAACATAACATGACAAGCACTCACTCCCTTTCTACTGTACAGGCAATTGCATAGAAAAACCGGCCGCAGTATTCTAATTGAGGAATATTCCCAAAGCTGTGCTGGCAGTGCATTAAAAAAATATTCACTGCTTTCAAAATGAATTTTAAATAGACATAATGTCAATATTGAACCTTTTCTGATGTAGTAAATTAGCTAGATTGGAGTGTGAGGAAATCTGAAACGAAATAAATGTTTGCCGTTCTTGTCATTGGGGGTAAACTGACAAGTTGTTGAACATTTTGTGCACTGGTTGTGGGTTATAAACTTGATAGTAGCTCACAAGAATTTAGCAATTCCAAAATCAATGCTGCTTATTGATTCAAGTCCTGATCTATTTTGATTGGGTTAAGGAATTAAATGATACAAATGATATATGGCATCAGTGACGTATTGTATACCATGATCATAATATAACAGATGTTTCTATAGTGTGCCAAGTATGGACAAATGTTTATACCCCTGTAAGAGTGGGCCATTATTAATTAATTAATTATATCAATATACATCCAGACATACTGTTCCTTAAAAATACTTTCTGGTCTTTTCTGCTTTTATTTACAAAACATTTTATGTTGACTGGCAATGGGGAAAACAAAGAAACAAAAAAACAATAAAACAAACTATCCAGTGGAAAAATACCACTCAAAATATTAGGTCGTACAAGGAATGTACACTGTTGTCTAAATGTATAATGTTGTCATCCGTGCTCCTCTAGCAGTGCCATAAAAAAAAGTATTTTGCTGGTGATGTAAACCATTCATTGCTCATACAATAGTGGTATGATGTTGAAAATCACTCGTCACAAAAAAAAACCTCACAATTGCATCCTCTGTTGGAATGCATTTCCACCACAAAGACTCCGTTTCTTGAACTCTGCTCACAAGAAACCAGCAAAACCGAACAGTCGTGACCAGTCAACCTACGCTTAATCCAACTGTGATCTTAAATCAATTACTAATGCCTGGAGAACGAGGCACAAGGATGACCGTCTTGGATGCTACATTAGTGTAGCAACAGAGCTAACTTAATACCCTACAATCAATACTAAATTATTTAAATGGCAGAGGGTTATATAGTACTTTAGACATTTTTACAAGAAACCATAAGGTGAATTATCAGGCAAGAAAACAATCGATTGCTAGGAATCCAATTGCCTGGATTCTCTGTGTGCCCTGTGATTGGCTGGCAACCAGTTCAGGGTGTACCCCGCCTACTGCGAGGACAAGCGGTTGAGAAGATGGATGTATATATATATATATATATATATATATATATATATATATATATATATATATATATATATATATATATATATATATATATATATATATATGTATATATATATATATATATATGTATATATATATATATATATATGTATATATATATATATATGTATATATATATATATGTATATATATATATATGTGTGTATATATATATATATATGTGTATATATATATATATATATGTGTGTATATATATATATATATATATATATATATATCATCATCATCATCATCATCACAAGTGCTTCATGAAACTTCATTTTCCTATCACCATCTCCCACACAATACTCCCTCCACCCCATTTACAGATTAACAAGTGAGTACTATTCAAATTGCTGTGTGCCTGTTTGCTGAGGTTGTTTTTCCCAAATACATACTGTGCTTTCATTCTGATTCTAATACCTGAATCATATTGCAGAATCATTTAAAACAAAAAAACAAAACACTAAAAACACTAAAAAAAAATGTGTGTGAGTCTGCCATGTACTCAGATCTCGAGGCATTTGTACCATAAATGACACCAAACATAAACTATGCCTAAAAGTCAACTGCTTCTTTTACAAGCCAACTACCCGCAGTAGCAAACCTCTTTGTGTTGGGAGTGTTACCAAGAAATGTTGCCGTTCCCTAAAACCCTGCAGCCGTGAGGAGAGCAGAGAGTTTTCCTTCCTGGAGATTAGGATTAGAGTCATTCTAAGTCTGATTGAACACCGCAGAACAGCTCAATCTGCGTGTGCATGTCTACTTGTGCACAACTTTGTCTCTGTACATTTTTGTGGCATCTGTGCACATACATGGCGTGTGTACTATATGATGATGTGATAATAAGATTCAGCATGAATCTCAGCGTGTTTATTAAATCTGTGTGATTTGGGCAAAAAAAGGTGTGAAGATATTGAAGGTGCATGGGCACTGCATCTAATTCTGTACATGTCCTTAATGCAGTTAAGAAATGTGTGGGATTAAATGCCATTATGAGGAAAAAAATATTTGTGTGGAGGGATGGACATTTGTAAATTGCTTGTGTATGGTAAAAGGTTTATTAAGTACGATACAGCATGCAAGAGATGCGTGTCTGTGACAAAAGACAAAAGATTAGGAAGTTGGACACGATTTAAGAATCTCCGCTCCGCTTTGGATTTCACCCTAACGTGTTTACATCAGTCTGCCAGTTTATGACTTCCTGTATCCATTTGTGAATTCAGCGAATAATAATTTGTTGTTGTAATCTGTTCGGTGATCCTTATTCGTGACTAGCGATTGACGATTTACAACACATCAAATGTCTCACAATCAAACTCACAGTAAACATGAGCTGGCATCCTCCAAGTATGTAATCCAGGAAAGTGTAGTCCCTTGTAATCTAGAGAAACAAGAATCAAAGACTATAGTAAACCAGATGTCAAATAAAATATATTCGACATGTATTTTATTCCTTTCTACACTCACCTTTTGTTCTAAAATGACAATACAACCCATGTTTTTCAAACACAGGGCACCATGTTATGGATATCATAATCATTTTTGTTTCTGTTATTAGCGTCATAATCCACTTAGTTTTCTTTTTCTTTTTTCTTTCTGTTCATTCCATGCACCTCGTGTCTTGTGTTTGTTCCTGTTTACACCAAGCGGCACGGCGAGCAGGGAGGAGAGGCGCAACGAGGCGCACCTTGATGTCTCTGGCAATCAGTCATAGTCTCAAGCAAAAGAAGTATTATTCCCTGAACACAATTTGGGGTCTGACCATTCGCAAAATTCTAATTAGTTATTATAATTAAATCCATTCACAGCCAACAAAGACAATTATGATGTGATACGTGTACATGCATGTGCGTAAAAAGATTAGATGCATAAGAAACAATTATGACGGATTTAACGTCATCCCAAAAACACTCACTACACTAATTTGTTATATTTCTTAGAGCGGGGTTTTTTTTTTCACCTCCCTAGTGAAGACAAGTTGTCTTTAATGCACAAATCATTGCAGTGGTTTATTGATAGGAACAAATCAAAAGCCAGCATTTATCCTTACCTTACATGATTTGAGAATAATAACGCCAGAATTTTTATAATTCTTCTTCTTCTTTTGCTTCTTTGGGTTGATGCATTCAAATTCCACCTGGCAAAGATTTAGAAACAACATTAAAAATGTTAAACATCATATGAATGCAAGAGTAGATATGAAAGCAGATTTTACAGTCACTGATATACAGTAACAGGTGATGTTTTTTTTTTCTTCCCCCAAACACAAAACGCTCAGAGGAAGTCAGTGAACCGAAGTCGCTCAGTTAATGTCGTGTTATGTGACTGCAAGTTTCAGCGAAAGACTTTGCATCTCAAAAGCTCCTCTTATTCTTCTCCATCCCCCATCTAGTCTGTCTTTTCTCGTGAGCTCTTTTTAGACACACACCATTGGCACATGTGAACAGGCTCAGTGGGAGAACAAGTCATGTGGTTGCTTTGCCGCACAAACGCTCATACACAAACACCAACACGTACACACAGCTGATGGTGAATTCACCATTTTTCTGCACGATGTATCATTAGCAGATGAAGAAAGCATAAACGGAAAGTTATAATCCATTCAATGTCTATTCAGCCTTCAGACTTCAAACCCATTTATGAGCACAATGCAAATCGACACCTATTAATAATCATAATAAAGATTAGCTTCACACGTTTTAAATTAAGATGCAGATTACACCACAGAGCAAGGATTTGGACTCATTACTGGAGGGTCTAGTAATAAAAAAATAACAATTTGCTGAATATATCTTATTAAGAACTCAGCTTGAGTAGGCTCCAGCACTCCATGGCCATCAAGCGGTATAGAAAATGGATGGTCGGATAATGTTAAATGTACGGTAAAACTCTCTGATTGTGCCATTCAACACGGTATTATTATCTTGGTGAAATTTGAAGTGCTCATAATGCTGTGGCTGCTCAACGTACGATTGTAATTTAAATCTTAACAGTATTACGCAAGTGTTGAATTAACATAATGGCACTCAGATGTGCACAAGTATGCTAATTATATGTAGAAGGTATGCTGTGCTATTCCAAGATTCTGATGCGGGGTGTGGTTTAGAATGTTTGATAAACAAACAAAAAAATCTTCATAATTTATTGGTAAGTTAAGATGAAAGATTGTTGAATATTTGATAAGGTACCAATAGCCCACCTTCTATCAGCATGTGGCAACCTTAAACATTTCTTGACAATTATATGTTATATGTGACCTCAAAAGTCTAAACATGACATTCTGATTAATATTGCTTTTGTGGAATTGAAGTTATGGAGCAAAATCCAGCTATTTTTATTCATCGGAGGGGGCGGCCATTTTGCCATTTGCTGTCAACTGAAGATGACATCAATGTTGCTCAGGTCTCAGGTAACAACCAATCACAGCTCATCTTCAGAAAACAGGTGAGCCGTGATTGGTCGTTGCCTGAGCCCTGAGCAACATTGAAGTCATATTCAATTGACAGCAAGTGGCAAAATGGCCGCCCCCTGAAATGGATAAAAACGGCTGGATTTTTGCTGCTTAAAAGGAATCCCGACTGTAATGACAAGTCTGCTCTGTATTATTTATTTGGTTATATAACTATGAGATATTTTTTTTAAAAATCATTTCCAGGTTAAATATGTTTTGTAGAAACTTTGTTTGGACGTATGCCGCCATTGTTATTTACGTCACAACGCATTCAGTGCGTAGCAAGGTTATTTTAGTTAACTAAAACTAACGAAAAAACTAAAATATATATATTTTTTTGTAACGAAATGAAATAAAAACGCAAATGCATTTTAAAAAAAACGAAAAATAACTGAAACTACATTTTATGTTTACAAAACTAACTAAGACTAACTATAATTACAGCAAAAATGTCCTTTGTTTTACTTTTTGGTAATCAATTTAATGCATGAGCCTTTGGGGATGATTTATTTTGATATTAACTGGAATAAGGACATTTGAATGTGTGTCACACAAAAGTGACGTCATCTAGCAGCAGCCAATAGAAAAGCACTTTCAGATGATGTTGCTCCCAAGTAAGTAATACACACAAAAAAACTAAAACTAATACTGAAACCAACTAAAACTGCAATATGAAATAACAGAACCACCATGAAAACTATTCAAAACTAAATTTAAAAAACAAAACGAAATAAAAACTAAAATGAAAAATTCCAAAACTATAATAACCCTGGTGCGTAGTGACTTAGAATGGCAGCTGGCTCTCTGCCGAGCAATGTGAAACGCTTATAAAGAAAGCAAGGTAAGTCTCCGTAACGTTCCTAAAGGGCCGATCAAAACCCCTGAATGCGTCTGGTGAATGACGAAAGCACGGCGTGGAGGAGGGTGACTTCTCCCGATCGCGTGTTGTTTCTTTAGGAACGTTACGGAGGCTTGCCTTGCTTTCTTTATAGGAGTTTCACATTGCTCGGCAGAGAGCGAGCCGCCATTCTAAGCCACAACGCACTGAATGCATTGCGACGTAAAAAAAAAAAACAATGGCGGCGTACGTCCAAATAAAGTTTCTACAAAATGTGGTTAAACTGGAAATGACTTTTGAAAAATTTAAACAAATAAATAATATAGAGCAAACTTGTCATTACGGTCTGGGTTCCTTTTAAATCATGGTCCACTAACACAATATCAACCAAAATACCATATTTAGACTAGTGGGGCTGCATAGAACATATTATTACCTAATAAAACATTTTGGGTTGACTTCCCCTTTAACACATGGCCAAAACTGTCTCCCATGATAAAATCCCTCAGTCTTGGCAACCTAAACATCAGACAGCCTCCGAGACTTTATGTGGACACATGGCAAATGCAACGGAGGAAAAAAGGCGATAAAGAACAAACGCTGGGCGCATACAACAGATATTGAGACAGATGGTGGGAGACTCGTCTGTTATGATGTGCAGTGTGAGATAGCTGGCTGAACATTTGAGCTGGTGTGAAACTGGAGTGACTTTAATGAGTGTAGTCTGGTGTGCTTCACTGAGGACAGGAAGCACCTCCAGACCTCCTGGCTATCGTCGACTGCTTTCACAACACATCCAACAGTCGTGGGCTGGTCTTATTTCAAAACTGCCTATGTGGTCACACTATAGAGTACGTATGTTTCTGTGGCTCTGACAAGTTGTTATTATCGGCATGGTAACCATGTGGGATTTTTACCACTAAGACAAGATTTCAATCTATTTTCTTTATTGGAAAACTATAAGTAATAATTTTTACAGTCCACAGACGGATAATATGAAACAGAAGTAAACAATATGGGAAAATAATATGCGTCCTAAAGGGGAAGTCAACCCCCCAAAAATTCTTGACAAAAATATGTTCTACGTATGCTGCCTATCTATCTGTCTAAATACGTTATTCTGGTTAATATTGCGTTCCAAATCCAGCAGTTTTTAATCAATATCAGAAGGCGGCCATTTTGCCACTTGCTGTGGAGTGAAAATTAGATCACAGTTGATCACAGCTAAGCTGCAGAAAACAGCTGAGCTGTGATTGGTCGTTGCCTGAGCCCCTGAGCAACTGCGATGTCATCTTCGGTCAACAGAAAATGGCAAAATGGCTGCCCCGTGAGATTGGATAAAAACGGCTGGATTTTGCTGCATAACTCATATTACGCTAGTGTAATATTAATCAGAATGTCATGTTTAGACCAGTGAGGTCACATTTAACATATTATTGTCAAAGAAATGTTTAAGGTTGACTTCCCCTTTAACCTAGTCGTTTGGCTTTTGTACAATATTGTCCATCTCCATTGGGTGGATTATTTTTTTGGTGTTATTTATAAATAAGTAAAAGCATTGTGAGCGCATGCTCAATTGTAAACATGTTTTTTGCTGCCTTGCTAAGCAGTACGGGGGTTCATTTGGTTTTTATTGTTAACTCATTCACTGTCATTGACGGTTATAGACGTAAAAAATTCATTTGAACTATTTCTATCAGTTTAAATTTTTTTCACACTTTTGTTAACAAGAGTATGTAATCTCTTTGTGATTAATCGTGAGTTAACTATTGAAGTCATGCAATTAATTACAATTAAAAATGTAATCGCCTGACACTATGTGAAAAAAAGAAGAAGAAAAGATTATTAAAAATTAGGGGCGTCAGGCGATTACATTTTTTTATCGTAATTAATCGCATGACTTCACTAGTTAACTCACGATTAATCATAAATTTTAATTTTAATAAATCTGTTCTAAATGTACAATAAAAATCTAGGTTTTCATCCTCTTGTTAACAAAAGTGGAAAAAAATGTTAAACTAATAGAAAAGAGTTCCAATGAATTTTTAACGTCTATAGCCGTCAATGGCAGTGAATGAGTTAAAATGTGCTATTGTCCATTTCTGTTTGCCACTGACCGTGCAATCATTACTAGCTTACTTTAAACAACTTAATCCATTGCTGTATTCTAAGACAACTTTATCTCCAGCATTTAAACTTAAAATGTTCACCTTTCATCTGAACTTCATCATGACGATTTAATACTATATATTATTACATTTTGTATCGTAAACAGTTTTAATGGAGTTGGTAACAATTTAAAAAAAAAAAAAAGGATTACCTCCACTGAATTCTGAGCCTCACTCATCTTTGCCACTGTTGTTTGGAATTCTCCAATGAAATCATGGCCGCCATCATTATCATAGTCATAACACAAGACCTGTTATTGTGTAGAACAAATAATAAATCAGTGATTCTAATCCACGAAGCTGTGCGTAGCTTGCAGTAGAGCTGACGAGTAGCACCTGCATTACGGAAGGCTTAAAAAAATGCATTCCAAAGTCAATGAATACAGTGCACATATGCATTTCTTCTAAAAAAAGGGTTTGGTTAATGTATTTAGACGTGCATTATGGCAAGTCCAGGTAGTCACGGAGCGTGCCACTGGAGTGTAGTGAAACTTCAATGAGATGCAGCTTCAGTTTTGTAAGACATGAAACTGACCTTGATGCTCCTGTCCACATCGCCATTACAGAGAGAAACAAGAGGCACGGTAAACTGTTTCCATGAGGGGTCTAAAGTGTTCTTTATGACCTTGGGTGACACAGACAAACAGGCAGCAAATAATTCATTCAATCAAACAACAGAAGAAATCATATCAAGTAGCACAACAGAAATATACAATAGTTACAGTTTTGAATCTTTTACTATAGTTAGTATGTCAATTGATAAATACGAAATTGGCGTGAAAGAAGATAAATTAAAATGTTGGACTCACCTCTGTCCTGTGCACCAGCATCCATTTGTCATCCTCTCCCTGTTTGTGAAATTCCAGATAGGGGTCTGACTTCCCAAAAAAGTCCTGCAAAGAACAACGATATATTACTGTAATTTGGTGTTCTGTTGTAAAATGAATGTGCCCTATTTTCATAGACAGCACGTGTGTAGGGGCGCAAATGTTGGTGCACCCTGATTTTTAGACAAGTGGACTGGTCCGTCAAGTTCTGCATGCCAGCGCAGCATAGGTAAATAGGGGGCATTGGAGATTAGCGATAGACGAAATGTTTTTTTCAGGGTTGATACCGATGCCGATTATTAGCTCGTCAGGGAGGCTGATAACCAATATTTGGAACCGATATTTATTTTATTTTTAAAAGGGTAAAAAAAATATTGGCGTCAACAATCAATATTTGGAACCGATATTTATTTTATTTTTAAAAGGGTAAAAAAAATATTGGCGTCAACAATCAATATTTGGAACCGATATTTATTTTATTTTTAAAAGGGTAAAAAAAATATTGGCGTCAACAATCAATATTTGGAACCGATATTTATTTTATTTTTAAAAGGGTAAGAAAAATATTGGCGTCAATTTTTTTTTGAAATACAAATGCCAATTTTTGAGACTTTTCAAAATGCAGAAGTTTTTTTTTTTCTCTCTTACACAATAGGCATCCTTTTAAACAAAAGGTTGCCAGTCCTACTACTTGCGTCTCCTCTAACCTCATGATCCACAAGTGAGTGACGGCGAACTAGTGTTACATGCGGTTTATCCGGTCGTGACATGTTTTTTGTTGTTGATATTTTTATAAAATGTTCTTGAAATCTACTTGGGTGGTGGCCAGTATTAACACGGTGTGGGAAACACTGCTAAAACTGCGACAATTCCATTTCTATTCATTCCATTACATTCATTAGTAAATCCTGATGTGTGCACCCTGTTCTGAATATGAGCGTGTTTGCATTTGCGTGGGAAGAACCACCTACCTTCTTGTCCAGTTTACGCCCACTCAGGGTCAAAGTGATGATTCTGTTGTCAGACAGCTCCTGGGCTGCAATCTATTAGCACATTTCAACGGAAGGCACATTTCAAATAATAGCTTCGCATCAACAAAATAGTCATTCAAAAAGGAAAGACAAAATTACATTGAAAGCAAAGTACAGGCTCTTACAGTGATGGATCCTTTGCCAGCAGGCTTCCCATTGGCCAAGATCAATGGCCGGTGAAGTTTCTTATTGGACACAATCTAGTGAAGAATGCAAGAGACGAATAAGGCATGAATTATTACGGAATCGTGTGATGTTGAAATTCAGTTTGGTAATGGCTAATAAGTGAAATCGTTTCATACAACTCCAAGTGTGCAAACGTATTCTCCCAAGAAATCGTGTTCATAGAGCTGCGTGGCGCACTTGTCTTCGTCAAACATGGCAAAGCGAAGCTTCTGAATCTCTTCAAAGTGGTAGTCCACCTGGAACTTCACTCCAAAAACTGGGTTCAAGTTATTAACTGCTGTTTCAGTCCGGCCAAGCTGAAATACATGGAGATGAGAGATTGCTTTTCAGTTTCAACCTTTTTACAATTCGGGATTTAAAATAGTCAAATTTGTAGTATGCAGTAATAGGGTATATATAAAAAAAAAAATCCACACACTTTCTATTCCAGTACTGCTGTTTGCACATGTAATAATACTCTTTAGAGGAATTGTATTGTTGATTCAGTATATGTTAATTCATTCTGTAAACAAGAAAGCAACTCTAACATGATGATGATGGTTTATTATTTAATTTTAGTGTCACGACTTAAGAATCAAGCAATTTTAGTTTTTAATGCAGAAACTAGGGCTACAAGATATTGGAAAATCATGCGATATATGATATAGTTGCTGAATATAGCGATATCGATATTTAGCATGTAACTAAATTAATTTTTATTATCTAATGAAAGAACTACATTTTTTCATGCAGCAAAAATAAGCAAACGTAATATATTCTTAGTTAATTAATTGTAATTACCTCTCAATAATTTTGGATGGCGGTGCACATTTTAGTTAGCGACTGACTAGTTGAGTTCAGATAAAAGCGTAAAATTCCATATGAAACTTGTTTTTGTTGTTGTTGTTGTTTTAACGATATTCATATTGCATGGGCCATATTTTTATATTATTTACATTATATATGTCCGATATATTGTGCAGACCTAGTAGAAACCCATGCAATACTCAAACTGCAGGCCTGAGGTTTAGCCAGCCATGCTAAGGAGCTGTCATGTTTATTTTCAGTCTTGTTTACTCCCTGTCATGTTTAGCTTCTGTTTTCCTTGTGTTTTCCCCTTGTCTTGTCATTTCCTGTTTTATTGTGAAAAGTCTGACTCCTCTCGTTTCAGGTCACTTGCCCTTCCTTGTTTGGTGTCTTTGTCAACCCTGATCCCTGATTGTGTCCACCTGTGTCCCCATTACCCTCATGTGTCATCCAATCAGTGCCCTCAGCCAGGTGTGTCTTGTTATGTCATTAGTGTTGGTGTATTTAGTCGGTTGTCTCCCCCCTGTCTGTGTCGGTTCATTGTTGCCACTGTCGTAAGTCATTCGCCACGTCATGCTGACTTTTTTGCCTTATCAGGATCCATGTCATGCTGTTAGTTTTGCCTAAGTTGTTTTGCCATGTTTAGCTTCATGTTTTGTTAGTTCCGTTTATTTTGCACTTTGAAGTTAGCTTTTTGATTAGAAATTAAAACCTCTTTTTTGGACTGCACCTCTGCCTCCTTGCTCTGCCTTCCCGCATCTGGGTCCTAAAGCCCCCACCCTACTGACAGGAGCCAGACGGGCTCCTAACATTGGAAAATGAGGTAACCCGAAAATTTTCCAGGTAGCCCGACCCTTTGATAAAGTCATTTTTTCAAGTCGTATCGTCACAAAACTGAAAATAATGCAGGGTTCTACGTTAAGCCTTTTTGGGTGGTGGCCTGAGAAATTGTGGTGGCCCTGCCAGAACCAGCACTGTACCTGTATATCGCTGGCTTGGTCCGATACCGCACATATCATTATTTGGTCCATTTAATACACCAATAAGATAACTATAATAAGTAATAAACGAAAATAATGATTCCTATATTGTCGTGAACTGAGCTGTCAGACTCTGGTTTAGTGGGTTTCCTTATATGTCCAACTTTTACCCTCCGTAAACCACGTCGAATTCTCGGTCTTAACGGGCACCTCCTGGTGGTAGTTGGATGCATTACAGCCCCCTTTCAGGTTAAACTCTCCAGTAATCACAGTGAGTGCCGTCGGTTTTTGATTATGCCCTCGAGTTTAGCAGCGCTATTGTTGGGCCTGCCGTGGCTAACGTTACACAACCCTGATATTAATTGGGAGATACCCCATATCGAGAACTGGAGCATCTTCTGTCACATACACTGTCTAAAGTCCGCCGGTCACAGAAATTGAGCCGGAGGTTACTGACTTATCCAAGGTTTCTCTCCCTTCATGCTTAAGAAAAAGTATTTAGTAAAGACCGGGCCTAGTTACTGCCCCCCGATCGCCTTTACGATTGTGCCATTGACGTCGTCCCTGATGCACCACTACCTAACTCCAAACTCGATCAAGTGTCGCAGCCTGAGTAGGAAGCACTCCATGAGTATATTTCAAAATCGCCATTGACGGCTATAGACGTCAAAAATTCATTTTATCTATTTGTTTTAGTTTAACTTTTTTTTTTTTCACTTTTGTTAAGAGTATGAAAACCTAGATTTTTTTTATTGTATATTTAGAACAGATATAAAATCTGTGATTAATTGTGAAGTCATGCAATTAATAATGATTAAAAATTTTAGCTGCCTGACGCCCAAATTTATAATAATATTTTCTTTTCTTTTTTAATTCATTCATTGCCATTGACGGCTATAAATGTCAAAAATTCATTTTAACTATTTCTATTAGTTAAACATTTTTTTTCCACTTTTGTTAACAAGAGTATAATAACCTAGAATTTGTTTTATTGTACATTTAGAACAGATATAGAATTTGTGAATAATCGTGAGTTAACTAGTGAAATCATGCGATTAATTACAATTAAAAATGCTGCCCCTAATTTTTGATAATCTTTTTTTTTCTAAATTAATTTATGGCAGTGAATGAGTTAGGATAAATACTTCTGCTGCTGGATTCCGCCTTTGCCCCGCTACAGTGTCAGCTTCGATATTTACTTGGATTTGTGCAGCGCCTATTATCTGGTTAGGATAAGGGAGGGGGACAAGTGGAAAACACTTAACACACCCCTAGGCCACTTCGAGTACCTGGTCATGCCTTTTGGACTTACTAACGAAGAAGAAAGTCACGGATGATGAATGGATTTTAGCATCGTGCACTGACTGATTAAATATAAATAGAAAACTGATTGCTGGGGATACTGCATAGATAATCGAACCCAATGTCTGCTACAAGCAAAGACAGCAATCCCCTCCCAATTTGCGGCGATCGAAGGCTTTTATCTGCCATGATTGGGCAACGCAGTCACATGCTATGTCGACGGCCACAGTGAACGCAAGCTAATAGCATACTCGAATGTGAACGTATGGAAAAGGTTCTCGCGATACTCGTCGCAAAGTCATGATGTTTGAGCAGTGCGTGCTAACGGTGCCGTCTTCTTTCGATTCAGTCACCAAATGAACGAGGTTTTATAGCGCGTGCTGTCACGAGTCTGTGTGCACTCTTCCAATCGCAATCATTTTTAGGTCGCCATCCGGGCGAATGGTACCGTAAATTGAGTTCGCCCAACGCGGTTTTTAGGCACCGTTGGCGAACGTTAAAGCTCAGCAGATTTTTTTTATTTTTATTTCTGTTTATTTATTATTTTTTCATGTATTTGGCTGGGGGAAAGACATATTGAAGATTTATCAGTGTTTTTTGAAGAATTTGGGGGGCGGGGGGGGATCTAAAAAAAAATGGTGCCCCCAAGAAAGCATTTTTTTTTTTCCCAGGAGAGCTCAGTATTTTTCATTCGATTTGACATCATCATTGCTCTCCTTTTTTTTAATTTTTTTTTTATAAAAAAACAAATTAAAAAAAAAATATTTTATATATATATATATATATATATATATATATATATATATATATATATATATATATATATATATATATATATATATATATATATATATATATATATATATATATATATATATTAATAATAAATTGCCAAATGCAGAAACATCAATGTAAGTTATCACGATGTAGTGGCTCTCGCTAACAGACAGAATTAAGTAACCGGAATTAGGTTAAAAAATTCTATATACGTAGACCATGTTTCTATAAATTTTGATATTTGGTTTTTATTTGAGGCAGATATTTTTTCCATTAAAATGTGATTTATGAGGAGGTTAGACCATTGGTCGATATTCAGAGTTTGTTTATTTTTCCAGTTAACAAGAATAGTTTTTTTAGCGATAGTAAGGGCTACAAGTGTAGATTGAAATTGTTTATGTGGCAAGTCAGTTGTTGTTAGGTCACCTAGCAAACACAAGTTTGGAGATAAAGGTATCCTACAGTCCAAAATAGTGGAAAGTTTTTCTAAGACTTTAGTCCAGAAATACATAACCGGAGTACATAACCATAAAGCATGAACATAAGTGTCTGTAGTGTTTTGTAAGCATTGGAGACAAATGTCGGAGTCTGAGAGTCCCATTTTCTTCATCATATATTGAGTAATGTATGTTCTGTGAATAATTTTATATTGGATAAGTTGTAAATTTGAAAGCATTTCAATGGGTGTCAATTATACGCAGATCTTCACTGTACCACTAAATGTGCTTATTTGTTTCGTTTATCCCTTTACACTGCAAAACCAACTTTACAGGCATATGATTGCAAAGTCATTGAGGGCAGGGATGGAGAACGTGAGGTGGGCCATTTTTTAAGCTCTGGTGGATGGCCTATGCCCCTCAAGTGGGCAAAGACGTTAAGGAAGTCCGTGTTTCATTCAAAAGAAACGGGAAAAAGCTCTAGAGTTGCACCAACATCTGTGGAGCCCCAGACATTACAGATGTGGCATCCACACAAAATGAGGATTTTGTGGCCACAAATTAAGTATAACGTGCGCACAAAATATTATTTTGTGCGTTTAATATCATTCCCTGTAACAAATTTGATATCAGGGTGACAAATTGTGCACACCTTTGCTAGAAATCCCAATGTCTGGTATCCTAAAGATAAGTGTCATCGCTTCAGCTATACACAAAGTACACAATGCAATGAGTTTGCTACCTTTCAACTTTTGAGCACCTGCGCAGCTAAAGGTCTCTTCCCATTGCACTCTATCGTTAATTTCTTCACCCCACTGTCATCTCCTCGCAATTTCTTGCTTTCTGGCATGCGCGCACAATTTTAGCTTTTCCTGCCCTTTCTATTTCCCCGATGAACTCAGGTTGAGTCTCACTCCTCCATGTCACAGAACAAAGATACAAGAAACTATAAGAAGGGAGGCAAATGAGGAAAAAAACAATTGGAGGAAGAAATCGGAGACAACAAAAGCTGACTGGAGGGATTAGAGGATGTGAAATGCTGCATATGCTAAACTGTGAGCTCTGTGGATAACAGCCGAGAGAAGGTTTGGACTACAATTCAGGGGGACTAAGCTTATTTAGTTTCTCCATCTGTTACCATAGCAACCAATCTCAATTTCACATCAGAGCTACATGCCCCGCTGACCGTAAACTAGCTACTACTAAGGTCTCGCCTACACACGCAGAGACAAAAACACAACCTGGTGTGTCTTGCTACGAAAAAAAAAAAAAAAAAAAGAAACCCTGAGGCAACAGACATCATACAGCAAAAATAATGCTTCCAAATTATTTGTGCATGGGGCCAAAAAAAAAACAATACAAATAATTATTCTTTTGCCATCCATAAATATAGAAAAAGAAATCATATAGTGAACGTACTATCCTGAGATTGGGGTGAACGTGAGTATGTGAATGATTATGTTTCTCTATATTGCCCTGTGATGGGCTGGCAAAAAGCCCAGGGTGCACCACTACAGACGTCCATCCAGGGCGTTGTGTGTTCACTTCCCACACACGTGAATGTGAGTGTGAATGGTCTTTCTCGATGTGTGCCCTATGATTGGCTGGCAACCAATCCAGGGTGAAGTCTGCCTGATGTCAGCTCCAGTTCCACATGACCCTAAACAAGATGAGATGTATAGAAAATGGATGTTTCTAGTAGAGTAGTGGTTAGCAAGTCTGCCTAGAGTGGAGAGGTCAAGCCTTCCTGTGTGGAAGTGCTTGAGTGGGTCATTCCTAAAACATGAATGGTTTAGACTTCATACATGTCAACCCTAATTTCGTCCCATCTGTATTACAAACCCATAAAATCCTTATTTTCCCATAAAAATACTTATGTCAGTTTTATCAATACTAAAGCTGTTTCATGCAATAACATTAATCTTACCTTACTTTCTTTCTTATATGAAGACATTGACAGTATCTTGTTCCAAATGACATTTTATTGCACAAAGAAAAAACAGATTTCTAAATATCACAGGGACGGTTGACTTTTTTTGTTGCTTCACATTTCTCTCGTGCAACTTTGATTTCAAATGTTCTTTGACATCGTAAATGCCAGATGCCGCAACCTTAATGTCCCGTGAACAAAGCGAACATGATGCATACTCTTCTCCAAGTTTTGACGGACCAATTACCTTAAATAAATCCGTCCATTCCGAACGAAAACGTCCGGTGTATCTTGTTTTTTTTGGCCGGCCTGTCCCCCATTTTCTCAACCACTGCGAACGACTCGCAATTTTCGCGCTAACACAAATTTCTTAACTGCGCATGTCAGGAAACTGTTAGAAGTCTCGCGCGATAGACGAGATTTTGTGACCGGTTGTTGTTTAAATCGAGCTTATGCACACGTGTAGCACGTAGCCGACAGTAAATACTAAATAAATTTAAAAAGGGTAAGCAATATATACTAATATTATTTTCATGAAAACAGTTAAATCCGTATTCATTTCCAAATACGCCCGTATGCTTTTGCAACACTTAAAAATCCGTAAGAAATACGGACAAACCTTATGGGTTGACATGTATGAGACTTAAAAGGGTCAACACTTTTTGTCATTTGAACTGTGTGAACTCACTGTAGAATATTATTAAAATGATCTTAGGAAAAATCATCTCTACCTGACCCCATCTTATACCTGTAATTTAATTTTTTCAATTATTATTATTCAATTATATCAGACTAAAGACTGCAGAGACAGAGGGTGGAACCAAGGATGCAGTCAATATTTTTGCCCTGCACATCGCTGGCCTCGCGGGCACACTCAACGGCCTGAACCGACATAAAATTAGCAACATTTCTGCTCAACAGGCAGACAAGCTTAATGATTCAATGATTCATTGATTTTTTTATTCATTGTGCATTCCCAAAAAATACAATACAAACCGATAATCCCGTATCTAGCGTTTTGTAACACTCCATCAAGAATGAGTCACGCTAGCAATGTAGCAGCTGTAGCTAAGATCAACATGTTTACCGTGAAGGAGGCTACATCCAAATCTTGCTAACAGTTTGAAAAAATGCAACCCCCACTTTAATTGTCCATACCTGCAAGACAACCACTGCTGGGCGATATAGCCAAAAAATAAAACCTCGATTATTTTTTTTTTGGGTGGATGGGGTCATTCTGGACGATTATGATTTTAATCGAATTCATGAATATCAATATTTTTGTTGATGTTTGCGCTGTGAAATTCTTCTGTAAAATGGATGCCTTGGCTGCAAAAACTTTGGGCATCACTTCACTATTCCTCACTTTCTGTCAGCACCCTGTCTTACCTCCACCCAGTTCCCATCCACTTCATGGAAGAGAACACAGAACGGGTCCGACTTGGAGGCTACATCGCGGTCCAGGAGACTGGCAGCAGTAACGGAAAGCTCCACCCGTGTGACACAGTGCTGAGGTCCTACACCACGTGTCTGGCCCTCAATGGATGAACTCAAAGTGTAGGCCATCGTCCGACGTTACAAAGAGTCACCCTGAAGATTAGAAGAAGAAATTGTTTAAGTAAAATCAAAGGACTGCACCTCCAGTCATTTGTCAGTTATGCCTGCTCAACTGAGTACCATGGCACCATCCTCACCATGAAGATAGTGGTTCTCTTTTTAAACCAAAATTCATTTCATTAACTCATTCACTGCCATTGACGGCTATAGACGTCAAAAATTCATTTGAACTATTTCTATTAGCTAAAAAAAAAATTCCCACTTTTGTTAACAAGAGTATGAAAACCTAGATTTTTGTTTATTGTATTATAACAAATATAAAATGTGTGATTAATCGTGAGTTAACTAGTGAGATCATGCGATTAATTCTGATTCAAAAAAATTATCGCCTGACGCCCCTAATTTTTAATAATCTTTTCTAAAAAAAACTTCTTTTTTTCAAAGACTATTACAATTTAAAAAACAAATGTTTTTTTTTCAAAGAAATGATTATTAAAAAATTCATCAGGCGATTACAATTTGTAATCATAATTAATCGCATGACTTCCCCAGTTAACTCACGATTAATCACAAATTTTATATTTGTTCAAAATGTAAAAAAAAAAATAATATTTTCTAGGTTTTCATACTCTTGTTAACAAAAATGAAAAAAAAAGTTTAACTAATAGAAATAGTTCAAATGAAATTTTGACGTCTATAGCTGTCAATGGCAGTGAATGAGTAAAAAAATAAATAAATACAGTTTTCCAAATCAGTCCATATAATTAGCATGGATTAAAAACAGATTCCACTCTATTCCATTCCCACCTGTCACATCTTTCATCTCTCACACTTTAAGAAGCACTGAATTAAATGGGCCATTGGAATTTAAAGCAGATGAGGCATGTGCCTCGATGGAGAAGTTTTACATGCCAAAATCTGGTTAGAGCAAGGAATGTTACCTTTTGGGCAAGAAGTCTGAGTTTACGCATGAGGTCCGGACTTACTACTGACCCGGTAGCCAGTAAGGATGTTTATTACTACCGGTAATCAGTTACTAATTGATTTTTTTAATTAACTGTGTAAAGCAACTGGGGTAAAATGTAATCTGTTCAAACAACAATTTCAGTCTGTTTCAGCAATTAGTTTGTAATATACAATGATGGATTATTATTATTGTTTTTTTTAATGACGTCCTGTAGATGCCGTCTTCTCAGCTGGGATAGCTGGAACTCCATCATTGTTTCTAAAATATTAACATATTTTAAGATTTTAATTACTATGAATAAAAAAAAATTCGTCCATCACTTTTGGTTTTATTGGATTGTTAAAAAGTTCACTTTTTTTGTGTGTGTGTGTCACCCTTTATAAAGTACAGCACACGCTAGCTCTGGGAAGTAGAACCTCCTCTTATATGAATTCCTATAAACGCAATGTATTAGTTTGGTTGTTTTTTAATTCTCAATTAACTCTATAATTAAGTCCTCCCACGCCACTGCAAGAAACAATTGTGTTGCAGTCATACCGGTCGACTAATTATAACAAAAGTTGATGAATAGGAAAGAAATTCATGATCGTATTAGTGTTTCTTCTTAAAAAAAACAAAACAAGTGAACCAAAATAAATAAATAAACAGCACATGATGAGAATGTTTGTCTGCCACAAAAAAAAAAAGAAGCACATTCTGTTCATTTGAATATTGACTATTTTCTTGGTCTATTATTCATTCAGTCGGTCATATATTGCTTTATACTAAAGTAATCAGTTATAATATACTTACATTGTGTAATGAACATCCCATAAATCGACTTAATGGTGATTTTGAAAGTCCGTTTTTTGTCACTTTGTACAAGTGAAGCAAGCATTGACAACATTTGACATCTTGTTCATAACACTACCAATAAAGGTATTTTGATGGTGACCCAGCGTGATTGATGTTTACAGGTCAAATGCGGTTGTCTAAAAGTAAATTCGTCATTTCACTATGTATTTCATTGATGTCGTAGAAAAAATAAAATGCATTGCTTTGATGATCATGAAACCGTGCACTTTGCGAAACATTTACCTCGTTACACATGGTTACATGCTGAAAGGCACATCAACTGCTCATACATTATTACAGTGCTTTGTCATAAGAGAACCATGAAGTAGTTGTATGTGCAATATCAAAACGTTACATTTACTCTTAACAACATACAGCAATGGTCCAGTCCAAAAAGTTGAAACACTCAATGCACAGTTTTCATTGGTGAGGGATGATAAGTAAGCACCTATACATTTGCATGCAACTATAATGTTAATATGGCCCTGGTTGAAAGTGCACGTGACATCTTTGAATTGTGACTATACTTAAAAAACACATGAAAGATCAAAATGCCATAGCTCAAGTCAAGATGGGTTATCAGTAAGGTTTTGAAAGGTCATTGAAATACAAACTCACAATATACCTTTTTTTTTTTCCCCCCTTATGGAAGTTTTGTCCACCCGGACTAAATTGTTTATGTAAAAATGCCTTCCGAGAAAAAAGCACAAGCGCAGAATGATGTGGCCGTGCAACATGACCCTGGTGGAGGTCACTTATGTCCTCTAGAAATGGAAACAATCTTGTTCACATTATGAAGCCACATGCATGATTAATCTGCAGTGCAACACATCAAGCCTCCAAAATGGAAAAGCCAAGATAAGTCATGGCGTAGTAAAAACGAAACCGTTTTTGTGTATAGATATCCCCTAGACAACCTAAAACACATCATGTCCATCATAGGGTGAATTTCGTTCACAGAACAGCACGCCAAAATCATGCTGTTTGTTGCTAAGATACACAATGTGTCATAACCAACATGATCCTCTCTATGTGATGTCACACTGGTAGTGGTGATGTACTAGGCGGACACACAGAGAAATCCACCTTTCAAAAAAAACACCTGCTCCACCCCTGTTTTGAATGAGAGTGAGAGGGTTTAACGACTAAAACAATACACGATAGCGAATATTAAACATTGTCATATAAACAACCACATAAAAAAAGACATTTAAAAGGACACTTAACATTCAATACTAAAACTAGAACCAATGGACATTCAAGACTGAAAAAAATATTGTTCTGAAGTCCTCTAATTTGAATTTAATGCCATGCATACATTGCTATCCTATTTCTACTGCATATTATTTGCTGTGGATGTAAGAACTCAAATCTTTATCCTCTCTCTGGTCCTACAATATATACCAACGTATGCATTACACTATGCAGAAGGCTAGCTGTCTTGTTTCTGCAGAGGAGCTGCACCTCCGGTCACACATACACACCTAAGTCACCTGCGCTCATTGATAGAGCAAGATCAGTGACAACCTGTCAAATAGGACGGGTTGGGGATGGCTGGCAGCTACACAACCTCAATTTTGTTCCTTAAAATCTCATTCATACCATGTGCTCTGTGCCATGTTCAATTGGGCGTCAACAAATCCCCAACTTAAAAAAAATGCAATATGTTTTAACAGTAGACCCACGTGCGTACATGCACTAGCATGCTTTCTCACATTTAAACATTGCAGGTTTACTGCAACATATTAATTTTCTCACATCCAACATCTTTCTACCTCCCTTTACCCAGCACACGTGAATCACGTCTCCTCGACAAATCTTACCTCGCTTGAAAAATAAAATAAAAAAATGACGTCCAACTTCTCCACGCTTTTCGAGTGACAATTTCTTTAGTTGCCGCGCGCTGAGATAGAGGTCGTTTTTAACTTTCATGAATCTGTTTTTGAAACAGAAGTTCAGAATGGCATGTTTATCCTCGAGTCGGGACCCTGGAAAGCGCAGTTGCAACGTTAATTCATCCTTGGAGGAAAGGCACGCTCCTTTCCACCACTGACAGCGAGCTGCACCAAGTTAACACAAATTATACAGCGTGTTACAGGAAGTTAATAAAAAAAAACTCGTCAAAATAAAAGTGCAGCCGGTTTTTCTTTAGTAGTGATTTTAACACGCATTGTTTTCCCACACTGTGTTTATTGTTATTTTTACACAACAAATAAGCATTACAATAGCATAACAAGACAAAATAATACAAAAGCAGCAAAGTTTCTTATGGTAATCACAAATTCTGAAAATTATATCTGAATGGCAGAAAGTAGAAGCATATTATTATTGATTCAAGTGTTTTGGGGGAGGTAATACTATTATATACATATAAAACAGGCTCTATGGGGCTCTCAAGGACCAGACTTGGAGACCCCTGCACTAAAAGATATGGTGGATCAATCGGAAATAACTGGGAGGTTCATCTCGTGGGTCGTACCTACAAAAGAAGAAGAAGAAGAAGATCCCACATATTTTAAACAAAACAAAAAATCCTAAGGGAGCCCATCAAAACACACCTAATTGTTTCCAAAAGTGTGGGCTTCTTTTATCCACAATATGTGTAAAGGAAGAATTGGTGACTTCTATTTCACCAAAATCATGTGTGTCTTAGCAAAATAACACGTCTGCCGGAGCAGCTTCTGAGGGTGGAGATATATTAACTATATACCAAACAATGCAGTCAGTGATGGGTTCTATTGATGAAAGTTGATAAGGTTCCAACTTTCAACTGCCTCCAGAAATAATGTCAAGCAGGACAGGACTAAAGCATATAACCGTGTCTCACCAGTGTGTGCCAACCCAAATGAAACATTTTGTAATGTAATTGGAATAGAATAGAATAGAATAGAACCTTGAGCACACCTTTAAGGCCAACACTCAATACTCTCTCGCAACACGCACAATATTATAAAATGAAACAAAAAATAAGTAAAATTAAATCTGATGTTGAAATAAAATAAACAGAATAAATCAGTGAATGCCATTTTTTCAAAGTGTGGCGTTTTGTGTAATTTTGCTGGCTTGATTTATTATTTTCGATATTTTGTTGTTGTTGTTGTTGACCTAACTTCCACAGTAGGCGGAGACGTTGTGCCTTTTTTTTTTTTTTAAAGACAGTGTCCACATGAAGCCCAAAAGACAGACAGCTGTCCATCTCAATCACCAGAATCTTGAAACGGTCTACTTGCTCCACCTGCTGGCCGTGAATGATTTTTCCCATGTTCAGCTCCAGTCAGCTCTGTGCAATGTGGAATTTGTGGACCAAACTGTTCATCTCCTGGTGGTACAGACTAAGTACCAAGAAGAACAAATCAGAGCAACAGGAACAAGGATCTCATCAAGAGAGTCCATCTGAGCGCAATTGTTGCTGAAAAAAAAAAAAATATATATATATATGAGCATTGACATTCTGAATGAGGGTTAACTTATGAGACAAATGATATTACAAAATGATTCAATTAAACATTTAATGCTTGGATCGTGCATGTTGCTGGTGTTTAATGATATATTGTTTTACCCCCACAAATCTATATACTATTGGTCAATCCCCATTTTTTGTTAAGTGTTGGCCAATAAATATATAGTGATAAAAAAAGGCTTGTTCTCTGACAATAAATGTTAGCCTACTTAGCCAACGTGCCATTTTTTCGGGTTTCCTGAAAACTGACCACACTGTAAAATCTACAGTAAAAAATTACAGCAGTATCTTTTTTATTTTAATTTTATCTTACAATATTTAACTGGATATCATGATGCATAATGGGTAAAAACTGTCATTTGCTGTATAATTAGCGGTCAAATACTGTAAAGATTGGTTTTGGCAGGCACCTATACTCTATAAAAAGAGAATTGTTGAACCAACTCAAGTTTAAAAAGAGAATTGTTGACCAACTTAATGAAATTGCTTTAATTGGTAACACACGACTGAATTGAATTAATCCAAAGTAAATAATTTAAATGTAAGTTGGTTCAACAATTTCCTTTCAAGAAAGTAGAACTTTCTAGAGGAGAAGACCCTGTATTGTCACCGGAGCAGGGACACGAATTCAACGAATTGGTGAGCAATATTTTATTTTATTCACATCGCATTTCTCCAATAAACAAGCAACATTACAGATAACATTCATTTATGCATTCGGCTGCACAACAGGGATTGATTTTACAACGAGGGTGGCACGGCGGATGACGAGTTAGCACGTCGGCTTCCCAGTGCTGATGGCGTGTGATTGAGTCCGGTTTTCGGCCTTCCGGGGTGGTGCATGTTCTCCCTGTGTCTGTGTGGGTTTTCTCCGGGTGCTCTTGTCTCCTCCCACATTCCAAAGACATACATGGCAGGTTAATTGAGCACTATGAATTTTCCCTATGTATTATTGTGAGTGTGAATGGTTGTTTGTCTGTGTGTGCCCTGTGATTGGCTGGGAACCACTTCAGGGGTGTACCCAGCCTACTGCCCAAAGCCAGCACCCCTGCGACCCTTGTGAGGAATAAGCAGTTAAAAAGATGGATTTTACAACGACATACTGTATTATTTAGTTACAGGAATTTACTGGCTAGTTATAAAATCCTGTAAATTAGAATACAATAAATAGTTGTAAACTAGACTAAACCGTTTTCATTAAAAAAAAAAGAAGTAAATACAGTAAGTAACTGTGATTTGTATACAGTAAATACTTGTAAAATAAATAAATAATAATAATCAGTAATATACTGTAACATATTAAATGAGATTTTACAAGAATTAGCCGGCAACTTTTTGCCAGCTAATTTTTGTAAATTCTACATTCAATTTGTTACAGTGCAGTGATGTGTAAATCCTCACTACTGAGATAATATTGTATTCCATAGCAGGCAACATAGTTCCGAATGGCATGTTTATCCTCGAGTCGGGACCCAGGAAAGGGCAGTTGCAACGTTAATTCATCCTTGGAGGAAAGGCACGTTCCTTTCCACCACTGACAGCGAGCTGCACCAAGTTAACACAAATTATACAGCGTGTTACAGGAAGTTAACAAAAAAAACCTCGTCAAAATAAAAGTGCATCCGGTTTTTCTTTTTTTTTTTTTAACACGCATAGCAGGCAACATACTGAATTTCCTGAGGTATTGATGGGTGTTACTGCATTCAAGACAGGTGGACATAGTTTTTATTTTTATTTTTTATGAGTGAGGCAACAATATAATGACTGCTACGCAAACTCTTCATAAAGGAGTTACTAGTGTATAGCACCTACTTTACACATTTCGACCATATCCGTCTATGCCAACAAGGCTTAAACCACACCTACTGTCACAGTAAAATGCAGTACATTATAATACAGGCAAAACAATAAAGTGAAGTTATAGCACTTTCTAGTGGTGAATCAGGTGTCCTGCAACTGAAAAGTGCAGTGGCAGGTGGGCTTAAAATCAAAACCTATCAATTATTATTAATTAAAACCCACTAATGAAGGATGTTTAAACAACTAATCTTCATGTCTGATGAATTCTTTCCATCAACCTTCTTCTTCTGCTGCATAATAGCAAGATTTATTAAGCCTGAAAGACAAATGCAATGCACAAAATGAACAAATCATGCAGCTAGATTTGTTTCACTAAGTTTGTCAAGAAGCCTTTCTGGAGCTTTTGCGTATGATAGACCGAGAAAGGACTCACGATGAGTCATGCTGGGAAAGCACCAAATGGATACTTGATTTCAGTGAGGCATTCATAGCATGTCAACAGGAAGTCCAAGTGTGCTGAGGAGGGGGAAAAAAAAGATATTAAATACCTCCGTTCTGACTTCAGCATTTCATTACCGAAAGATACTTTACAACTTAGCACTACGCATGGTTGTGAGGATGATACATATCCACAACAGGGGAAGGATATCTTGGATCAGGCCATACTCATCCGCAGCGAGCAGCTGCTGACATGTTGGTATGGCAAACGGCGTGCCTGTGTGAGCAAGCCCATGGCCTCATAAATGAAACCATACCAATGTTAGTTTGCAGTTAACGTTGACATCAGCCTAAAATAGATGAGCCGGTTTCAGTCGTGTACATCGCAGGCCACACTGTCAAAGAAGCAACTCAGGTTTATTCACATTTTCAGCATAACAATGCTTACAGTGCCTTTATTCAGTATAACAAACAAAAAAATCCACACGGCCTTAATTACACATCAGGGGCAGTCGGGCAGAAGCACGTCCTCTTTTTTTTATGCATCTGTTTTTAAGGTGGAATAAATCTGACTGGATCAAGTACACTTTTTCAGGGCAAACAAAACAATACATATGTTATTATGCTGGTGATCCTCACTAGAGTTGCAGATGAAGTGACTATCTCTGTTTGCTTTGGGTGGCAGGCAGGGTACACCCTGGGCTGGTCACCAGCCAATCGCAGGCACATATAGAAGAGCAACTATTCATACCTACAGTCATTTTTAAAGCCTTTAAGTAACTCTCCTGTTATGTTGCCAGTCAGATTAAGCCGGTGGAAAAATCTAGAAAAGTAAAAAAAAAAAAAAAACTGATTCAACTTTGTTGGCATTTGTTTTTTAATTTCCAAATATTAAAAACACTACATTGTGTTATGTGATCGTTTTTGATTATTAAACATGGGTCACATTGACCCATGAACATTAAGAAACAAATACAACAGGAGCGGTAGGCCAAGTTTGGGTACTCTACTAAACGCAGACTGAAATAACACTACAAATGTGAGTTTGGCCTAAAACCCTTACACAGTATTGTATCTTTGGTAAATCTGTATTAAAAGCATCGCCAAAACATTCCCACTCATTTATTTATTTATCTGTCTGTGAAATGTGTGCTTGTGTGCTACATTTGGTCTTATCCTGTGCATCACCTTGGGGCTAGCACCCTTTGTCCAAAAAAATAAATAAAAATAAAAATTAGTGTTGCCCCTGTGCATGATATGATATTCTAATTAATACTACATTTGTGGAATTTGAGTTATGAAGTCAAATCCATGTCAGGGGGCGGCCATTTTGCCACTTGCTGTCAACTGAAGATTGGTTGTTATCTGAGACCTGAGCAACATTGATGGAATCTTCAATGGCCGCCCTCTGAGATGGATAAAAAAAACGGCTGGATTTTGTTGCTTAATTCATATTCCACTAAACGCAATTTTAAACAGAATACCATATTTGGACTATTTCTGGAGAAAGCTGAATGCTAAGCCTAATTCTTAAGAAGGAAATTGGAAGATAAATTAAGTGAAATGACAAAGTATTAATAGTGAAATAATTTGACAATATTTCATATTCAATGTTGCATATATGTTAAAGATTGGTTGAAGCTGGATTCAAACCCCAGGAATCTGATTACCAGCCCTTTCTCAAAAACACTGAGCCACTTTATCCATGTATTAAGCTGTGATATATTTTCATTACAGTAAATATGTCAGTATATACTGAAAGCTTGCATTGAATTTGAATTTTGAATGTAGAACAAATGATCTAGAAACAAAACTTAATAATGACGAGTGACATCAAAAGCAATGGATGTGAAGTCATTTGACAATGATTAGTATTCAATATTTCATTTCTACAAAAGAGTTGCTTCTAGCAGGGTTAAACCAAGGTGCTTCATGTGGCAGGCTAATTAATAGTCTAACCACTGACCTAACTTGCCTGGTTCACAATAATTGCTTATGGTGTATTTATATTAAAAAGTGACATCTGATGAACCGCTGAATGGGGACGCTTGCTTTTAATCTTTTCAGGGAAATTATAATGTATTTCCTGATATGATAGTCAGTTGGTTAGCATGTAATCACTTAGCCTAATTGCCATGGATACATTTGCAATGTACAGTCGGAGGCGGGTTTTGAACCCGTGGGGAAGCATAGAACTGCACAGAACATAATATCGTCAAACACATTTTGGTCATTTGAAGGTATTATTTGATTACTATATTAAATGTAATCTTTGCGTGTTCGAAATAATTGCAGATGAGATCTGATGAAGAAGCTTCTTTTGCAAAAGATTTATTTTAGGAGCTCCTAAAAGACACAAGACATGCTTACATTCAAAGGTGATGTTCAGCCTCGAGTGTGTCAATATGAAAACACACAGTCGCTTTATAGATGAAAAAAAGCATACTCCTCCTCTGAGGCTGGACAAAGGGTTAGTAATTATAATAGACAGACAAGTGATTTACTGACATGTTTACTCCATTTCCCCTACCATCCCGGATATATGATGTAGGCAGGTAATGATCTTGGACCTTCAGTTTTTACGACATAATGAGTAATAGCATGAGAACTTGACTCCCTTTCAGACACACACATTTCTTATCTCCATGACAACTTGAAGGGAGTAAAAGTTCCAATACATTCCACAACAACATGATCACAGTGTTATTCATTACAATACAGTTATATTCCAATATATGTTTATAAATAAATTCATAAACAGTAAAAATATAAATTGAAAATGTTAAATGTCTTCACAATTCAAGTCAATGATGAGCAGAAATCCAAGTCAGTTTGGCACTGTGTTGTTCGAGGATGCCGGCAAAAAAAGAACTAAAAAGTTTGGGTTGAAACCATTTTATTGTCAGCTCGTAGATAGAGATGTGCACGGAGGAAGCCCACTTACACATTTTTTCCCGTTTGGTTATGTGATGTTCCACAAATAGCGTATTATTTGTTAAAAAGAGGAACAATGTTTGTGCCTTGGAAGTGCTAATCTCATTTTGTAACTCCTGTCCCTACAAATTGAGCTACTGCCTCTCGCTGGAACTATTTTAGACCTCAGCACTCATGCAGTATATTAGTTAAAGCATATGCACTGCTGCACAATGTGGGTAGTAGTCGTTATACACTATGTGTAGGCATGTGAATTCCTGAAGTAATGAGCAATCTTAGCAAGTACAGGATATAGTTGACAAATTGAACAGCTGTCCAGCACTCTTTCAAGGACTAATTAACACGATAACACAGCGAAAATGTCATCTTATCATGTATCATTCGATTACTTGACGTCCTTGTGTTATTTGAAATCATTTCTGGAGACCTGTTGTACACACTGAACTTTCATTCTCATCATGTGATGTGAGCTACAACTTTCTAATCGTTCATAGTAATATTATGGACATTTCTGTCAGGCAAGGATGAAGACAAGTGACACATGGTGGAAACAGAAGGCCCAAAGTGGACGTGTTAAATTCTCCAACTATGATAACAGTTATACATTTCTCACAGCTTGACGCCATTAACTTCAGCGGCCTTATAAGCACATCAAGCTTCCTAACATTTAAATAGAAATATCCTCAATTACCCTTAAACTACATTTCACAGTTTGTTGTGCATATAATGGTGGATGTTGCAGTGTTTAGCCGGAAGGCAATTAAGAATTCTTTCTCACCATGCAAAGCAGATATGTAATATTAGTCTACTTTAACTTAGACACACTGTCTTGGAACAGTAGAGTAGGTAGTATTTTTTTTTTTGTTATGTTATTTAGCTATTCATGGAGAAAGTTAGCCTTCTTGTGAGTAGTTGTGTCAATTTAATGTCATTTTAGAGGCCGTGCTTCAGCGCAGGCCGAAAATGCAGGAAGAGGTTGGTTTCCAACAAAGCCACAGTTGACATTGGATTCGAGGGTTAAACGGTGCCACATGAATTCTAATCACAACCCCCATAGACTGTTAATTTATTAAACCATTTAAGTAGTCTGAGTGATATCCAACAATTTTAATCGTCAAGTAAATTAACCAACTAATGTCACAGCACCAAAGTGTAACAGCAAAGGCCGTTTGAAGCTATCTGGATTTTGGAGCTTTTATAAAACACGATCTAAGTCTTAGTCCGAGATGGCTGATACTCTGCTCCATCCTTTGCGCCGACCCTTCTTCTTTTCTGAGTGGACCACTGCTTTGTACCCACATCAGAGCATTCCTAGCTTTCTTCTCAGGAGGGTCGGTCAAACATGTCTTTCAGTGTGCTCGATTTACCGCACGCGACGGGTCATGCTGCTTATGTTGCAAGTTTATTCCCGGAGGATCGTGACTTTGTAAAACAGCTCTTAAACACTTTCTGTTGTGAAGGGAAAATTCCATTCTAAGATGCCTGTTGATGTAGAGTCAGTTTCTTCCATTTGATAGACAGAAAGTTGAAAACACATAAAGTGCCACTAGTATTAATAGTTTAGGGGATGTCGTTCCTTCTAGTTGTTCCACTCTGTGAAGTCTAGGGATCCAATTAATGATTATTTTAAAAAACAATTAATCTGTCAATCACTTTTTTTTCGGTCAGTGAATTGGGTAAAAACAAAACAAAAAAAAACAGTTTCCATTCATTATTAAAAATCAGGAAATTATTTCAAATAGGCATTGCAGAAAATACACAAACATAAATAAGTGCTGATTCATTTACTGGTTTGGTCCATTTTGCATCGACTCAGCAGGATTTAAAGCATCAAATTATTTTGATTATTGTGAGCAAATCACATTCATACATCCAGACCTGTACATTTTGCAAAAATGAATTTCATCCTGTTAAAAAAATCATTATGTGAGTATAAAGTAATAGACTGTACATGATGTCAAGATAGATGTTTTTATATTGCTTTTATTTTGTTTTGGTAAAAAGGGTTCCTTCTATGTTTTACTGCATGTGGCTTACTACAAATGCAAATTGCAAAATAGACACATATTGACTTCATCAACACAAGAACTGACTACTAACCCTAACCCTTAAACGTACTACACTACATTTTTCTTAGCTCATTCACTGCCATTGACAGTTATAAATGTCCAAAAATCATTTTAACTATTTCTATTTAACATTTTTCTTTTACTTTTGTTAACAAGAGTATGAAAACCTA
This sequence comes from Vanacampus margaritifer, assembly GCF_051991255.1. Classification (NCBI taxonomy): domain Eukaryota; kingdom Metazoa; phylum Chordata; class Actinopteri; order Syngnathiformes; family Syngnathidae; genus Vanacampus; species Vanacampus margaritifer. Next base: position 21,745,874 of record NC_135437.1, on the reverse strand, counting down.
GATTTTTTTCATTGTACATTTAGAACAGATATAAAATTTGTGATTAATCGTGAGTTAACTATTGAAGTCATGCGATTAATTACAATTAAAAACTTTAATCGCCTGACGCCCCGAATTTTTTATCTTTTCTTCTTTTTTTAATTCATTCACTGCCATTGACGGCTATAAACGTCCAAAAATCATTTTAACTATTAGTAAAAAAAAAAAAAATATCCCACTTTTGTTAACAAGAGTATGAAAACCTAGATTTTTTTCATTGTACATTTAGAACAGATATAAAATTTGTGATTAATCGTGAGTTAACTATTGAAGTCATGTGATTAATTACAATTAAAAAATTTAATTGCCTGACGCCCCTAATTTGTAATAATCATCTCGTCAGGCGCAAATTTTTTTTTAATTGTATACAATCGCATGACTTTACTAGTTAACTCACGATTAATCACACATTTTATATCTGTTCTAAATGTACAATAAAAAAATGTTTTCTAGGTTTTTATACTCTTGTGAACAAAAGTGGGAAAAAATATGTTAAATTAATAGAAATTGTTCAAATGAATTTTTTTCATAATTTTTCATAATAATAATTCAATGGCAATGAACGAGTTAACGTTTTGAGGCTTAATGTTATGGTTGTCTCTGGCTACCCTGGCTTCATCCCCACATTCAGGTTATTTGAAGACTCTCAATTGTCTAAAGTTGTGAATGCACATGATGTGAAGTGAATGTTTTTTTTGTGTTTGTTTGTTTTTTCTAGTGTACTGTTGATTTGCTCTGCAACCTGTTTACAGTGTACCCCGTCTCTTGACCACAGTCAGCTGTTTGGCTCCAGCTCACCTGAGACATTATTGAGGATAATGGATGGATGGATGGCTTTGTTCCTTGTTTTTTTCTTATGAAATCATGCATTTTGGATGGATTTTTGTGTTGTGTTATTATAACAACTTAATGTTGTACTACAAAAAGATTAAAATGGCCAACTCTGTCCTGACCCTAGGAACTGTCATTTGTTGAATTGTTTGAGAGCGCAAACCATAAAGCTGTTGTTGTTTTTGTAAATATACACAAAGGTAAGAAGGGAGGAGCCCAATCCTATATTTATAGATAAAAACAAACCAGTGTGAGATTCTACAGATTTACAGAGATGGATACTTCGCGACAGAATAAAGCGTACAATGGTTTACATGATTTCTACAACCAGTAATAACATGCAGAGCACAATGGTAAACACTGTATAATTGTCTTTGTGTGTTGTGCTGATGCATTTATAAAAAGCAAATCACCATAGTCCAATAAAGGCATAAAGTTGCAGAAATAAGACGCGTCCCTGCTGTAAAAGAAAAACAAGATTTGTTCCTAAAAGAACCCCAATTTTAGCTTCAGTTTTTGAACAAGGCCCACGATAGGTGACTTGAAAGAAAGATTTTGGTCAATAACAATAACTAAATACCTATAAGTACAGTATGTACTATTTGAATTTCTGCTCCTTCAATAGTTTCAATCTTAGGCAGATTTGCTTGTACTGTTTTCCATTTGAAAATATCATTAATTTAGATTTGTCTGGATTTAAAACTAGTTTTAATTGTGTTAAATGAGACTGTACAACATTAAAGGCAGACTGTAAAGATTTAAAGGCTTGTTCAATTACTTTGGAAGAACAATAAATAAATGTGCAATCTGCATACAAATGGAAACAGGCATTTGGCCACATTTGGACAAAGATTTTTCAATATAAATAGAGAACAACAGCGGACCTAAAACTGATCCCTGGGGTACGCCTTTAAAAAACATGTAAGTAGGGGGATGACAATCCCGCAAAGTGTACACTTTAAAATCTAATATTAAAAATAAACCCAGAAACTACTGCAGTAATTATTGCAGTCTCTTTTTCTATTTTTTTTTTCTTGTTTTTTTACAGGAGAGCTCAGTATTGTTCATTCGATTTGACATCATCATTGCTCTCCTTTTTTTTAAAAAAAAAAAATCCAACAAATCAATTAAAAAAATTTAATAAATGTTTTTTTTTTTTAAATACATATACATATATATATACACATATACACATATATATATATATATATATATATATATATATATATATACCCTTTTTTTTGTATGTGCGTGTGTGTGTGTGTGTGTGTGCGTGCGTGCGAGCGTGTGTGTATTCATCAGTTCACCTAAAGCCCATTAAAAAAAAAATCCCATACTAATAATATAATATAATAATAAATTGCCAGATGCAGAAACATCAATGTAAGTTATCACGATGTAGTGGCTCTCGCTAACAGACAGAATTAAGTAACCGGAATTAGGTTAAAAAATTCTATTCTATTTCTGTTAACACATGGCCCACTCTAGTTTCATTAGTAAAGCAAAGAAAAAAGAAAGAAACAATTATTTACTTGGTTTCAAATGACTGACTTTTTACATGTCAAGTTGCATTAAAGTACTTGTACAGTTACTTACTTTTTTTTTTAATGAATCGCAATTTGATTTGCATTGTCTGTGCTATTTATAACAGTGACAAAGGAAGAAACAGCCAATATGAGTAAGTACTTCTGTTGGTTTCCTGGTACGTTGTCTATGTAAGTGATAGGTGCTCTGCCAATTTTTTCAGAAATGTTTTGGTCAATATAAAATGCAAAAAAAAATCTGTAAACATTAACGGTAGTTCCCGGTAATGTGAAACTCAACATGTAACGCTTTTAAATACCTGATTTGTGATGTACTTTAGGTAAAGAAAACCCTTTCAGAGAGTGAGAGAGAGCGAGAGAGAGAGAGAGAGAGAGAGAGAGAGAGAGAGAGAGAGAGAGAGAGAGAGAGAGAGAGAGAGAGAGAGAGAGAGAGAGAGAGAGGAAACAGCAATAACTGAAGTAATAGTTTAATGAAAAAGTCAGAAAGTTGATCAGTTTGACCATTAAATATCTTGTCTTTGTAGTTTATTCAATTAAATATAGTTTGAACATGATTTGCAATTCATTGTATTCTGTTTTTATTTATGTTTAACACAGCGTCCCAACTTCATTGGAATTGGGTTTGTATGATGATGATGATGATGATGATTATAAACAGGAGAGAATGATGACCCGACACGAAATCAAAGATCAAATACTGGGAAATAGGCCAAAATGTTAGCGGTGATGATAGGCTTAATTAGAATTGTGTCATCTCTAGTAGTGGCTCAGGTCAACAACAACAAAAGTAACCTGAAAAATCAATTTAATTAGTGATCATATCATATAATATGAAAACATTCAGTGTTTTTCACACAGTAAAAAAAAAAAACATCTCAGTTGCATGTGACATTTAAGAAGGCATTTGCTCAACAACTGTGACAAGCAGTGTTGTATGTGAGGCCAAAAATGGACATCCAGCTATGTCTGCAGATTTAAGTGTTAATAGCATGATATGTGTGAATACCAGAGACATATCTGTTACGCATAGTTACAAGTAATAATAATTCAATTTCTCATAAGAAACTTAAAAAATAAGAATGAAAAAGACACATCATAAAATCAAACATACCTTTTCATGCTTCACTTAATTCCTTACTTACTTGACAAGAGATAGAGTTTGATACATGTTTAATTTAATTAATGTGCTATCAAATGAAAGAATCAACAAACAGCGCTAGTCTACTTGTAAGTACTGTACTTGTAGGTATTAAATTACATTTTAAATAGGGGCCTATTTCGAATCTGTTTTGGTTGATGGAAATGTGATACATAAGATGTATAGTGCTGTGACAAATGTTTCAAGTCATGTAAGCATCAGCTGTCCTCCACGCCGTATTTGACAGGTGTCCCGAATTTAACTAATGCTTTATAAGCAAAGCATGTTCCCACAAAGGACGACAAATGTTACAGTGTGATAACCACGCAAGATAAGTTGAACTGGTAATGCTAATGCACGGTGCATCGCAACATGGTTCGAATGAAAAATAAGACACACAATGAGATTATTTGTTGTTGTTGTTGTTGTAGAAATGTTTTTAAGTAAATAGTAAAAAGCAAAATATCAAACTGATTATTTTTTTTACAGGTTCTGCAAAAAAATTATATTGCATAAAAATATTAATTAAATAATCTATACATCATAGTACATAGGTCATAGTGAGGTAATTGTGGAAACTGCCATCCTATTGTGGCTTAATTTCACAAATCTTAATATTAAGTAATTAAATAATTAATACTTTAATACTTTATTTATGTATTTATTTATTCATTTATTTTAAAATGTTTTTAGGGATTAGTATTAAAGCCACTCCATCCTTAACATCAACTTTTCCAGCAGGTGATTATCGAAATGGAAGCAAAGTGATCAAAATGAAATGTGAAAACGAATATACTGTAATAAGAAAAATACTGCTAAAAAAAAATAAAACCTTAATTTGATCAATCTTCAATGAAAAGTACCCATTTGCGCTAAGGGAAGGAAATAAAAGACAAGGAAATAGTTTCTGTTTTACATTAATGAATAATGATGCCCAAAAAGAAGAAGATCACAAAACATCATATATGACAATTGAAAGTGGGGCAAAGAATCACAATACACACACACACACACGCACACAGACACACACACGCATACACAAGAATATGACGCGAAATGTTTCCACGGATGTTGACTTTCAAAGTACGCCGCACCACATTTGTGTCGTGGTCCCTATTTAACTCTTGCCATATAAGCAAACAACATTTGGTATAAAAGGAGAGCATGGGGGCTGAGTCAGTGTGTGGTGGAGGAGCCTGAAGACCCCAGCGTGTGGTAAGCATAACCACTCTCTACTGGGGCGCAATTAAATGTATGTAAATTGAATGTAATTTGATTTCAACAGGATTGTAACATTCAACTATTTAAAGGATAGAAAATAAGGTATGAACTGTTCAATTATTTTGCATGGATAATCTTAAAAATATGAAGTTACTCACTGAAAGTGGCAACACAGCGGATGGCTGGTTATGCTCAGAGGTCGTGGGTTCATATCTGTCTCATGAATTTGCATGTGCTTCCTGTACCTGGCTGGGTTTTTCCTCAGGTGCTCCTGCTACCTCCACACATTCCAAAAGCATGCATGGAAGATGAATTGAAAACTCTAAATCAGTGGTTCTTAACATTGTTGGAGGTACTGAACCCCACAACTTCCCTATGCGCATCCCCTCTTTATTGAAAAACAAAATCAGATTTTTTTTTAAATTCAAGATGAAGGTTACGAGTTACGTTCCGGACGATCGTTCGTAAGGTGAATTTGTTCGTAAGTTGCTTCAGTGCTATATTTTGTATTATAATTTATGTTTAAAGCCTATATAAGTATATTGAAGGTTTATATAAGTATGTTTAAGGCTTGTACAAGTAACCTGCATTGGTTTGTACTGAAAAAAAATTTTATAAAATGGAGAGAATACGTACAGTACTGTACTGTACTACGTATGTTAGAGAGAGAGAGCGAAAGACACACACACAGTATGTACATGTACGTAATAAGATAAATAAAATGAAGTTTAACTTACTTTTGGAAGATGTACTCGATGCTTAAGGAGATGATGGAGGAGGAGGAAGAGGAGGATTTTATATCATGAGAGATTGTTCGTCGTCGCTGGAATCGGCTTCAAAAGTTATTTCCTGCTTCATGGGGACCGGCGTTTTCTTCCTCCTCCTCCTCGCCACGTTGCTCAGCCTCCAATGAGCTCTCACAGCGCCAATCGTCGGTAATAGCGGCGGAAAGAAGCACTACGCGCAATACAAAATCGAACTTACAGCATTTCTTTCCGAACATTTTTCGACATACTGTACGCGCAGAAATGCTCGTATGTACCGTTGTTCGTAACTCGAATGTTCGTAAGTAGGGGAGCGTCTGTATAGGGTTTACTGGTGAACAAAATGAACAGGGAGGGTAACCCTTTAATCAAATCTTGCTCTCTTCACCTTGAATTCAGAAAGCGTGTTCGTTCTTGCATTCCCCATCTCCATGCATCTTAAGGAAGTGTACCTTTAGTTTTGCTAGATAGCTAGTTGTACTGGACTAAAATTGCTCAACTTGACATTGAAAATCATGCAGTTAGGCTGCGGACTCCAATTTTATAGACCACCTACACTGTTTTACAGTGAAAACAACACAGGCCCCAGAATTGAATCCTGTGGAACACCTTCAACAATTAATATTGCACAATTTTGTCCGACCACTTTCTTATTTGTTCGACATAGTATGAAAGGATTACAATAATAAAGAAATCACACAACATACCATCACAACAGCCACAAGTCAACTACTGAGCGCACCAAATTCCCTGCAGCATAGCTAGGCCAAACAATGTAGCATCATCAGACAGCAGACAACGATGGCCAAGAGGGGCATATCATCACATGTCTTGACCTCCGCCGAACCCCTGAGACTGACTCACTAAACCCAAGGGGCTCGATTGAACCCAGGTTAAGAACCGCTGCTCTAAATTGTCTGTAGGTGTGAGTGTGATTGATTGTTTGTCTATGCTTGTCCAAATGTGCCCTGTAATTGGCTTGAACCAATCCAGGGTATTCCCTGCCTCTTGCCTGAAGACAGCTGGGATAGGCTCCAGCACACCTTTGACGCTGATGGGGTTCAGCAATATGGAAAATGAATGGACTTACTCACAGATATATATATATATATATATATAACCAACAAAAAATATGAATGCAACACTTTTGTTTTTGCTCCCATTTTTTTGTGAGATGAACTCAAAGATCTAAAACTTTCTCCACATACACAATATCGCCATTTCTCTCAAATATTGTTCACAAACCAGTCTAGACCCGTGATAGTGATTAGTGCACATGTGTGCCTTAGACTGCCCACAATAACAGGCCACTCTGAAAGGTGCAGTTTTGTATTATTGAGGGGTCTGGGGACACCAGAACTGATTGTTTTTCAGAGTCCCCAGACCCCCCCACACACACACAATAAAACAAAACTACACCTTTCAGAGTGACCTTTTATTGTGGGAAGTCTAAGGCACACCTGAGCACTAATTATGGTGTCTAATCAGCATCTTGATATGGCACACCTGTGAGGTGGGATGGATTATCTCGGCAAAGGAGAAGTGCTCACTATCACAAATTTAGACTGGTTTGTGAACAATATTTGAAAGACATGGTGATATTATTATGTATGTGGAAAAGTTTTAGATCTTTGAGTTCATCTCATAAAAAAAAAAATGGGAGCAAAACAAAAAGGTTGCGTTTATATTTTGGGTGAGTAATTGTGAGTGTGACTCCAAGAAATTAAAACATTAGCTACAGTATATGGATTTGATACAAATAAATCTGATTTGTGTTCACTTTACCACACAGACCTAAACCACCACCATGAGTACCGACGCAGAAATGGCCTTGTATGGCAAGGCTGCCATCTACCTCCGCAAACCAGAGAAGGAGAGAGTCGAAGCTCAAAACAGACCGTTCGATGCCAAGTCGGCCTGCTATGTGGTTGATGCGAAGGAGCTCTACCTGAAGGCAACAATCCTCAAGAAAGAAAATGGCAAAGTCACCGTCAAAGTTCTGGACACTGAGGAGGTTGGAATTTCCTCTTCTTGGGTTAAACTTGTATGCTAAAAGCACGTGATCAGTTCTCACTGTGTCTCATGTCTTCTTTTAGGAAAAGACAGTTAAAGAAGATGATGTCAGTCCAATGAATCCTCCCAAGTTCGACAAAATTGAAGACATGGCCATGATGACTCATCTCAATGAAGCCTCCGTCCTGTATAACCTCAAAGAGCGTTATGCAGCATGGATGATCTACGTAAGACAATCTGCCCTATGAGTTGCAGAATTATACATAGACAATTTTTAAGACGTACAATAAATTGTTTTCGATGTTGGATTTCTCTCAGACCTACTCTGGGTTGTTCTGCGCCACTGTGAACCCTTACAAGATGCTACCAGTGTACGATTCTGAAGTAGTGTCAGCTTATAGAGGCAAGAAGCGTATGGAGGCTCCACCCCACATCTTCTCTGTCTCTGACAATGCATATCAATTCATGCTTACTGGTATGTTACAAGCCGAATCGATTGGTACTGTCTTGTTGTAGAAACACATGATTGATTTCATGTTTCTGTTTGAACAGACAGGGAGAACCAGTCTGTCTTGATCACGTGAGTTATGTTTGTATTTGTAAACTAAGAAAACTTGTAAACAGATTTCCACAAGTTTGTCTTTCTTCCCCAGTGGAGAATCTGGTGCTGGAAAGACTGTAAACACCAAGCGTGTCATTCAGTACTTTGCCACAATCTCAGTTGGTGGAGATAAAAAGAAGGAACAGACATCGAAGTATCAGGTATGTTCATTTAGAAAATAAATGCATTTGTTTTGAGAAGTTAAGTTGAATTAATTTGCTAATGTTAATTCCAAACTTGATTGCAGGGGTCACTTGAGGATCAGATTATCGCTGCCAATCCTCTTCTGGAAGCCTACGGTAATGCCAAAACTGTCAGGAATGACAACTCTTCTCGTTTTGTAAGTATACTGCAATTGCCACAGAGGAATTTGTCGTACTTATCAGTAATTGATCTGGTAAAAATGTGTTTGAAACAGGGTAAATTCATCCGAATTCATTTTGGCACAACTGGCAAACTGGCTAGTGCTGATATTGAGACATGTAAGTGCACAACTCACGCAGTGGAAATGTGAACTGTAAAAAAATATATATATATTGAAGACATTTGATATTTTTAATTTGTGGTTTTACTGTTTTTGAATTTACTTATAGACATATAGATGTGATATAATCATGAGTGTTTAATAGAATACAGTGGAGTAATGATTTTGTGAACTTTATTTTATCCTCTCACCCTCGAAGCTATTGAAGATAGGAATGTGCATGATGTTATTTAGAGCCTTTTGGCATTAGAGACTAAAAGTCTGGGGTAGATCCTAATTGCATTTCTCCCCCAGTCAAGAAGGGGAACTGAATGTAAATGTCTGTTTACTAATAAGATTACACCTTTGTTCAACCTGGAATCAACATGTCTGTATGTAAACTTCTGCTTATTAATAACATCACTTCTGCTTACTAATAACATCACGTCTGCTTGCTAATAACATCAACATTTGGTCACTAGGAGATGACATGTCTGCCCTTTGTTCAATCAAGAGCCGGGAGGAGGAACCTTTTATCTTTTTTGTATAAATGAGTCGATGTTCTGTAAATTGTCACACACTTGGGGGATCATCACGTTGCATTCTGATGTGATGTCCTGACTGTGTCTTTAGAGGCCTCTAAATAAATTCTTGCAAGAAAACTTCTTCATCAGATCCTGAATACAATTATTTTGGACACGCAAAGATTACACTTAATATAGTAATTTAATATTCCTTCAATATGAAAGATTGATTCCGTAAAATCATTGCAGATCTGCTGGAGAAGTCCAGAGTGACTTTCCAGCTTCCTGATGAGAGAGGCTACCACATTTTCTACCAGATGATGACCAACCACAAACCAGAGTTGATTGGTATGGATTGGTGTAGTCAAGAGGCATACTTGAACGTACACTGAAAAATCTTACTAAGTATTGGATTCTTCCCCCCCCACACAGAAATGTCACTCATCACAACAAACCCTTACGACTTCCCTATGTGCAGTCAGGGACAGATCACTGTGGCCAGCATTGATGACAAAGTTGAGCTGGAAGCCACTGATGTGAGTGATTATTATTCAAATACTGTCAACAATGTCGATAATCACCTTACAGGCAGCATCATTTTAGTTTGTGGTTTCGGTCATATCCTTTGCATCACTTATTTACACACAGAACGCCATTGATATTCTGGGCTTCACGAATGAGGAGAAGATGAGCATCTACAAAATGACAGGTGCTGTCCTTCACCACGGTAACATGAAGTTCAAGCAGAAGCAGCGTGAGGAGCAGGCAGAGCCCGATGGCACAGAAGGTACGCGGTAAAGGTCATTTGTGCCTTTGTTACTACGATCAGACTCTACCGTACAAACACACAGTAACTGTAATGTACAAAACTTTTCAGTTGCCGATAAGATTGCCTACTTGTTGGGTCTGAACTCCGCTGACATGCTGAAGGCTCTATGCTATCCCAGAGTGAAAGTCGGAAACGAGTTTGTCACCAAGGGACAGACTGTACCTCAGGTAACATTAATCAAAAATAATCATTATAATGGTAGCACACAATAAAACTCATTCACTGCCATTGACGGCTATGGACGCCATTTTTAATGGGCTGGCAGTGAATGAGTTAATAGTAGCCCTTAACGGTTTTCTCTATTCAAGACTCCTTTTGACACAGCTGTAAACTTTCAAAGTTGATGTTTGTTTTTAGGTGCTGAACTCAGTGCCAGCCCTTGCCAAGTCCATCTATGAGAGGATGTTCTTGTGGATGGTCATCCGTATCAACCAGATGTTGGACACTAAACAGTCAAGGCAGTTCTTCATTGGTGTCCTGGATATTGCTGGATTTGAAATCTTCGACGTAAAGCTCCATTCATATGAAAATACATTTTTAGATTTGAACTAGCCAATGATTGGTGTCATGATTTGTTCTCACTTAGTACAACAGCATGGAGCAGCTGTGCATCAATTTCACCAATGAGAAGCTGCAACAGTTTTTCAACCACCACATGTTTGTCCTGGAACAAGAAGAGTATAAGAAGGAGGGTATTATTTGGGAATTCATTGACTTTGGCATGGATCTGGCTGCTTGCATTGAGCTGATTGAAAAGGTATGCATTTGACTCAGAAGCAGATTTTGGTTATTGACATGGCACTAAAGTCAATCACTTCAATTATACTCCCTCTCATTCTTTAAGCCCATGGGTATCTTCTCCATCCTTGAAGAGGAGTGCATGTTCCCCAAGGCCACAGACACGTCGTTCAAGAACAAGCTTTACGATCAGCATCTTGGCAAATGCAAAGCATTTGAGAAGCCAAAGCCTGCAAAGGGCAAGGCTGAGGCCCACTTCTCCCTGGTCCATTACGCCGGTACTGTGGACTACAACATCAGCGGCTGGCTGGACAAGAACAAGGATCCACTGAATGAGTCTGTTGTGCAGCTCTACCAGAAGTCCCCAGTTAAACTTCTGGCTTTCCTCTATCCTCCTGCTGCTGCTGAGGGTACGCTGATAAAAAACCGATGTTATATTTGTTAAATGGCAGGAATATTAAATATTGTTCTAATGCTACATATTCCCCCAAAATGGAGAGTAGAAGCGGGTAAAAAGGGAGGCAAGAAGAAGGGTGGTTCTATGCAGACTGTATCTTCACAGTTTAGGGTAAGGTGTAGTTTGCAAAAAAGAAATGTGATTTGTGCTACATTTTATTAGCATGACATTACTCATTCACTGTTTTCTACTTTCAGGAGAACTTGGGCAAACTGATGACCAACTTGAGGAGCACCCATCCTCACTTTGTGCGTTGCCTGATTCCGAATGAGTCAAAGACTCCGGGTAATGTACAGTACGCTGAGTTGAATTACAATGTTATATTAAGGTGTATGACTTTAGCTCACCTGAATTATGTTAAAATAATCATTATGATAATGATCCCCGTTCCACAGGTCTGATGGAGAACTTCCTGGTCATCCACCAGCTTAGGTGTAATGGTGTGCTTGAGGGTATCAGAATCTGCAGGAAAGGTTTCCCCAGCAGAATCCTCTATGGTGACTTCAAGCAGAGGTAGCGCAAGCAATATTTCATCAGCAATACCAATCCATCATCAAGAGTGATACGATCAAATGACTTTCATCGTAAAAAGGTACAAGGTGCTGAATGCCAGCGTTATCCCTGAGGGTCAGTTCATTGACAACAAGAAGGCTGCTGAGAAGCTGCTCGGGTCAATCGATATTGACCACGACCAATACAGATTTGGTCACACCAAGGTCACATTTGATAAGATTTCTAGCCATCCATTCACAGTACGTTTTGTTTTAGACAGGATATCAATTTTGTGATTCCGTTTTCTTCATTCTGGTTAGGTGTTCTTCAAAGCAGGTCTTTTGGGTACCCTTGAGGAAATGAGAGATGAGAAGCTTGCAGCTCTTGTCACCATGACTCAGGCCCTCTGCCGTGGTTACCTCATGAGGAAGGAGTTTGTGAAGATGATGGAGAGGAGGCATGTTATCAATTTTAAAAACATACAACAACAAAAACTGTGACTAACTGAAAATGTCCATACACAGGGAGGCCATCTTTACCATCCAGTACAATGTGCGGTCATTCATGAATGTCAAACATTGGCCATGGATGAAGGTGTACTACAAGATCAAGCCTCTGCTGAAGAGTGCTGAAACAGAGAAAGAGTTGACCCAGATGAAGGAAAACTATGAAAAGATGACCTCTGATTTGGCTGCTGCTCTTGCCAAGAAGAAAGAACTTGAGGAGAAGATGGTGTCTCTTCTTCAGGAAAAGAATGATCTGCAGCTGCAAGTTGCATCTGTGAGTAAAAAGCCACTCACAAATTTTCTTTGAAACCACCGTTTGCTGTGATCGCATGCGTTTGCTCACTGTGAAACAGGAATCAGAGAATCTGTCGGATGCTGAAGAGAGATGTGAGGGACTTATCAAGAGTAAGATTCAACTGGAAGCTAAACTCAAGGAGACAACTGAGAGGTTGGAGGATGAAGAGGAAATTAATGCTGAGCTTACTGCAAAGAAGAGAAAACTGGAGGATGAATGCTCTGAGCTCAAGAAGGATATTGATGATTTGGAGCTTACCTTGGCCAAGGTGGAGAAGGAGAAACATGCCACAGAGAACAAGGTTGGCTAATACGCCGTATGACACACACACACACACACATTCAACACAGTATTTGTAACCTGTAATGAAACATCTTCTTTGTTTCCATTGTAGGTGAAGAACCTGACTGAGGAGATGGCTTCTCAGGATGAGAGCATTGCAAAGCTGACCAAGGAGAAGAAGGCCCTTCAGGAAGCTCATCAGCAGACTCTTGATGACCTGCAGGCTGAGGAAGATAAGGTCAACACTCTGACCAAGGCCAAGACCAAGCTTGAGCAGCAAGTGGACGATGTAAGTTATGATAAGTCATTTGTACCAGAAAAATACGAGATGGCTTAAATGCCTTAATGACTAAATGAAGTTACTCTGCAGCTTGAGGGTTCTCTGGAACAAGAGAAGAAGCTGCGCATGGACCTGGAGAGGGCCAAGAGGAAGCTTGAGGGTGACCTGAAACTGGCTCAGGAGTCCATCATGGACCTAGAGAACGACAAACAGCAGTCTGATGAGAAACTTAAAAAGTAAATGCTTTGTTCTTCAGCTCATTATATTATATGAACAATCACTTCCAAAGCAAGACGTCACTAAATGTGTCTTTTATTCACAGGAAGGACTTTGAAATTAGTCAGTTCCTTAGCAAGATTGAGGATGAGCAGTCAATGGGTGCCCAGCTCCAGAAGAAGATCAAAGAACTTCAGGTACGATATCTTCAATTGTTGAAGTGCTTTAAAAATGAAGAATTCATTTTAAAGGAACAATAACATTTCCTTATAGGCCCGTATTGAGGAACTAGAGGAGGAAATTGAGGCTGAGCGCGCTGCTCGCGCCAAGGTTGAGAAGCAGAGAGCGGATCTCTCCAGGGAACTCGAGGAGATCAGCGAGAGGCTGGAGGAGGCCGGAGGTGCCACGGCTGCTCAGATTGAGATGAACAAGAAGCGCGAGGCCGAGTTCCAGAAGCTGCGGCGTGATCTTGAAGAGTCCACCTTGCAGCATGAGGCCACAGCAGCTGCGCTCCGCAAGAAGCAGGCTGACAGCGTTGCCGAGCTGGGCGAGCAGATTGACAACCTGCAGCGTGTCAAGCAGAAGCTTGAGAAGGAAAAGAGTGAATACAAGATGGAGATTGATGATCTCTCCAGCAATATGGAGGCTGTTGCTAAAGCAAAGGTGAAGAAATGTTATACTTTTAGTTTTGGGCGAGTACTGATACCATGTATCAGTATCGGTAGTGATGGGAAAAATGAAGCTTCATAAAGCACTTGCAATATTTTTTTTTACTCTTCTAGGTGCTCTCGGTTTAAAGATAAAGACTAGTGCAATGGAAATGTATTAAATTTCCACTACATTTTTAAACCGAGTGTGCTTCACGTAGCTTCATTTGTCCATCACTAGGTATGAGTACTCGCGATGGTGGCCGATACAAGTATCATCTGCCCTCTTGTGGCCGATACAAGTATCATCTGCCCTCTTGTGGCCGTTTCATGATGAGAAACCTGAAATTAGAAATTCGAAGAATGAAAAATTTTAAGGAAATTTTAAGGAAAAATGCTATATTGGGATGAATAGGTCTTTGATGATTTGACTAAAATGATCTGCCATTTATTATTGGGGAACATTTTTATGTGCTTGTGGTATCGGTATTTGGTTTCAGTGTGGGTGACAACTCAAGAGTTGAATATATATATGTATTAGTGCTGTGTTTTTTAAAGCTTTAATTCTAGAGTTAAAGCGAGTTCTTTGACAGCACTAATATACATATATATAAATAAAAGTGATTTAGAAAATTGATTAATAACACTCTTCTTCTTTTTTCAAACTACCAGGGAAATCTTGAAAAGATGTGTCGCACTCTTGAGGACCAACTTAGTGAACTGAAGACCAAGAGTGATGAGAATATCCGTCAGCTCAATGACCTGGGTGCACAGAAAGCCCGTCTTCTGACAGAAAATGGTACACATGTGACAGTCAAACTTCACCGTTAGATTGTAAGTGAAAACTAAACATACACTAACGTTATATGCTGATGTTGAAACAAGGTGAATTTGGCCGTCAAATTGAGGAAAAGGAAGCTCTTGTCTCACAGCTGACCAGAGGTAAACAGGCCTTTACACAGCAGATTGAGGAACTGAAGAGACAGATTGAAGAGGAGGTCAAGGTATGAAATATCACTCCCAACAGCAATTTTGTTTTTAGATTAAAATTTGCTCATCAAACTTATTTGGGCTACCAGGCAAAGAATGCTCTTGCCCATGGACTTCAATCAGCCCGCCATGACTGTGATCTGCTGAGGGAGCAGTTTGAGGAGGAGCAGGAGGCCAAGGCTGAACTGCAGCGTGGAATGTCCAAGGCCAACTCTGAGGTGGCTCAGTGGAGAACTAAGTATGAAACTGATGCCATCCAGCGCACTGAGGAGCTTGAGGAAGCCAAGTGAGTATGATTTAGAAATTAAAACAGCAGGTTGACTATATTTCATTTCATTTCACATGGATGGATGGATTCTGACGGGATGAGATAATGAGCGTAAAATCTGTTTTGGGGATTGGATATTTTTCACTGAGAAACGTTTCAAAACAGGAAAAAGTTGGCACAGCGCCTCCAGGAGGCTGAGGAACAGATTGAGGCAGTGAATTCCAAGTGTGCATCTCTGGAGAAGACCAAACAGAGACTCCAGAGTGAAGTTGAAGACCTCATGATTGACGTGGAGAGGGCCAATGGGCTTGCTGCCAACCTTGACAAAAAGCAGAGGAACTTTGACAAGGTACAACTGATACCAAGTGCTCACATGACGTACGGAAAAGACAAATGAACGTGCATTGACCATTTTGTACTTTTTAAATTAGGTGTTGGCAGAGTGGAAGCAGAAGTTTGAGGAGGGTCAGTCAGAGCTTGAGGGAGCTCAGAAGGAGGCTCGTTCTCTTGGCACTGAGCTGTTCAAGATGAAAAACTCTTACGAGGAAGCCTTGGATCAACTGGAGACCATGAAGCGTGAAAACAAAAATCTGCAGCGTGAGTTTTTCACAGAATTTGGCAACTCGCAGTTCATTTTCCTACTTTACTTCATTTGAACCTCTACATCTCTTTGTAGAGGAGATCTCTGATCTGACTGAGCAGATTGGCGAGACCGGAAAGAGCATCCATGAGCTCGAGAAGGCCAAGAAACAAGTGGAGACGGAGAAGTCTGAAATCCAGACAGCGCTGGAAGAGGCTGAGGTGATTTAAATGAATGTAGATGGAGGCGTAAATTCGGATGCAAAGATTAAGATATTGTTCTGAATTACCAGGGAACTCTGGAACATGAAGAATCGAAGATCCTGCGTGTCCAGTTGGAACTCAACCAGATCAAAGGAGAAGTGGACAGGAAGCTGGCAGAGAAAGATGAGGAGATGGAGCAGATTAAGAGAAATAGCCAGAGGGTGACTGACTCCATGCAGAGCACTTTAGATTCCGAGGTCAGGAGCAGGAATGATGCCCTGAGAATCAAAAAGAAGATGGAGGGAGACTTGAATGAGATGGAGATTCAGCTGAGCCACGCCAATCGCCAGGCTGCCGAATCTCAGAAGCAGCTGAGAATTGTGCAGACACAGCTGAAGGTACTGCAAAGTGAAGAGCTACGACCCGTGTTGCCATTTATTCACTTACCACCTCGATCTTCACCAGGATGCGCAACTGCACCTCGACGATGCCGTCAGAGCACAAGATGACCTCAAGGAACAAGCTGCAATGGTGGACCGCAGGAATGGCCTCATGGTGGCTGAAATTGAGGAACTTCGGGCTGCTCTGGAACAAACAGAGCGCGGCCGTAAAGTTGCTGAGCAGGAGCTGGTGGATGCCAGTGAGCGTGTCGGACTTCTGCACTCTCAGGTAAATCATTCAACACTAGAGCATTTTGTTACGTTTTGAATGACAATTATCTTTATGTCTCAGAACACAAGCCTTCTGAACACAAAGAAGAAGCTTGAGGCTGACCTTGTCCAGATCCAGAGTGAAGTCGATGACACAGTTCAGGAAGCCAGGAATGCAGAGGACAAAGCCAAGAAGGCTATTACTGATGTATGTTTTCTCGTTCACAACTTTGTGTTTTGTATAGAATTTTCTAATAAAAAAAATGTCCTTTCTAGGCTGCAATGATGGCTGAGGAGCTGAAGAAGGAACAGGACACAAGCGCGCATCTGGAAAGGATGAAGAAGAACCTGGAGGTGGCTGTTAAGGACCTGCAGCACCGCCTTGATGAGGCTGAGAACCTCGCCATGAAGGGTGGCAAGAAGCAGCTTCAGAAACTTGAGTCTAGGGTAAATATCCTTATTCCAAGAAACTCAAAGCAAGTTATTAAAACGTACGGCTGTTACATTAAAAAAAAAAAATTTAAAAAAATCCCCAGGTGCGTGAGCTTGAGACAGAGGTTGAGGGAGAGCAGAGACGTGGAGCTGATGCTGTTAAGGGTGTCCGAAAATATGAGAGGAGGGTGAAGGAGCTCACTTACCAGGTAAATGTCAACATTTAGCATGCAAATGTTAAACAAATTATATGCATGTATTCAAACTTGCAAACATGATTTTTCTTTCACAGACTGAAGAGGACAAGAAAAATGTTGTCAGACTGCAGGACCTGGTTGATAAATTGCAGCTCAAAGTGAAGGCTTACAAGAGGCAGGCCGAGGAAGCGGTAAGGATATAAATAAGAAAATAAGAACTCTACATTTAAAATATACTGGTAAATAATTCGGGCTGTTAAGTTTAATGTACAGTATTTCCAAATGAATGATTCTGTCTGACTTCTCAGGAGGAGCAGGCCAATGTCCACCTGTCCAAGTGCAGGAAAGTCCAGCATGAGCTGGAGGAGGCTGAGGAGCGTGCTGACATTGCTGAGTCTCAGGTCAACAAACTGAGAGCCAAAAGCCGTGACTCTGGCAAGGTAAATATGGAAACATATAGATGACTAATGTCCATACTAGACAAATGTGTTTTTTTTATTACATTGTTGTACACAATACATTTTTAACTTGAAGGATTATATTTTTCTTACAGGCAAAGGACACAGCTGAATAAAGTTGATTCTTCAGTGGGTTATTTCAGCTCATATAATATGATGTGAAATATGCCACAATAAAATTATTTTGAAATAATAAAGCAGCTATGGTATCATTTTTCCCTGTCTGACAATGTATCCTTTAGATGCCTCAATCTTAAAATCACAATATTGTCCAATTTAATTTCAGTTGTAGAAACTGTGCAGGTGTCCACCTTTACTAAGAAAAGTAAACCCTATTAATATTTCAGGGATTTTAACAACACATAAAGTACTTTTTTTTTTTTAAAAAAAACGATGATCCAAAAATTATTTAAACATGTTTTAGTTTGCAACAAAGTGAGGTGGACTGGGTAACATTGTCTCACTGAGTGGTGGCCATTAACACGCGCGCGCGTGTGTACGCGTACGGTAGTACTGTACATCTTAACTTGAGATGCGAGGGGTAAACAAATCACTTTCACTTATCAATAACTGTATTATATTTGTCCTGCTCATCTTAAAACAAATATACATATACTTGGAAACATCTTCATCGCAATAAAAATAATATTTAATTTTCATTATTTAATTTTTTATCCCTTCAGATTAGGTCAGGGAGGACGGTGCACCAGCGCCCTCTACTGACGAGTCTCCATTTAAAATGTAAAAAAAAAAACAGTTTTTTTTTTAAGATGATGGAACCAGGTCTGTTAAAAAAAAAATAAATCAACAGCAATTCTGCCATAAATAACACTCACTCACTGTACATGCAACATAGACTGACCATATCATCAACATCATCAATTCACCTTTTGTGTGTCTTTGGGAGTGAGAGAATAAAAGTAACTGTAAATACCTGTAACTGTTTTAGCCCAAAACAATGTAGTAAACTTTAAACATGTAAATAAAAGGCAATGCGTTGTAATATAGTCTTTTAGAAATGACAAAACAAAACAAAATGACAATATGACACCACTCTGGATTGGATTACAAGCACGTTTTCCATTTTCTTGTAATAGTTTTATTAACATTTAAAATACATAACACAAAAAATGCACATTGAGATTTAAATACAATATTTACTGTTGTTGGTTGAACAGTCTTTGACATTGATTGGTTAAGACAATAGCAACAAAATATTGAGCCACTAGAGCAGAGGTGGGCGATCGTTATCAGGCTCATGCAGAGCTTGCTGATGAGCTGATCATACATCAGCTGTGTTGGAGAAGGGCAACATGCAAAACCTGCAGGACTCCGGCCCTCGATGCCCACCTCTGCACTTGAGTGTAGCAAAGGCTTGTTACAACAGAAGACGTTAGTCAAGGTTGAATGTTAGGAGTGTCAGGAAAGTCCCCCTCCCCCCCCCCCACCCACACACACACACACACACACACATTGTATATATATTAGAGAGTGCTGAGTGTAAAACTTTCCTGGATGTCAGGAAGAAAAAGTGTTCAAAGTGTTTAAGTGTAAAGTAAATTTATGAATATCACTACCAACTTCATAAAAAACAAAACAACAACAAACAAACAATGCAGGCACCCAGGAGGTGTAGAAGAAGTTGTTGAGGCATAACTCAGATAAGTAGAACATGCCACTTGGCAATTGGTTGACGGACTGAGCGGAGCATAAGACTCAAGTGTTCATTTTGGGAATGATTGTCCTTCTTTATGGTTAACTGTCCAATCAGGTGCTTGGATGATTTCCTAGTTGAGTGAGTCTCAAAAACGGAGACCAAAATTTTACACTGTTGCACAGGAAATTCTGGTAAGGAGAAAACAAGAACTTCATTGAAGACAGTCATTGCACCACGCGCCATTGCTGAGGTTTTCTGGTGCTTCAACTTGCACCGGTTGCACTGCACACTGATCTTGGCATAGAGGGCTGTACAACACAAACATATGCATTATAAACTGAGATGCTGTGCTATCAGAGTTGCCTATTGTGCTGTTTGCGTGTTTGTCTGTTACCTGCATCCAAGTGTAGGTCCTTATGAACTATTCGAACCTTTAACACTCCAACCTCTATCCGCTGAGAAGTTGGAAGAAACTTCAGTGACAGAAGAACTTCCCCTACAAGATCCTGCCAAGTGAGAGTATATTATATTATATACATTTTCACCTCATTTGATCAATAACAGTAAAGTTGTTTTCATTAAAAGGGGAATAAATGTTTATGAAATTATTGTTAGGTATTATTTTAATTTTATTTTACTTTTAATGCCAGAAAAAAAAAACATATCTTGATGATGAGAAAATGAAGCCTCATGAACCACTTGCTGTCATGTTTATTTTCAGTCTTGTTTACTCCCTGTCATGTTTTCCCCTTGTCTTGTCATTTCCTGTTTTATTGTGAAAAGTCTGACTCCTCTCGTTTCTGGTCACTTGCTCTTCCTCGTGTGGTGTCTGTGTCAACCCTGATTGTGTCCACCTTTCCCCATTACCCTCATGTGTCATCCAATCAGCGCCCTCAGCCAGGTGTGTCTTGTCATGTCATTAGTGTTGGTGTATTTAGTCGGTTGTCTCCCCCCTGTCTGTGTCGGTTCATTTTTGCTGTTGCCACAGTCGTAAGTCTTTCGCCACGTCACGCTGACCTCTTTGCCGTATCAGGATCCATGTCATGTTGTTAGTCTCACCTTAGTTGTTTTGTCATGTTTAGCTTCATGTTTTGTTAGTTCAGTTTATTTTGTATTTTGAAGTTAGTTTTTTTTTTATTAGAAATTAAAACCTCTTTTTGGACTGCACCCCTGCCTCCTTGCTCTGCCTTCCCGCATCTGGGTCCTAAAGCCCCCATCTTACTGACACTTGCGATACATATATTTTTTTTTCTTTATAGTGTTCTTGTTTTTAAGATAAAGGTTGAGTGCAATGGGAATTGATAACATTTCCACTGCAACCCTCGGTTCAGATAATGGATGGATGGATTGCTTTATCAAACTGTTGATTATTCCTTGCACCTTGTCGAAGGCCCCAGTTCCATCTGAAGATAAACAGCCACAAAGCATGATGTGTCCACCACCATGCAACACTGTAGACATAGTGTTCTTTTGATCATGAACGCTGTTGTGTTTGTGCCAAAAATAATTTTCAAAATGATAGCCAAAAATTTCAACCTTGGTTTCATTGTAACATACCAATATTTCCCCAACAAATGTAGGAACATGGTTTTAAGTCATATTTTTATATTTCTTTCTGTCATTCAGGTAGAAAGAAAAAATCAAAGATTCCCTTCCTGATGCTGCCAATCCATCTTGTAATATCGTGGATATTATTGGGTCAATCGAACCCACATTATACAGCAGCAGCATACCACACTGTTCCCTCGTTATAACGCGGTTCACTTTTCGTGGTCTTGCTGTATCGCAGAATTTTTTTTGTGTGCAATTTCTCATGCATTTTCTTTTTTTTCTTTCTTACAGTAATGTACCTATTTTATCAAATTTAGGAAGGTTTGACCATTGAGAATGATTAAGCAAGAGACAAATGTGAGAAAATGTAAATGTCTCGATGAGAAACGTGTATACGCTGTGTGGTGAGTTTTTTTAGAGCCTTAAAACATTTATAATAAATGCAAAACATAAAACTAACTACTTCACGGATTTCATTTATTGCGGGTATTTTTTGGACCCTAACCCCAGCGGAAAACAAGGGAACACTGTACTTCCAGATTGATACTAGAATACTAAGTAGGTCAGAAAACACACACACACACACACAAAATGATTGAGGAATGAGGGATTTCATGAATTTGTATATCAACACCTAATTAAAATAATCACCTAAGTCATTTTTTCAGTTTTCAAGAAACACAAAAAATTTAACCATTTGCATCATGAGATGATTTAGGCAAAAATAATAATTTCTGCAAAAAAAAAAAAGACTTAGGCAATTTTAAGATGGTAACGTTTGTTTTTAGTTAATGACACACACACACACACACACACGAAATGATTGAGGAATGAGGGGTTTCATTAATTTGTATATCAACACCTTCTTAAAATAATCGCCTAAGTTATTTTTTCAGTTTTCAGGAAACACAAAAAATGTCACCATTTGCATTATGAGGAGATGATTTAGGCAAAAATAATATTTTTTGTATAAAAAAAAAAGACTTAGGCAATTTTAAGATGGTAACATTTGTTTTTAGTTAATGACACACACACACACACACACACGCACGCACACACACACACACACACACACAATGATTGAGGAATGAGAGATTTCATGAATTTGTATATCAACACCTAATTAAAATAATCACCTAAGTCATTTTTTCAGTTTTCAGGAAACACAAAATATTTAACCATTTGCATCATGAGATGATTTAGGAAAAAATAATAATTTCTGCAACAACAAAAAAAGACTTAGGCAATTTTAAGATGGTAACATTTGTTTTTAGTTAATGACACACACACACACACACACACACACACACAAAATGATTGAGGAATGAGGGATTTCATGAATTTGTATATCAACACCTTCTTAAAATAATCGCCTAAGTTATTTTTTCAGTTTTCAGGAAACACAAAATATTTAACCATTTGCATCATGAGATGATTTAGGAAAAAAATAATAATTTCTGCAAAAAAAAAAAAAAGACTTAGGCAATTATAAGATGGTAACATTTGTTTTTAGTTAATGACACACACACACACGAAATGATTGAGGAATGAGGGATTTCATGAATTTGTATATCAACACCTAATTAAAATAATCACCTAAGTCATTTTTTCAGTTTTCAAGAAACACAAAAAATGTCACCATTTGCATTATGAGGAGATGATTTAGGCAAAAATAATATTTTTTGTATAAAAAAAAAAGACTTAGGCAATTTTAAGATGGTAGCATTTGTTTTTAGTTAATGACACACACACACACACACACACAAAATGATTGAGGAATGAGGGATTTCATGAATTTGTATATCAACACCTTAAAATAATCGCCTAAGTCATTTTTTCAGTTTTCAAGAAACACAAAAAATTTCACCATTTGCATTATGAGGAGATGATTTAGGCAAAAATAATATTTTTTGTATAAAAAAGAAAAGAGAAAGACTTAGGCAATTTTAAGATGGTAACATTTGTTTTTAGTTAATGACACACACACACACACACACACACACACACACGAAATGATTGAGGAATGAGGGATTTCATGAATTTGTATATCAACACCTAATTAAAATAATCACCTAAGTCATTTTTTCAGTTTTCAGGAAACACAAAAAATTTAACCATTTGCATCATGAGATGATTTAGGCAAAAATAATAATTTCTGCAAAAAAAAAAAAGACTTAGGCAATTTTAAGATGGTAGCATTTGTTTTTAGTTAATGACACACACACACACACGAAATGATTGAGGAATGAGGGATTTCATGAATTTGTATATCAACACCTAATTAAAATAATCACCTAAGTCATTTTTTCAGTTTTCAAGAAACACAAAAAATGTCACCATTTGCATTATGAGGAGATGATTTAGGCAAAAATAATATTTTTTGTATAAAAAAAAAAAGACTTAGGCAATTTTAAGATGGTAACATTTGTTTTTAGTTAATGACACACACACACACACACAAAATGATTGAGGAATGAGGGATTTCATGAATTTGTATATCAACACCTTAAAATACGTAATCGCCTAAGTCATTTTTTCAGTTTTCAAGAAACACAAAAAATGTCACCATTTGCATTATGAGGAGATGATTTAGGCAAACATAATATTTTTTTGTATAAAAAAAAAAAAGACTTAGGCAATTTTAAGATGGTAACATTTGTTTTTGGTTAATGAAAACAGTTCCCCCCCCCAAAAAAAATTCCACTACAACCAGTTCCACCCACATCTGGTTCATGTAAAGCTTATTTATTTATTCATTTGTTTGTTTGTTTTTTACCTTCTGAGGAGTGTTGAGCTTTCCTTTTAGCTCCAGTGGGTAGGAGATATTAAGTTGTTTTAGATGGGTCCTCACCTCTCCCAATGTTGTGTGCCTGGAGAATTTATCAAAGTTTCTCACCTGACAAACACAAACAAATGGAGATTATATTCACTGATTGTCAGACTTGTCATGGATTTAGATGGTTTCGATTTTTACATCATTGTTTTTACTTGATGTAAACTATACATTTTCCAAGATGACAGTCATACTTAAAAAAAAAAATCATTGGTCACCACACTCGGAGCATTGTGTTACAACTGGTCATAAAGCTGATATAATATACATCATTTCATTATACAGTAATGTGACTTCTACTTGTAGGTTACAGAACCTCCATTCTGAGGTCCATGTGATCCAGCTCCTTCTCATCACGCAGAGTACATGTGAACTGGTCTCCAAATAATGGGTTAGAAGTGCCTTTTACAATGCGAGTCCGCCAGTCCTGCAGCACTGTGCGCAGTGCAAGTGGTGTCCCTTCACTCTAACAGGATCAGAGAAGAAAGAGTCGACAGCAATAGTATGACGTTACTGTTTAGTAGATAAACATGGAGAATGTATCGCACATACAGGGATATACAGTTGCATGGATATCTTTTAGTTAAAATAACACAAGAAATGGTGTAAGAATGAAAGAGGATGAGTTAGGAGGTGTTCATTTAACTCTTTGACTGCCAAAAACGTTAAATAACGTTTAGTAAAATCCTATGGAGGAGTGCCAAAGACGTTAAAAGACGTTTGTTTCAAAACAGAGGTGAAACTAACCATTTTCTATTGTTAATTACTGAAAAACGGAATAAGGTAGAAACAAACTTTTTTTTCTGATGAAAGATGAGAGTCCAATCTTTCATTTGGTAGTATGTGTGTTTCCATAGTCCAAACACATAATTTTCTATGGACCTTGAAAGATTAGTCAAAATGCTTAAAATCGGCTGGCACCCACGGCATCCCTTTTCTGAAAACGTCTGGCAGTCAAAGAGTTAAAAAAAATGCTCCATATCCAGAATTATTCTTAACCAATCCATAAAATGTTCAAAATGTAGTTTCTGAAATTCACTGTGAATGATTCTTGATGTTGTCAGAATCTCTGACAATATTGCAAATCATTGTTTCCTCAAAAAAAAATGTCTAAGATCATAGATAAAAAATATTTTCAAAATGTATAAATCAACAAATGAAACTTGTGTATATATATATTTTTTTAAATATTATCACAATTATAAATCGCAAAACTTCATACAATCTTCCATGTCATTGCCAGCCACAGAATTGCAATTCATCAAAATATCATTTACTTTAAGCCAAAATGTGAGAATGGAAAACTTTGGGCTGAACTGACATAATATACAACAGTTCGAAGAGAGACACAATCAAGATCAAAATACAGAAATCAGTGTTTCATAAACTCACAAACTAAAAGGTGAAAGGAAATCCAAATGTCATTGTCATTGTTTATCATGATTTGGTAGCAGATACCAATTTAGGTTTCATATTAAGAATAAAACCTGACAACCTGACAAAAACTGCTATTGCCAGTGGTCATAATAATAATAATAATAAACAGATTATGATCTACCGCTTCATCAATGTAAAGCCCCTCCGTCTCGGTTCCGCTCCATAGGAGCTTTAGTTGGACAAAGAGCTGGAGGCTGCTGGCTTGTCTTTGCTGTTGAAGCCCCTCCACCTCCAAGATTGTGACCACAAGATGGCGCTGCTCCGCATCATAGTATACAGAATAGTGGATCCATCCGTTCATTTTCTGTAGGCGATAGATGGTGAGACTGTGTTAAAGAAGAAGTCCGGAGCTTCTTTTCATAATAGCTGTAAAGCTATAAAATGCTTTAAAATACATATTCCAATATGTTAAACACTGGTCTTTATAACGTTTTAATATTTGCAAGTGAAGACATTTAACATTTTCTATGCATATTTTTACTGTTTATGAATTTACTTATAGTATATAGATGCCATATAACTGTGATAATGTTTGTGTGAAATATATTGGACATATAACTGTATTGTAATGAATAACACTTTTCACTCCCTTCCAGCTGGTGAGATAGGAATGCACATGGGAGGCAAGTTCTCAAGTTCTCATGGAAGATAACACTGTGGGTCTGAGGGAGTCTAGGTCGCATGGTAGTACCTAGTCTAATCATATATTTCCGGCTTTGGACGGAACTGGAGTAAACATGTCAGTAAATCACTTGTCTGTCTATTATAATTACTAACCCTTTTGTCCAGCCTCAGAGGAGGAGTATGCTTTTTTCATCTATAAAACAACTGTGTATTTTCATATTGACACACTCGAGGCTTAACATCACCTTTGGAATGGAAGCATTTACTCTTGTGTCTTTTAAGAGCTCTTAAAATAAATTCTTTATAAAGAAGGCTTCTTCATCAGATCTCATTGTTCAATTATTTCGAACACGCAAAGATTACATTTAATATAGTAATCAAATAATACCTTTACAAGGTAGGTCATAATAACCAGGTCAAACAGCTTTCCATTACAGAACTTCCATGCATAAGACATATGAAGGATGCAGCTACTGCATATAAACCCATCAAGTGTAAAGGAGTCGAGTGAAATGACATACTAAGATGATGTAAAAAAAAATTTAAAAAAAAGACTGCTACAAACTTTATTCTCTCCTCCTTCCTGTGTGGATTCCAAGATGTCCGTATCAACATCCTCGACCTGCAAAGTTTGCACACACATAGACATTCTCTTTTTGTCATTGGGTTAAACAAATACAGAATTCATGTTCACAAAAAAATGGTGCCTGTTAAAGTTAAATGAATCCATACTGGCTACTCCTTAGACAAACACACAAAAAACATAATAATTACGAAACACCAGTCGTTTTTGGTGAATGCTTTATCACACAAAGCCTTAAAAAATTATAAGGACCGTCTGTACTGACCCTGATCGACGGAGGAAAACCTCCTTTCGCCGTGTATTTTTTCGAGGCTTCACTTTTGTCATGTTTATTTTCAGTCTTGTTTACTCCCGGTCATGTTTAGCTTCTGTTTTCCTTGTGTTTTCCCCTTGTCTTGTCATTTCCTGTTTTATTGTGAAAAGTCTGACTC
The DNA here is from genome assembly GCF_051991255.1 of Vanacampus margaritifer. Classification (NCBI taxonomy): domain Eukaryota; kingdom Metazoa; phylum Chordata; class Actinopteri; order Syngnathiformes; family Syngnathidae; genus Vanacampus; species Vanacampus margaritifer. The sequence continues at coordinate 21,719,100 of NC_135437.1, read as the reverse complement.
CTCTCGTTTCAGGTCACTTGCCCTTTCTTGTTTGGTGTCTTTGTCAACCCTGATTGTGTCCACCTTTCCCCATTACCCTCATGTGTCATCCAATCAGTGCCCTCAGCCAGGTGTGTCTTGTTATGTCATTAGTGTTGGTGTATTTAGTCGGTTGTCTCCCCCATGTCTGTGTCGGTTCATTATTGTTGCTGTCATGCTGCCCGGTTTTGCCCCTCGTCATTTACCTTGTCATGCTGTTAGTTTTTCCTAAGTTGTTTCGCCATGTTTTGCTTTATGTTTTGTTAGATCAGTTTTATTTTGTACTTTTGAAGATCCTTTTTTTTTTAATAGAAATTAAATCCTTCTTGTGGACTACACCTCTGCCTCCTCGCTCTGCCTTCCCGCATCTGGGTCCTAAATCCCCCGCACTGACTACTTTTTGTGCATGCCAGTTCCTTTAGAGCAAGTATTTTCCAATGTAGATAGGAAGTGTGCAAAAAAAATAAAAATAAAAATAAACTGGCTCATACCAAATTTTTTTTTACAGTGTTGAGAAATGGTGAGAGCAAAGCACAGATGAAAAAGTCCACGTTAAAGCACTTCAGAATGCTTTTGATTTTCTTTCATCTTTATTTTCATTACAGGCAGGGTTCGACTAGCCATCTGCCATTCAGGGCAGATGCCCGGTGGGCCGGCCTCTTATGTGGCTGATGTAGCGCTTTTTATTATTATTTTAATATGTTTTACCCCAAGAGACTGGCCCACAATTTAGAGGGACCAGTCCATTAATCCGTTTCAAACATAAATTGCAAACTGAAACATCAATAAACATCAGTTTAGCAGAACTACATGTTAGGCAAGCGTCGGGCTGAGCTGGCCTAAGTCAAAATGCCATGGCCGATTTTTTTGCGTTAGTCCAGCCCTGATTACAGGTGAAGTAATACATTTGCTAAGCATTGTACAGTATTGCATTGTAAATGGACCATCAAAGTTCATTCCAATAAGGTCACCTCAAACGAAATTGTCTTTTGCCATGACTTCTCACCTTTATAGTTGGAATTCCTTTGTACTGTCCTGTTATTCCAGACCCGTAATCTGTGTACAGCAAATCACCATTCACTACAGTAAAGAATAGACAAAAACAATGCTAATTAAAAAAAAAAAAAACATCCTTTAATATTTGGAATGAATGTAGTTCTTGCTCACCTTGAGCCAGAGGGCGTGTTTCTGATGAGCGTTTGAAGAATTTAAAAGCCTGCCAGACCAAGATACCCAGTGCCACCAGAAGAAGAGAAATTGACAAGCCCAAGATGCTGTATTTCACTGCATCTGAGAAGGGAAACCTCAACGCTGCAGCAGATTTCAGAAACCTCTCAGACGTCAAATAGCCTGAAGGAAGCGCCATCATTTTCTACCTCCATGTGGGCTACAAAGCAGTAAAACACAAGATTATTTGAAAAGGAGCATTCAGAGAAAACCTTTTAGAACAATTAACCACAACTGTGAATGATTTGCCATCTGAATACAGCTCTGCTCTGTTGTTACTTTCGATTTTTGCATATAAAGATCCTGTTTCCCAACGCCAGTGTCTTGTCTGCGTTTGGGTCCTAACTCTGCACCTCACGTAACAAGATTGAACCATCAAGGTAGCTTGCCCAAGGTACGTATGGCTTGCTTGCCTTGCTCTCACTCAGCATGAACCCCATTTTTCTATAGTGCCTTGTTATAGTCACCTTGGAATAACTGAAACACAGTTAATTTAACATCTCAACATGCTTTAATGAGGTCATATTTAAGTTCTGTGTTTGAATTGTGAAGTATTTGTAATGATTCAGTTTATGGTTTCATGTGTGTGTGTATGATGTATTTACAGACGCTCCCCTACTTACGAACATTCGAGTTACGAACAACGGTACATACGAACATGTCTGCGCGCATGCGCGCATGTCAAAAAATGTTCGGAAAGAGATGCTGTAAGTTAGATTTTGTATTGCGCACCTTTTTCCGAGTACTGTAGTGCTTCTTTCCGCCGCTAATACCGACGCTTGGCGCTGTGAGAGCTCACCCAGCATTGGAGGCTCAGCAACGTGTCGAGGAGGAGGAAGAAGAAGAAACGCCTGTCGCTCATAGATAAAGCCATCGCACTCTTCGAGCAGCAGGACCCAAATATTGAAAGTTGCACAAAGGTTGCAAATCAATTGAATGATGCCATACAGTGCTACCGCATCATTTATGATGAAAAAAGAAGAAAACTGTGCAATCGTCGTTAGATCGCTTCTTTCGGCCAGTTTCTAGTAAATCCTCCAAGGAAGATACTCATCAACCCTCATCTTCTTCTCCGCGACCCTCAACTTCTTCCTACATTGAAGTTACGGAGGAGGAAGTAACTTTTGAAGCCCATTCCAGCGACGACGAAGAACCTCTCATGATATAAAATCCTCCTCTTCCTCCTCCTCCTCCTCCATCAAATCCTTAAGCATCGAGTACATCTTCCAAAAGTAAGTTAAACTTCATTTTATTTATCTTATTACGTACATGTACATACTGTGTGTGTCTCTCGCTCTCTCTCTCTAACATACGTAGTACAGTACTGTACGTATTCTTTTTAAACATAAATTATAATACAAAATATAGCACTGAAGCAACTTACGAACAAATTCACCTTACGAACGATCGCTCGGAACGTAACTCGTTCGTAAGTTGGGGAGCGTCTGTAGTCTTAGTCTAGTCTTTATTACAAAAACCTGCTCTTTTTATAGGCTTGGAGGTTCTTGAATGGACAACAACCAATCATTGTAAAACCTGCAAACCCCACACAGGAAGATCACTAACCACTAGTTCCACCATGCTGCTATTCAAACATACAGTGTATATTTAATTTTATTTCTAATTCCTTCTTCATCAAACTACTTGAAAACTGGTGTACTACAGTACATAATACTGTACCGCTTCCTTATTAGCTTTCTTAGCTGATTGGCTAAACGAATATTCTTGTTCTACTGCCTGAAAGTATGGAATGTGACATTCGTTTAAGCTGACAAATATAGTTTGGTTTTTCCTGATTGAGGCTGTCACATTTGTTTGCTTTTCATAATATGCAAACCAAGGAATCCAAAGGACAAATGTGTGCCTCCTCAAGTTTGATACTATTACCAGCAAGACTCAAAAAGATACATTAAAAAGCACAGCAACACACAAAGCATTTTAGGCCACTAGTCAATTGAAAATGCTAGCCTTGATATTGTTCATGTTCATCTGACTGTCCTATATTGTGTACACACGTATACACCATTCTAAAGGGATTCAACACTAATACCAAACAGTGCTGTATGGAGTCAAGTGAGTGACTACATCAGAACACTTTAAAACAAATAAGCCCCCCCCCCCCCAAAAAAAAAAAAAAAAAAACAGTAGTTCACATTATTCATGCTATATTCGTGACCATAAAATAAAATAATAAGATGAAGAAATAAATTAAAAACAAAAAAACAGAAACACTTACTTTATTCACCAGAAATCAAGATGATTTTAGGTGTGTAGCTCCTTCACCCAGTTTGGCTGTCAACACATCGTGAATCTTTTGGAAAAATGTTTTTTTTCCCCCCCTAAAGAATAAACTTTTTGACACTTCTTCCTCGTTCTTTGAGGCAAGGCACACTCCCTTGCTCCAAGCTCTTCAAACTCATTCTCACACAAACAAATGACAGGACGGGTTCCTGAACACAATTCTGGGCAAACGAGTTTGTTGAGATCTTGTTTTCTAATTTCGGAAACTAAACATGAACTGATTGCTGGACTCTTTTTTTTTTTTTTTCCTCTGAACGGTTACTTTACCAGCAGGCCTTTATTTACAGTAGAGAACAGGACATTGTTAACTCTTTTAATTTGGTATAGCAATGGACCATACAGTGGCTCTACTGCAGAAAATTCCACAGCAAATACAAGTCACCAAGGCAAAGGGTCGCCTGTGTAGTTCAGAAATGACCCATGATCCTTCTCGCTCAGTCCACCAATAACAGACAGGAGAAAAGAAACACTCTCTTCAGGAGACAGCGGAGCTCGTGGAAATGAAACGTCGTGAGCACTTAGGACTATAAAAAAAAAATTGTGATTATCTCTTTGACTGCCAGACGTTTTCAGAAAAGGGATGCCGTGGGTGCCAGCCGATTTTAAGCATTTTGACTGATCTTTCAAGGTCCATAGAAAATTATGTGTTTGGACTATGGAAACACACATACTGCTAAAACAAGATTGGACTCTCATCTTCCATCAGAAAAAAAAGTTTGTTTCTACCTTATTCCGTTTTTGAGTAATCAACAATAGAAAATGGTTAGTTTCACCTGTTTTGGAAAAAAACGTCTTTTAACGTCTTTGGCACTCCTCCATTGGATTTTACGAAACGTTATTTAACGTTTTTGGCAGTCAAAGAGTTATTATTCAGTCTGTAAAAAACTCATCAACTAGTTAATGGGTCTACCTGTGAGCCTCCCAAATCAGTGCGTACCCAGCCTGAATAGGTGAATAGCCATACAGAGAATGCCATCTGACTCCAGATCTGTTACCATACAGCGACTCACCATGTTAAGGGCACACTGCGAAGGTAAAGGAAAGATTTGTAGCTGCATGCAGACTAAAACCACACAATTTGCAGGGTGACTAATCTGCACACTCAAAATGGGGGGGAGGAGGGAAGAAAAAAAGAGAAGGAAAAATGGGAGAAATAGAGTTCAAGTTGTTGCTCTTTTTGGTTTGTCTAATAAAATTAGGTGTCGTGTCGCAACAGCACTCACATGATTTCTTTGACATGTCATGAAATTTTAAACATTTTAAATTGTGTGCCGTTTATACATTACAGATAATGTTAAAAATTCAACTTCTCTTGTAAGCTATGTAAACTGTCGATGGAGGCGGTTTGTTTGTTTGTTTGTTTGTTTTTCTTGAGAATTACCGTGAGAATTCAGCTTGCTGGTAAGGTTAAGCCATTCCAAGTTTGGACTCACAAGTTATTATCAGGTCATCCCCCCCCCCCCACACACACACACACACACACACACACACACCGCCAGTGTGCATAGAATAAGAATGTTGCTAACATCAGGCCAACTGTTTGGCAAGTCGCCATTTGGAAAAAACAGTTGATTGAGGCGTCAGAAAATTCAACACGACACTGAAGACATGTCTTTGTTCTTGGCAGCTTGCACCGCCCCCACATGCGTCAAAATAAAAGCATCACTTTCAAATTAAAGGCAATCCAGATATTTATTTTTTTCTGAGAGACCTCAGTATTGTTCATTCAGTAATCTCACCGATTTGACATGTCATCATCATTGCTCTCTCTTTTTTTTCTTTTTTTTCTCTTTATCTTTTTTGTATGTGCGTGAGTATGTGCATGTGCGCGTGTGTGTGTGCATATGTGCGTGCGTGTGAGTGTGTGCTCATTAATTCACCTAAAACCTATTAAAAATCTGATACCGTTCACCTAAACCGAAACATACCTGTCAACCTCTGCCGATAACTGCCCTTATAAATGATTATGATTCCCCTTACAAACCCCAAAAAAAACCTTACAAACGACGCATGTTTACTCGCGGTAACCAGACAGTGTAATAGAAATAACAAAGGTAATTTGCAAAGTCTTATTCAATTTAAAAAGTTTACAATGCAATAAACTGTGCCTTCAGTGCTTCCTATTGTAAGCCAATGTGCATGATTTAGCAGACTTTATCTGCTCTAATGAGGGCCTCACTTGTGAGCAACAGTTGTCACAGTTCAATTTCATCTGTAATAAAGAAGTAAGAGTGTCTGTTCCCATTGTCTTTCTGTACTCTGTATGAATTTTCCTCACATGGCTGAAAACCCGCTCGCTATCAGCATTACTGTGAGGAAGGCTGAGTAAAGTTAGATACATCTTTCTCATCAGTGGAAAGCGATCCAGCCCCAAACCAGTTTTCATTTTGAACACATGAGGCCAAAATGTCTCTGGACGAATTGGTTGTCCATCCTGACTTTTCTGAGGGAGAAGATCATCAGGTATTAGTTGATAGTCTTCCCATTCATCTTTTAATTGCTCCTGATCAAAGTCTGGTGTAAACTTGTTTGCAAGCTTAACAATACTTGTGTAATCCAACATCTCTCTCTTTCTTGGGTCCAACACCACCAAGTCACTCAGTATTGTATTCTCAAATGGAAATTTTTGTATCATTTTAGTTACAACAGCCTCGTAGGAGGAGCGAACAGAGGGAAAAAAAGTTGCTTGCATGGCTGGTGTGATGCTTTGCCTGATTTCATCCTCCTCATTGGTGTCTTGGAAGAGGGCCCTGGTGCCCAAGCCAACAGCAAGCCTGCTATCTTCATGCTGCAGGCATCTGTTTGTATAATCAACTGCCAGCAGGCTATCAGCAGATTTGACATGTTCCATTTGCACAAATTTCACCAAGAGTTTCTTTAAGAGTCTTTCCATTTCTGGTAGCAAATCTCCAATCATACATGCCTCTGTTTGGAACACAATATTGAATTGATTTATTTGAGGCAGGATGAAGCTGAGGAAGTGGAGTGTGAGGAGAGTAACAGGGTCTTGAAGTCGATCATGGATGCTTTTCACTTTACCTGCCCTTTCAACATCCGCATGGCTAGCGAAGTAGCTTTTGAGTGCTTCGTACTGAGACAATGTTCTTTCAACCACTTTTTGCAGAGACAACCATCGTGTCGGACAATGCTTTAGGTTTTTTTCTTGCTCGGAATTTGTAAAGTCCTGAAACTCTTTAAAATCCTCAATTCGTTTGGAACTATTTTTAAAAAAATAAAATATATCCACCAGCAAGTCATCTATGTTTACTGGCAATGTCTTCAGTCCATCTTTGACACACAGATTGCCAAGATGACAAATGCATCCAACACTAAAAACAGCCCCATTTTTTTCTTTTATCCTAGACAAGACAGACTTTCTTTCCAACCATGGTGTTGCAATTGTCGCTTGCAAATCCCACAACGTTACTCCATGGAATGTCATTTTCTTGTAAAATGTTGTCAATAACGGCAAAGATTGATGCTGCTGTGCCTGATGCCAACTCTGGTAAATCGAGGAGTCTGGTATTTGTGTTCTCCTCATCAAAGAAGTGAGCTAACACAACAAGTCGCTTTTTGGTAGTACGATCATTGCTTTCATCAATCATGAGGGTAAATGGGTGAGTTCTGCAGTACTGAATGACGTCTTGGGTGTAGCCACGTGCAAGGCTCTCCTTAACAATCATCGTAGCCTTGGTCCTCCGACATGCAAACTCCTGCAAAAATATAATATTAAAATATAAAATTTTAATTTTTGACACGTGCCATAAATGCTGATTCATTGTAGATATGAATGATAATAATAATAATAATAATAATAATAATAATAAATTACCTTAGCTGTCTGTGAATCCGGAAACATAACTTTCACCAAATCCGAGAAGTGGTCCGCAGCTGTGAAAGCAATGTTGTGCTCAGCAAGAAAATGGCAGAAGAGAATTTCCGCATTTGTCGTTTTGTGGGATGCTGCAGGATTTGCGGTAGAGACGAAGTGCTTGGTTAATGGGACATGTGAATTGGTTTTTTTCACATTCTCCACGTGTCCGGCAGTTTTAAAGTGGCTCTTCAGATCGTAAAATCCACTCGCAGCAACTTTCACGTCTTTATTGCAAGGGACACAGAATGAGAATTGAGTGCCTCTTAACGATGCTTTAATCCAGCCAGCATATTCACCTTGAAGTAACTCCCATTCTTTCTGGTGTCGACCCGATCCTTGAGTTCTTCGTTTCTTACTAGGTGGCTCCTCCATGCTTGCTTCCACGATATTTACTCTATGTATATCTACGCATGCGCATGTCAGCGCATTTTTTTCCCCCCGTACAAAAGTCGGTGTACGGCGTACATGATTTGAAATGGTAAAAAAACGTATAAAATACGTATAAAACGTACAAGTTGACAGGTATGCCAGGTGTGAAAGCTCCATAATTTGAATCGATGATTGGTATATTTAGAGTGAATTGGATTAAGTCTTGTTTGTCACAGCCCAATTCTATGTGGTACCACATCCCTAGATCTTTGTTTAAAAAGATTGGTTGTTTGGATTTTGTGCTGAAATGTGATTTTGATGTGAGCAGAGTCCCCATAAAGTTGTCTAATTATGATAAACAAATTCTGTTGTTTTTTTTTTTTTGGAGGGGGGGGGGGGGTTAATGATACTTGCCCATCATTTTTCTGCAAATGCATGTAATCAGATCTCTTATTTGAACGTATTACGTGTTATGTATGAACACACTGATGCATTTGCAGCATTCACAACGTTGAAAATCAAAATCCATGTGCAGTAAAAAATACTGTATACCATTATTATACTAGTAATAACCTGTATTATATATGCAGTGTAAAGCATTCCTTATATTATTGGCTTGTCAAATTCATCAAAGGCAAAAAATAATAAAAATAAAACAAGGGAAAATATTAAAAAAAAAAAAAACTGTACAGCTATAGTTTGTGTAAGAAAGTTATCTAGTGTGTTGCGTGGAAAACGAAAGGCATGCTCATGGGCTACAACACGCTTGAGCGCACGCGCCCTCCTGTGGCCGAGGGTAACATGGCGTCCGTGTTTTCAGTTGGCCAGACTCTCTATATACGGCTGTTTTGCTCTATTGTACACTGCCATCTACTGGTCCCAATTGGTACAATCCAGAGCACACACAAAATGAAACAAAAGCACACAGTCGTGGATTCGCCTTTAATTCTAGTTTCCATTGTAACAAAAATACAAAATTGTTTTCAAACATGGCTTATAAATCCACCATTTTTTTGAACTACTGGTCCATTTTCTTTCAAAGTGTAAAAACAACAATTTAAACAGTAAAAAGCCTTCATCTCATTTAAGTTAAATTAACATTACAATTTGGCAGATGAAACAAAACACATTTGAAATGCATCAACACAAAGAGGATAGCAATACTTTTTTTTTAATGAACAGGAAAACAAAGAGATGGCTATGAGTACATGTATCAACAAGCGTCATCTACCTGTGAAATGGGTCATTACAGAAAGGGGGGGCATAAAAAAAAACAAGCAGAGAAAGATTAGAGTCAAGAATCTACTGTCAGTTCACTAACTGTTTCCATGAAAAATGCAAAAAAAAAAACCTCCTTTATAAATATAACTACCGGTTACCAGACTGTGATGCCGAGCATGAACAAGGGTGGAGGAGGCCGGTGGGAGTAAACAGGAGTGGCGCAGGGGTACGAGGAATTGGTGAGGGGAAACCAAAACCTCCACCGCAGCGGCCCTGCCTGATCTTTTTTTCTCTTCCACCCGGCGGTGACGGGAATAGAAACTGCAGGATCACAGAGTGGGATTTCAATCCACGCACGCACGCACGCCCGCTCGGATTCTCTCATCTCCCATTTTTCTCAATGCTCCGAGGTGAGGAAAGTCTCGGCTCCATCAGCTCTAAATAAAGTGCTCTTCTTCTCTTTGACTCTGTTAAGCGCTTCGTTGGGGTCAGCAGAAGGAAACGCAAAGAAAACGCACACAAAATTGTACTCGTACTTGAGCATTTGCATCCTTTCAAATGGATGACCTTCAACCCCAAAAATAAGAAAATGTCTTACAATGTCTCCTTTAAAAAAAATCATAAACAGTATAATAATAATGATTATTATTATTATTATTATTATAAGACAACGGTAACTTGTGAACTAGGCCAACAAGCATAGCGGTCAAGGCAGTCTTCTGCCTGTGTGTGTGCGTGTGCGTGTGCGTGTGCCTGTGTGTGTGCGTGTGCGTGTGCGTGTGTGTGTGTGTGTGTGTACATAAGAATGTTATATCTCCAGAAAGAAAAAAAAAATGTTATATAGGGAGTGAGCGAGGCAAGGAGTCGGTCCATGTGCACATGTCTGTGTTGAGTAGCACTTCAGTACTTGGGTACTTTGGTATAATCCTCCTGGACGACACTCTTGCACAAACACATGGAGAGGATCATCCCAAGAAGCTGTGGGGCAAAAAGCAGTGACAATTAAGTGTAAAAAGTGTCTTGCAATTAGCGGCTTACACATCCCTTCAAGTGGAAGAAGTCATTTTGGCAGCAACATTTAAAAAATTTTTTTTTTCATTAAGTCTACAGCAAATGAATTTGGTTAGAATCTAGGGCTGTGCTGTCAATTATTATACTCCACAGTTACAAATATCAGCATAATCGTAAAAAAAAAAAAAAAGGTCATACTAATTTTTTAGTATATAGTAGTTTTTTTAATGTATACATTTGCACTTTTTAATTTTTTTTAAATAACTAATTTTAATAATTTTGTTTCATCCAAAATTAATTTGCATATAGTGTTTCAAAGAATTTTATTTGTCTTAATATTTGTATTTGTTTTGTACCAAAAAAATTGTCCACATCAAAAGGAATTTACATAATTATAGTGTTTCTATTTTTAAATGGGTCTTAATATTTTTTAAACGCTTTAAACATTTTCTTCTTCTGTACCAAAAAAATAATCATTTGAATAATCATGATTTCAACTACTGCCAAAATAATCGTGAATTATTATTTTTTCCATAATCGAGCAGCCCTATTAGAATCTGAAAATCAATATTGATCATTTGAGTATAGGGCAAAGTGTGCAGCTCAGCTATTCGCGATCGGGCTTGAACCCTCAACCCCAGTGCATAGCAGGGCCCACTGTACAGTAATTCTGTTATTTTGTGGTTAAGGCAGATCCCAGGTAAGTGGGGAAAAACATTTGCCGATTTTCCTGCTCTAGCATTAAAAAAGCCCACCACATTTCCACGTATGATTACATGTACAGTATTCACTTTTATTCTTCTAACGTGCTTTAGATAGAAATCAGCTCGATGAAAATTAAAACCACTTTCAATTCTTTAGTTTTACGTTGACCTACAGCAACTGATCTAATTCCGCTACCAACTTTAGTGCTTGGCATTATCCAATCAATGATCCAAACAGGTGCACATTCTTTCCCATGCATTGCCAATGCTGCAATTTTGCCTGCTTGTCAGACTCCGCGGCCCTCCTGACATGCAACCACTGTGGAAATTGGGCAATTTGCAAACATTTTAAATATATCCGAGGCGAATGACAGTGTGAGGTTATCCACATGAACTTTTTTGTTTCGGTCAATTTTGATGAGATCATGTGGTTACGCCACCGCAACACAACATAACATTCTCTCCATTTAAAATACAGAGGAGCGAGATTCATTCATTCGCATTTCCTTCAGGACGACTATGAGGAGAACACCGATACCTCCACGACAGCCACTCCGACACATATTCCCAGAATAACTCCACAGTTTTCCATGAGCCATTTCTCCACATTGGTCATGCAGCCCTGAGGAGGCAAGTAGAGAGGAAAGCAGAGGACCAAAAAAAAAAAAGTTAACAAAGGGGTCAAACACACAGGAGATGAATGTGATCCCACCCGGACATAAGCAGAGCCTTTTTCAAAACACAACTATTGACTTTGGGAACACATGGACCAGTTAGCAACACAGCACAGCTTTCCTGACATGAGTTTTTTTAAAGTCATTAACTCATTCACTCCCAGCCATTTTCACTGACGCAACCCCCTTCACTCCTGGCTGTTTTACTGGATTTTGACTGATTTTGCAAGGCCCACAGAATATTGTGTTCTCCATCCATCCATCCATCCATCCATTTTCTTAACCGCTTTTCCTCACAAGGGTCACGGGGGGCGCTGGAGCCTATCCCAGCTGGCTTCGGGCAGTAGGCGGGGTACACCCTGAACTGGTTGCCAGCCAATCGCAGGGCACACAGAGACGAACAACCATACTCACAATCACACCTATGGACAATTTGGAGTGTTCAATGAGCCTGCCATGCATGTTTTTGGAATGTGGGAGGAAACCGGAGTACCCGGAGAAAACCCACACAAGCACGGGGAGAACATGCAAACTCCACCCAGGAAGGCCGATTCTATTGCTATAAAAACATCGAACCTACCAAAGGAAAGATTAGTCTTTTCTTTCATCAGGAAAAAAAAGTATATTTCTATCCGTTTCAGTTATTCACAAATCTGTTTTGGAAATGTGGGTAAATTAGCTTTTTTTTTTCAACATGGCCATGGTAAATTCCTTTTGCTCTGCTGCCACCTGCTGGCCGTTTGTGTTATAACTACAATTTCTTCAACCGTTCTTTGCAGTTGAGAGGCTGCATCAAAGCCTTCTTTGAATGCTGTAGCATTAAAAAAATAATAATAATAAATATATAAATACGTCTTTGGGACACTTAAAATAGAACATATTTATATGTTTTGGGAGCAAATGAGATGACATTTTTATAAGGGGGATCAACTCATTTTTACATTTTCTGAAAGGTTAAAAAAAGAAAAAAATTGTCAAGGCGGTTTGGTATCAGGAAAAATAAAGCAAATCGCAGAAGGGGAAATAAAGCAAAGGTTTCTATCCACCCATTTTTATTCAAATTTTCAAGAAATGCAAAAAAATTAAATTGAACAAAAACGCTAGAAATTTGTTAACAAGAGTATGAAAACCTAGAATTGTTTTTATTGTATTAGAACAGATATAAAATGTGTGATTAATCGTGAGTTAACTAGTGAAGTCATGCGATTAAAAATTGTAATCGCCTGGCACCCCTACTTTTTAAAAAAAAAAAGATTATTAAAAAAATGTTTTAAATGTTTTTTTCCCCTTTGTTTAAAATAAAATATTATTAAAAATTGGGGGCAGAATTTGTAATCGTAATTAATCGCATGACTTCACTAGTTAACTCACAATTAATCACACATTTTATATCTGTTCTAAATGTACCCCAAAAAATTCTAGCTTTTCATACTACTGTTAACAAAAAGGGGAAAAACAGTTAAACTGATAGAAATAGTTAAAATTAATTTTTTAAGTCGATAGCTGTCAATGGCAGTGAATGAGTTATTAAAGAAGCGAATAGCCGGGTGTGAAGGGGATTGCTTCTGTGAAAATGGCTGGGAGTGAATGAGTTAAAAATAATACATAAATAAATACAACTAACTACAATTGCCCAGTCCTATGTTATGATACAACATGAAGACATTGAGAGTGAAAGGGAAAAAATAGCTAGCGAAAGCGGAGGTGCAGGACGTCTTGAGCCAATACAAACTCCAAAGCCAAACATTGGCAAGAGCGAAGCAAAAACACTGAAAAGATCAGCGGACTCAGCAAGCTGAGGTCCGTCCAAACATGGTGGAAAGCGGCTGTACCGTTTGGTAGACGGGAAGTTCCGAGGACAGGTTTTCACACAGGCCCTCCACCTTGACGTCGGTGCCAGGCAAGGACTCGTTGCGACAGGAACACGAGTAGAGGTGCTGGGAGCTGTTCTTGATCAGCATGTTGTCGGACCAGTTGCCAGGCCCCGTCCACCCACAGCATTGCATCTGTAACGAGGGAGGAGACGGAGCCCAGTGGGAAGCTGATCGTTTCGTAACGGATTCCAGCTCCTTCGTTGAAGGCGAAAGCTCAACTTATTACAGCAACGGAGACGCTACTGAATGCATTGAGACGAGCGACTCATTGAGCTCCCCCACCAAGACGCGCTGCTGTTTGTTCTTTTGCGAAATGGCAGTTTGGAACCAGTTTTTACCAACACGTTAGCTTGGCTGTCTCTGGTGCGCATTTTGCTTAACAACATTTTAACTCATCCACTGCCACTGACGTCAAAAATTCATTTGAACTATCTTAGTTTCACATTTTTTTCCACTTTTGTTAAAAAGAGTATGAAAACCTATTTTTTTTATGTGCATTTATAAGAGATATAAAGTTTGTGATTAATCGATTTATTAAAAAATGAATCGTCTGACGCCCCTAATTTTTTATAATATTTTCTTCTTTTTTTTTAAATTAAGGGCATTAGGCGATTAGAATTTTTAATTACAATTAATCAATAGTAATTGTATATTACATAATTTATAGTAAAATATATTATTTATTTATGTTTGCAAAAACTTGAGACTTCACGAGTTAACTCAAGATTAATCACAAATTTCATATAATTTTTTTCTAGGTTTTTATACTCGTTCACAAAAGTGGGGAAAATGTGAAACTAATGGTTCAAATACATTTTTGACGTCTATAGCCGTCAGTGGCAGTGAATGAGTTAAAGTGAATGTCTGACAACAGCAAAAAATACTTTTACGTTAGTATTAAAAATTAGGGCTGGGTATCGATTCCAATTTCCTCCATCTCTTCGATTCCGATTCACAAGAGTTTAGTTCGATTCAATTTTGATTTTTCCCAATTCGATTCATTCAATCCGATATCAGTTGATTATGGAACATCAATTCTTCTTAAATGTCAGGGACATGATAAAAACTCCACAAATATTAAATGTTAATAATAAAGTTAATTTTAACTGGTCAAATGATTGATGATGATCTAAAATTTATAAACAAAAACAAATATGATATATTGGGGAATGGCAAGGAACTCAAAATCAAAAACTGTCAACTTAAAAACACCATCATCGTTGTCAATAACTCACGGTCCTCTGGATGTAGTCCCAAGTGTGCTCCGTGGTTTTGTTCTGGCCGGTGTAGTGGACGATCATGCCCTTAATGATGTTGGACATCTCATGTTTCAACTAGTAAAAACAATGAAGAGCATTCATTCATCAGCATTCCTAGTTCTGCTGAGTGATTCTGAAAAATACTTACAGGATCAAATAAAGCCTACAAACCAACAAAAGTCGGTTTGAAAATGTCATTCTACTACGCCGATCTGAATGCGATTAATTGTTCAGCTTGTTGGTCTGTCAGGTGGCCCGCCGAGCTGAAAAGCCGCATAGAGGCGCGGCCCCGCCGTCTGTTGGTGTGCACCATCACACAACTTGTGGCAGCGTTGGAGCCTTCAGAGCTCTTTTGGAGATAGAACCTCACCCTATTCTGGGAACGAGGGCACCGCCCTGCCCTGTGGTGAGCCTTAAACACAAGGAGCGTGTCCAGGCTCAAGGGGCCGCGAGCGCGCGCTTGCTGGAGAGTCCGCGGCCGTGTACACAGAAGGAAAGCTCTTAGTTGGCCTGGGAGTGTTCAAATAAAAACACCCGCCACACACTGCGCAAAGACACTATGGCTGCTTATTTTAGTCTAGTCTAAATTAACTCATTCACTGCCATTGACGGCTATAGACGTCAAACATTCATTTGAACTATTTCTGTTCGTTTAACATTTATGAAAACTGAGAAAAAAATTCTTTATTGTACATTTAGAACAGATAAAACATTTGTGATTAATCGTGAGTTAACTTGAGAAGTCATGCGATTAATTACGATTAAAAATTTTAATGACCTGACGCCCCTAATTTTTAATAAGCTTTGGTTTTTTTAAAGAAAAGATTATTAAAAATAACAAAACATAATTAAAATTATCAAAAGAAGAAATCATTAAAAAATAAAAAAATATATTTTTTTAAAGAAAAGATTAAAGAAATTTAAAAAAAAAAATACTAGTTAAATCTCAAATTTTATCTGTTCTAAATGTACAATTATTTTTTTTTTGGAAGGTTTTCATAAAAAAAAAAAAAAAAAAAGTTAAAACTAATAGAAATAGTTAAAATGATTTTTTTACGTTTATAGCCGTCAAGGGCAGTGAATGAGCTAATGAGGTAAGGACTGTCGTGCATCAGTAGGCCTGATGGTTAGACGTATGGCCATCAAACAGTTCCCCAAAAGCCTCTAGAATCACATTAGTAAAACAACATCCTGTGACTTTCCACTTATAACCTATGAAACAGTGTTTCGCCACAGGAAGCAGGAGGCTTACGCTCACAGCTGTGACATGAGGAAGCACAAACACCCAGCCGGCCACAGATGCGGCCAAAGGCCTCCAAAGGGAGGAAAGGTGGTGGGCAGCATTCTAAGGAAGGCTGAAAAAAACGCTCAAAGAATACAGGAGTGAGTGTCTCACCTGATCTCTTTGGAAGTAGATGAGAACGCCAGCCGTCACTTGGGCGATGAGGATGAGCAGGAGGCAGGTGAAGTACTGGTGGGGTAGAGGAGACGGAGAACAACGTTCAGCTGAGACCTTTTCAAAAGTCTGGTGGCACCAAGAAACCCAGCAAAGGAGAACACTAATAATAATAATAATAATTAGGGGTGAGAATCTTTGACTGTCTCACAATTCCATTTGATTCAGATTTTTGGGTCTCCGATTCGATTGAGAATCGATTTTCGATTCGGACCGTTTTTTTGATTCAAAATTATTTCTGCTTCAATTTATAGATGTGTAATCGTCATGATGTACTCCAGTCTGACTCGCTCATGCTAATTAGCACGCTACTCGCGGCACTTTTCTCACTCAAAAGAACGGCTATTCATCCAAAATGCTTCAGGAATGTATACAGAGACGCGTCTTAACATTACTCACCGGTATATGCTCTTCCTACGCTGCAAAAAAAAAACACAACTACTTTTATGTGAATAACTTGATCGTGACTTTTTCCTTCTACTCTCTAATGTGGCTACAACTTAACAGTGTATGAGAACACGAGGAACCACACTGCCGCTAAGTGGCCAAATCGTGTACAACATGAACAGCGCTCCCAATAAAGGCACACGCAAACAAGGGCAAGACAGTATAAAATAATTTACATAAAATCGATTTTGGGACATTTAAAATAGATTCTGAATCGTACTAAATAAGAATCAATTTTTTGGCACATCCTAATAATAATAATAACTATAATAATAATAATATTAATAATTTAAAAAATCTGGGGATTTTCTAGGATGGAGAGTAATATGTGCTGCTTTCAGCAGTCCCATAATAATAATATCTTAGATTATATAATACTTTTCAAGGGACCCAATGGGGCTTAAACTAGGGGTGTGCCCAAAAAAATCGATTCTTATAAGAATCGCGATTCTGATTTAGTATGATTCAGAATCAATTTTAAATGTCCCAAAATCGATTTTATTTAAATTATTTTATACTGTCTTGCCTTTGTATGTGTGTGCCTTTATTGGGAGCGCTGTTCATGTTGTAACCGATTTGGACACTTAGGGGCAGTGTGGTTCCACGCGCTCTAATACACTGTCAAGTTGTAGCCACAGAGTAAAAGGAAAAAATCACGATCAAGTTATTCAAATAAAAGTTGTTTTTTTCCAGCGTCGAGCCCTTCTTTTGAGTGATACAAGTGCCGTGAGTAGCGCGCTAATTAGCATTAGCGGGTCAGACTGGAGTAGATCATTACAATTCTTTGCACATCTATAGATTGAAGCAATAATCATTGTCAATCAAATCATTTTGAATAAAAAAGTAATTGAAAATCGATTCTGAATCAAATCGCACACACCCAAAATTCTGAATCGAATCGTGAGACATTCAAAGATTCCCACCCCTAGCTTAAACACTGTCTTCACATTTCATTTTTAATTGGTTAGGATATTGTTTTTTTTTTTACACACTATGTCTAACACTTGTGCTACGTTTGAGTGATTGTTTGGAAGTTCTGTCGCAGCTGCTCACTGTCGCTGGGAAAAGATGTAGGTCAACAGCAGTTTTACAATTAACGGCCAACAGAAGAGGCCACCAGCCCCCCTCATACTCTACATCTTACTAGCTTTTATTCCTTTCCCCTCACGGACCCCCACATTCATCAGGCAACACATGCTCGACGCTATTGGCATTCGTGTCAGCAAAAAAATTGTAAAGTGTTCTTAACCACGCATGTGGACCAGAAAGCAGGTGCAATTACAAGCTAGGACTGCTCGATTATGGGAAAAAAATAATAATAATCATGATTATTTTTGGCAAGAATTTAAATCACGATTATTTAAGCGATTATTTATTTTTTGGGTACAAAACAAGAAAATGTTTAAGCATTTAAAAATATTAAAACCAATTAAAAAAGTAGAAACACTATAATTATGTAAGTTCCTTTTGGACCAAACATCATTTATAGTAATATATATTATTTATTTATGTTTGCAAAAACTTGAAGTTGGAGTGCAGTTTGTGCACTGAGCAGTAGGACGACCATTTATTTTTTGGTACAAAACAAGAAAATGTAAACGTAAAAAAAAAATAAAATACAAAATATGAAGACAACATTTTTTGAAACACTATAATTATGCAAGTTCCTTTTGGATGAAACAAACTTTAATAACTCATTCACTCCCAGCCATTTTCACTGAAGCAACCCCCTTCGCTGCCGGCTGTTTTACTGGATTTTGACTGATTTTGCCAGGCCCACAGAATATTGTGTTCTATTGCTATAAAAACATGGAACCTACCAAAACAAAGTGTCTCTTCTTTCATCAGGAAAAATATAGAATATTTCTATCCCTTTCTGTTTTGCAGCAATTAGCATTAGAATATAGCTAAGTTTCATCATTATTCACAAATCTGCTTAGAATTGGGGGTAAATCAGCATGTTTTCAACATGGCCCTGGTTGAACTCTTCTACTCTGCTGCCACCTGCTGGCTGTTTTGGTAATCACCATTGCTTCAACCGTTTTGTGCAGCAGAGACTGCATCAAAGCCTTCTGTATGCTCTAGCATAAAAAAAACCAACATATAAATACGTCTTTGGGACACATAAAACATTTGAAATATATAATAATAATAATAATAATATAATGTATTTATACATTTTGGGGAGCAAATTAGATAATTAGCTATTTTAAAATGTAAAAAAAAAAGGTGCAAATGTATCAATTTAAACAACTCAAAAATTTGTATTAATAATCTTTTTTTACGATTATGCTGATTTTGAAATTGCAATTGTGAAGTGTAATAATTGAAATTGTAATCGAATTTCTATTAATTGCACAGCCCTATTACAAGCATTTTCATTTTTAAGGAAATGTGCACCTTCTGTTCCAACAATAGCTTGGAATAACGGTAGAGAACATAAAATGATTAACTATTGTGGTCAAATATGGGGACGGAGAGCATGATTTGATGGTTTTGTCTATTTCAGTATCAAGGAGCAATGTAAGGGAATTACGGGAAGTTAAGTGACTAAGATGACTTGCTCGGGCTGATGGGAGATTTGCTGTGGTCATGACTAAGATGTGACGTGGTCGCGCAATAGTTTTTGACATTCATATTTGAGTTTGGAGTAAGAAACCAAAGGCAACATACAAATAAGAGATTGCAGTCAGATTGCGTTTTAACATCACCATTTTAAAGGATATCCAACCAAGGATGATTTCTTGCTGCTAGTCAATCATCACTTGAAAGGGAACTGCATACTGTCATCTGTGACAGTTTGTTACTTTAGGTTTAAATTAGACCATAATGACAACTTTACCACTAAATGAGGTACTCAAGCCACCCAAAGGCAATTTAAACAAAAACAATTTACTGTTTGTATCTGCATTAGGGCTTGGCGATATGGCTGAAAAATGTACCACGTTGCAAGTATTAGATATCAATCAATATGGATGCTTATTGTTTTTTTTTGTAGTTGCTGTTTTTTTATTGCTCAAAATAAGAAAAAGGACAAAAACGCTGAATTGGGGTCATTTTATTTTGAAATGTAATATTTAAAGGGGAAGTCAAGTAAAAAAAAAAGTGTCTTTACAATAACGTGCCGTCTCAAGGGTCGACCACTTTGCAACTTGCTGCCGAGTGAAAATGACATCATAGTGCCAAAGGCCTCAGCTTGCGAAGGTCACATGACCAAACCCAGATATAACAGGTGAGGACACCTGATACTGTATTTCTATGACTTGACAGGGCGTAGGGGCCGGCTGGGTCCGGCTCGCTTAAAACGAAGAAATGTATTTTTAATCGCGTGTGAAACTTATGTGCAGTTTGATAGGCTGTAATTTGCTACGTCGACACATTGTGCAACCCAATCCCAATCTTGAAAAGATGTTGATCATTGGCGTCCCACGGAAGTGCAAATGTTTCATTTTGATTTAACACAAAGATAATCCGTCTGCTTTCATGGAGGACTACAGAAATTGTAGAATTTGTTGAGAAGCTGATATAAGAATTTGGACAATTTCAAATTATCTAAGCGATTAGTCGATTATCCAAAACAATTATAGATTAATTTAATAATCGATTAGTTGACAATTAATCATTGCACCTCAAATCTTACATCCTAACCATCTCTCTGTCTCTGGAATCCGACATGTCCCGTTATTGTCTAAGCTTCAAGTGAATATTGACTAAGTGCTCACCAGACCAAGAAGGCAACGAATTTCGTAGATGGCTCCGATACAGCCAAAAAAGCCCATGGCCATTGACAAGGACCCCACTCCGATGAGGATGTAGGAAGCCACTTTCACCGTGTCTGACGATTCCTCTGTAGAAAACAGAAAAACAAAAAGTTACGTTGTAAGCACAACACAACCAAACTGCACTGGGCAATATTGGGAGATAAGCAGCCACGACTAAAGCATTTTTTTTTATCTTGCTGTAACCACAGAAAAAGTTTCCAATCTATTTCTATCTCACATGGAGTCCTTATTCACACGCACAACAATTTGATATGGCTGGTCACACTGAGTAAAAATAAATAAATAAATAATGCTACTCAGAGGCTAGAGCAAACAAAGTGATCGATTTCTCCCCCAAAAAAATATTATCAGCCAGCAGAAAGTTCAACCAAGACAAGAAAAATATGTGGTGAGATGAATTGATTGCCCTCTTTGCAATGGGGGAATAAAATGGAAGATAGGAGGGTTGCAGAGGAGATAAACTGCAGCCAAAATAGGGCCATGTGTTATCTGTGTAAAAAAGAAAAAGAAAAAAAAGGAACCGTGGAATATTTCCAGGGTGGAACAAACTGTGTCCAGAATCAGATAATTCACTCCACAACATTGAGGAGAGCCTGGCAGCTGCAGCAGCTCATCCACGGCTGCGCTTGTTTGCTTCTTGGCAAGCGGCCACATGTGCGGGGCTTGAAAATTATCTGCTGATGCTTTACATGGTTGTGTGCTCGTCTCATTAAGGCAGACATGATTAAAAAAAAAAACTCTAAATCAAAAACATGAGATGACGATACACAATTGGTGCTGAGGGTACAAAACAAACAAACAAACAAACAAAAAAACACCCCAAAAAATCAAAACATGAATGCTCAAAGATATTGCGTGTAGAAATAAACATTTGAATACTATACTTCAATTTTGAGAACATGGGCTGGTAAGTTCATTACATTTTTTTAATTGTGATACATGTCGACGTATGCGCGTCACTAATATTGAACACCATAGAGCTAACACACGCGTATTAGCATTGGCATT
This sequence comes from Vanacampus margaritifer, assembly GCF_051991255.1. Taxonomy (NCBI): domain Eukaryota; kingdom Metazoa; phylum Chordata; class Actinopteri; order Syngnathiformes; family Syngnathidae; genus Vanacampus; species Vanacampus margaritifer. Next base: position 21,697,875 of record NC_135437.1, on the reverse strand, counting down.
CGTTTTTGTGCTTAGGCCTAAGCAATAACAGTCTTGTTATAAGTGGCATCTGGTGAGATCTTGGTGCCAATGAACTAAGTGGGAGGAGCTTGCCACCATCTTGTGGCATCTATAAGCAATTATAATTACAGAGCAGGGCTCGGGCCTTATCCCCTGCAAATTGTGGGGGGTTGGCTGTACTGCAAGTAGGGGGTGCAGCTATTCACCGTTTTTACGATTAACCGTGACTTTTAACTCTTACTGCTACACGCTATCCAAAAAACAACCCCGACAACGCCAGCCGATTTTGAGCATTTGAGCTCATCTTTCAAGGCAAACAGAATATTGTGTGCTGTGACGACATAAACATGGTGGATACCACGTTGGGGGAAAAAAAGTTTCTACCTTATTCTGTTCTTTAGTCATCACCATTTGAAAATAGGGAATTTGAGTGACAGTGAGCAAAAATTGAAAAGTTGAGAAGAAAAGCTTTTTGTGAAAAGATACATTTTTTGCACAACGGTGACTTTGACACTAATATTTTTTGCTTAGTGACGCTTTGTGAATTAGATTTAATGTGACAAAAGCTTTGATCATTCACTTCATCCTAGGAAATGTTCTATTTCATCAGATTCACCATGTTTCATTGTAATTTCATACGGAGCACATTGAAAAGAAATTCAGTGCTTTAGTATTCAGTTATTCATTTTCACTTTGTTAAAATAAACCCGTTTTTTTTTCTCTCCAACTATAATCGTACACCAAAATCTGAAACCGTTGCACCCCTAACTGCAAGGTGTCAAAAGCCACAGATGTCTTTTTGGCAACAAAATCCAAAGAAAGTTCCTTCAGAACACTGACCTCTCCAAGAAGCTCAACAAAACACAAAGGCATTCAACCGCTGAGGATTACATGAATGGAAAAATAAATGGGTAGCACTTTATAATGACTGCAGAAAAAAAAAATCTATTTCCTGTTTCCAGTACAAGAAGATAAGTTTTACTGGGTAGTTTGTGTCCCTTCTGAAAAGAAAAAGATTGTAAAGTTCCAGTGAAGTATTTCTTCTTGGGCCCTTTGCCAAGTGTATGTAATCTCTGGGGTAAAATAGATTTCATACAGTTAAACATGTCAAAAATAACCCAATCAAAAATGGGTCAATTTGACCCAATTTTGAGTCAAGAAATGGGGTCTTTTAGTGTAAAACAACTCAAATATTAGTCAGATCCTTTACTTGGGTAAAAAAAAAAAAAAAAACGAGTTCATTTTGTATAGAACAACCCAGAAATTTGGGTCAAACTGACCCATAAAGTGGATCAGGCCTTTTTTTTAAATCCATAATTGAGTTACTTTTGACCCAGCTGTTTTTAGAGTGTATAGTTCTTGCTGACTTCTTCGGTGCTAAAAAAAAAATGCACACGACTCAGGTCAGAAACTGTTGGCCTCTGTACTACATGGTTCCATAATGCATTGCGCCTCAATTCCAGGCAAGTCTCCTCTAAATAGTTTCAGTGGTTTTCACACACTCGCAACACGCGTTATGGAAACCTTTGAGAAAGTGGCCGAGGGAGGATAGATTGGTATTGCAAATCCTTCTGTAAAAACAACCAGGGATCCAGCATGTGTACAATCAGAGAAAAGTGATGGTTGTACATTCTTATAAATAATTATATGACGTTTGGATTTCTAAATGTATTTCTGTACAGGATGTTGGAAAATGCTTTTGCTGCACTCTGGGGAGATGGAAAGTCGAGTGTGAGGGAAGTAGAGAATATTCTTTTTGACACCAAAACATACCCAATGTCTATTTGCCTCTAGTTGAAGCCGCTACACGTGCTTATTTATACAGCGTATAATGAATGGAAACTGAAGGCAAAGAGATCCTGTTTATGGTCCAGCAATGGTGCAACTTCAGAGAAAACTGTGACAAAGCTTCTTTTTTTTTTTGGTTTGTTTGTTTTGGTATACGCGGCAACCGGTCATCAAGACAGTATAGAACGGGATGTCCTTGGGGAATTCGGGACGCTATCTCTGGAGGAACAGATGGATTATCAAAACAGTGCTGCTGGCTCTTGAAGGGATAACAAATACGATATTTATTTTAATGTGCTTGAAGAAAAAAAAAAACTTCTTCTATGAGCACGAGCAGCCACAGGGAGAAGACAACATTCAAATGGGATTTGTTAAGGACACAAGCTCAATCAATCAATCTTGGTTGGTCTTTGTCAATGCTTTAAATTCATTGCTCAACTGGTAAGAAATGCAAACATAGGTCTGTGTACACCCCTAATAGATACCTAGATCGGAATCAAATAGTGGGCCTCTGAATCGGAACCGAATCATGAGGTACCCACAGATTCCTACCCTTAACCCTGGAGAACCCAAGAACCCTTTTCTTCTTTGGAAAATTATGAATTATACATTAAATGACTGCTATAAGTTCGCTGAACACCAAAGTATATGTTTTTCAATTTTAACCCTTGTTTTTGAACTAGCTCAGAGTTGCTAATTTATCAATATATATATATATATATATATTTATCAATATATATATATATATATATAAAACATACTCCTAGGCATTCTGCAACATGATATGAAATAGATTAACAAAAAAAACACAATTTTACCATCTGATGGTTTGCTGAGAAGATGGTTTTGTTTGGATTGATTTCCAGCTCAACAAAACAGCATGTTTGTTGCCAGCCATCTTGTCACCACCACTCTGGCTCATGTAAGTGCAATATTCATCCACTAGATGGCCCCATGCAGGGGTCAGAAGTGGCACTTTGGACTTTTGAAGTTAAATTTGTAAAAAAAAAAAAAAAAGGTCTTTGTTATTTGAGTAGCAGAATTTATAGGGGCCAAATTTGACCCCGTGGGTTCTCCAGGGTTAAAACTGAATATGTATTGTTGCTGCAAAACACAAAACAGGATTGTGTCTTAATACGACCGTAACACTAATATCTAAAATTCATAGAAAAACACCCAAGGGAATTGATTCAAAGCTTAAATTGCAGGAATATATGGTATATACGTAGAAAATTACCTCAGAATGAACAGAAACGATGGCTCTCATGTTTGGTCGTTATGGCCGATGGTCACGGTGGACACAATCAACTGTCTAGCCGTTTGCTTTGCAAAATACAAAATGTCTGCAGGCAAACGCCTTTCAAATCCTGCTGAGTCATGCTCAAGAATACACCCAAAAAAATATTGCATACAACTAGCGTAAAATAATGTATCCATCTTCTATTTTATTGTACGTTCGCTTCCAATAAAATTGGACGCCACGCTCAAAACATAAACCACTCGGTCGTCATGTAAACATCGTATTTTCAAGTGAGCCAATTGAACTTCCGGTTTTAGTTTCTAAACTAATTCCAGCAGAATCATAAGGTTAAGTACAGTTTATAAATGGTCACATGTATCTCGCAATCTCAAAATAAAAATAACCGTAATGGATTTTTTCCCGCCGCCGCGTTGTCACATCGTGGCCAGCGTGGAACCCGATTAAACGGTATTGTGCTGCAATTTCATTCTGCCGGTTGATTGGTAATGACTGTTTTTGAAACTGATGCGCTTTAAGGGCTTGTATTTACATGGTTGTGTCGGCATGTCATGAACAGGAAGTAGTCGCTGCAGCTGTTATTCGCTGCTCCAAATACATTCATGTGCAAAAACAACAGCACAAATCTCACTTATTTCTAACTATATGTGCAATATTGGAAGCAGACAAATCTGGTGATTAATTTTAAATGGAAAACAATACTGACTCTCAAACGGGGTCACGGCAAGGGCAGACCATCATTTTGGAGAACAACCCATGCACTTTTGACATACTTTCAGCCTAGCATGCATTGCAAACACTTAAATAGAATAAAAAATCCGATATTTATATTTCAAACCATAACAAAAGGTAGACGGTGAATTTCCAACTCCGGAGGGATGCAAACTTTGCTATTCTAAGCTAAGATACATCTGGAACGAATGTAACCAAAGCGTAGATGTGGAGATTTATACTCGATGACTTTCCATCCTGGTTTCCTGTCAGGCAACGCTACAATTTGGTTTCATTATGCTTTTTAACATTGCTGTCTATCATTGTGCTGATAATGTTCCTGTTTGCAATTATGTGGAAGCTTTGGGTCCTTGAGTATAAATAGAACTGTGGCAACATCAGTGGGGTGGGGTGGGGGGTGAAATTGTGTTGAGAGCTGCTGGATTCAAGGTACATCTGCGCATGGAAATAAGGTGTTATTCTCCATCATAAGACTAAACAACTTGGGAAGTCTTGAACTGGAACTGAATTGGTGAGCTGTTCACTCATCTGACTGACTATGTTATGTTTTTCGAAAATATGTGACTTTTTAAAAGAAGACCTGAAGAAATCTTCATGTTTCAGGTGGGTGCTTTTTTTGGGGGGGGGGGGGGGGGGTTCCTGTTGTGAACATTCTTACATGTTCCTCTGTAATACTTGGGAGGCGATCCACATATGTTACACAGAGCAGGCAGCCAGCAGAACTGACTCGGGTTCAAATGGGCTGAATGTTTACAGAGCATTATCACACGAGGTCACGGTAGTTAGAAGGATTGTGCGTGCGCGTGCGTGCGTTAAGACACTTACGTAGAACAGCAATGAAACTCTGGTTGTCAAATAGAACCCATAGTCCAAAGCCCATGATCAACGCTCCAAAGACCTGTGAAGGTAAACACAGAAGAGAAGAGTCAGCTATCATAGATTACAGTTGAAATGAAATACTTGTTGTCGTGGTGCCACTCTTGTTTATGCCGCCATTTACATCTGGAATGAATCCAATTCTCTATAAAAAAAACAAAGAAAAAGACTGGAAAACTGTGCTAAGCAATCAAAAAGTGACGCAAGATTCAGTGTCATCTTGTTCCAAATGTGATGTTAAGATACCGCTGCGCAGGATTAAACCCAAGAACCCTTTTCTTCTTTGGAAAATTATTAATTATACATTAAATGACTGCTATAAATTCACTGAACACCAAAATATATGTTTTTTCAATTTTAACCCTTTTTTTTTTACTAGCTCAGAGTTGCTAATTTATCAAAATATATATATATAAAACATACTCCTAGGCATTCTGCAATATGGTATGAAATAGTTTAACAAAAAAAACACAATTTTACCATCTGATGGTTTGCTGAGAAGATGGTTTTGTTTGGATTGATTTCCAGCTTAACAAAACAGCATGTTTGTTGCCAGCCATCTTGTCACCACCACTCTGGCTCATGTAAGTGCAATATTCATCCACTAGATGGCCCCATGCAGGGGTCAGAAGTGGCACTCTGGACTTTTGAAGTTAAATTTGTATTAAAAAAAAAAGAAGGTCTTTGTTATTTGAGTAGCAGAATTTATAGGGGCCAAATTTGACCCAGTGGGTTCTCCAGGGTTAAATACTTAAAATGTACATACAGTGCTGTATTTCGTTTTCATGATCACAGTAGGTCGTCTCGTGTTTTCGTTTGTTCCTGCGCATTACCCGGGATGCAACGGATAGCGTTGTGTGAGAGCAACTGATAAGGAACAAGCAGCATTAGCCAAAAGATTCCCACAGTATCGAAAACAAAATGACCCTGTGAACATAACCTACTGAACATATTTGTTTATTCCAAGTGATTTGAATCGGAATGACTAAAAAGTCTCCAGTGAGTCTCACACGCCACTGCCTGTTAAAGTCATTCTACACAACTTACCAACACAGGATATAAAAATAGTTGATGAATTAACCACTGATTTGCAATCCAGTCGATTGTCAAAACATGGCAATGGATTGCAGACAAATGACCAAAAAAAATGACACATATTATATACTATTCGTGCGATGATGATCCCTTGAGTAGAAATTGTGTCGGGTTTTGTGCGTAAACACTTCTTGAACACTACTAATGAGGTCATGAGGTTCAGAGCAGACCCTTGATGTGATGATCATGGTTCTTGCTGGGCAGTTGAGGGGCACAGGGTTTGGGGGCGGGGGGGTAGATGAATGCTTGCGGAACCCCTCCTTAGCACGCCAACAATAATTACAACCCTGGTTAAGGGGTGTTCATTACGTGGGACTTTTGAGCCTCCTGCAGTCATCATTAGCCCGCCAGTTCCGGTCTTCCACTAAAGTCTATACGTGGACGTACATCAAAAGCTTTCTCTCAGGACAAACTCATTTGAAAAGTCCAGACATCCTGCGAGAGCTCATTTTGAAAGTCTAGGATGATCTGGCCCTGATTTTATGTTGTGCCCTTTGAGAGCGAGATGGCAATAAACTCTAATAAACCGTCTGCTGTGCTTTTGACGTAACATCTTTCCACCAGGCAAGCCAACAATCTAGTCTTGTTTAGTTTCAAAATCAAACGTCTGCCCAAGACCAAAGACCCTGTCCACATGGAAACGAGTTTAAGCGTATCCACAAAAGATTTGTTTATGGTTTCTGTTTTGTCCACTTGAAACTTACATTTAGGGAGCCCAGACATGATCATTTTTGACAATAAAAAATAATTGGTCCCTGAGTGAATAAATTTGGAAATGCTGAAAACACATATGTATCTTTCCTCAGACAAAGATGCTGTAGTTCTTGTGTGACCTTATGGTAAGACCGCCAACAACAACAACAATGGCGGATCATTGTGCCAGGTGTTTTTGACCTTGGCAGTGATCTTTAACTCTTTCACTGCCACTGACGTTTAAAGACGTCAAGTAAAAACCTACGGAGGGCTGCCAATGACGTCAAAAGACGTCATCCAATTTTTTATTTTTTTTTGAAACGGGTGCTGGCAAGCCTTCCGCAGCTGTGTTGAAAGTTTCAAGCAGGTTTTTTGAGCTTAATGACTATTTTTGGCCCCTAGAGGGCAGCGATGACTCTCTTTTGACAAGATCGGGTGGTCGTCAGTAGAGGCGGAGCTAGAGCGTCAAGCAGTAGATGAGAATGTTAGACAAAGGAAAAATGGCGACCGGTTGTGAGGAGCTCACGCCCGAGCCGTTTTTTTCAAAGACCAAAAGCATCGACCAACGCTAAAAGAGCACATTGATGACGACGATGATCATCATCGATGATGATGATGATGATGGTGACTCCGTGGATGAAAAGCATTGACGCGGCAGTAGGAGACGTTAGACGGGCGGAGCTAGATGGCCGAGGAGGCGAGCGGTTGCAAGCAGCGAGCGGTTGCAAGCAGCGCTACACTTACAAGACGAAATGCATCGACCAACGCTAAAAGAGCACATTGATGACGACGATGATCATCATCGATGATGATGAAGGTGAATCCGAGCTTGACGGCGAAATTGGAACCGCTGACGCGGCGGCTATGACGACATCATAAACGCGGAGCACAAACGAGCACGCACAGGCGGACGTTCGATCGGACGGCGGTGAGTGCCCCGAGTCCAATGCATATTCATCGGAGGAGTGTGTACAGTCTGCTACTTGCTATTTATTCCCCGGAAAAAAAGGCAGTCAAGAAAGTGTAACCTTTGCACGCGAAACGGACAAAGTGAAAGTAAACTGTTGTGCGAGTCTAGCGGCGTCTCCTTGCACGCAGGAGAGCGTTACAAAAAGAAAAACTGTATTTGAAACATCCACATAATTGTAAGTAGTACCACAGTTGCACACATTTGTAAATAGTTTGCGAAATTTTTGTGGCATCATTCATGGACAAAAAGAAGTGTACAATTCACTAGAGTGCATGAAATAACATTGTTTCACAAAAAGCTCTTTTTCTCCGTTTTTTGTTTCAAAACAGAGAATTTCGGTGAAAGTAACCATTTTCTATTGTTGATTACTGAAGAAAGGATTCCAATCTTTCATTTGGTAGTATGTGTGTTTCCATAGTCCAAACACAACATTTTCTGTGGACCTTGAAAGATCAGTCAAAATGCTTAAATCGGCTGGCACTGGGGACAACCCGTTTCTGAAAACGTCTGGCAGTGAAAGAGTTAAAAGCCTCTAATAACACACGAAAAAGTCACAAGATTTGTCACTAGTGCATTTTTTGAAAGTCTCAGGGAGCTCTGAATACTTGCTAAATATTGCTACAAGGTGGCAACTACGCAGTAGAAAAACATGCTAAATACAGTACACAGTTACGATAAGCGTAATCGTAAAAAAAAAAAAACAAGTGAAACTGAGTGGATACTTACAAAGAAGATGAGGTTGAAGAGGAAGAGAAAGTACTTGGTGACGGTGATGCATCCTTTCGCCATGGTTGTGATTCTGCGAGGCAGAAGTAAACACAGGGCAGCGGTTACATTTAATTTTGGATTGCCAGTGTGAGCCGAGCGAGAAACGTCAACAGACAGATGTGAAAGAGATAATTATACAAAAGCAGTTGCCGGTACCCCAGAGAAGTTCAGACCACGTAGTAAGAACAACGGAAAAGTTCACAGATTAAGTGTTCAGAGAGACTCACAAATCGTTTTGATCTCATTCTGGGCATGTGGTGTAATCTAAAATATGTTGATCATTCTGACAGATTCTAAGATCAAATGTCCAAAGATTTGAAAATTCTTGACAAAGACCCGAAAATCTAGCTTAGCAGGAAGACACGGTGTGGTGAAGAAGCATGCTAATGTAATCAAAAGCAAATGCAAGCCGGCTTGACTTGCTGCAACAAGTTTGCAAAACAGCAAACAGATGACGTACAAGTCTGAAAAAGTGGAACCAAAGTTATCTGACGACAAAAAGTTTGGACATGTTACGGTGACATCTGCTTCGCAGCTCCTTTGCTACGCTTTCTCACATAAGCATGACTGCGCAAGCCTACATGTATGACTGTATCTCAGTAGCTTGTCTATGAGCAATACTTTCCTTCTGAGAAAGAGCCGTGGGCAAGAAGAGCAACGCCACATACAACTTAGAACAGTAGGAACATTTTATGGAGCTCCCTAGCGACAGGATGAGAAGGCTGAAAAAAAAAAAGTGCTAAATAAATATTTGCCGTACACAGGCCGGGCCTTTTTCTTCATTGAGTACACTCAACCAATATAACTAGCCGTCATCATGGTTAATTGAGAACACTGGGTAACTTAAGCGACAACTGCGTAATAATCCAAAGGACAAGTATTTTTACTAGGGGTGTGAATTGCCTCGTACCTGGCGATTCGATTCATAGGTCACGATTCGATACCGATTAATCCCGATACAAATCCATAAATTGATTACAATTTTTTTAATTTATTTTTTTACTCAAATTTATAAAATACTAATCAGTAAACTTGTACATATACACTGTAAGATTTGTATGAAAATGTATTTCTTTATCTGAAAATTAAGGCTATTATTATAACTGAACCACTGCATTTAACAAACAGGTTGTTGTTCATGTTTAAACAGCACTGAAATCAAATATTAAGGCTTAATGTTCCATTAATATAACATTCTTCCATGCTTAATGTGTGAATCCTAACCCTAAGTAAGACATTTTGTTGAATATTCCCATAAAAAAAAAATTGATGTCTAAAAATCGATTCGGCCGGATATCGAGAATTGTGCGCTGTAATATTGCGATATATTGCCGAATCGATTTTTTCTAACACCCCTAATTTTTACATTCAATTGCAAAATCTTTGATCCCAAATGTCGAATAATTAACAAATGACTTCTTAAAGTCAATGTGATAATCTGTTAAGTGACATGCCTTGATGCCAATAGACAAGATTAACTGTTTGGAAAAAGGAAGACACACATTTGTCAATGTCAACTCTGTAAGTCAATTGTCATTTTAAATTACTCTCACAGTAGCAAATAAACAAATAAATAAAATATTGAGCTTATTTATATATACATTTTTCTGTCTGTGTGTGTGTAGCTTTGCGGACATTTTGAGATCCTTGAAATCAGCAAATGAAATGTTGACTCAAGACAACTGGCACCTTTGTTTGTTATATTTGTCATGTCTTGTTTTCCAAAAGCGTTCAAATATCACTTAGCCAACTAAGCAATTAGGCTAACAGAAATATTGCCCAGTTCTGAATAAAACTGCCGCATGCTGTGGGATCCAAGGAGCTTCACCCTACAGGGGTCAACATCGTGTACAAGTTTGTGGTTTTGCCTCGCCTTTCAACACCATCGGCTGTGGTCACTTACTGACTAGTCATAAATTTCAGTGGTAAAATGTCATAAAACAGTCAAAGTCAGAAAATGTGTACTTTTTTTTAGGTAAGCAAATCTTGTTTAATCACCCTAAAACATCTGTTTAGTTTATTTTTCCTTTCGGACATGTTATTATAACAGACCTTCAACACATCATTTACAACATCAGCAATATCCGAAAAGAAAAAAGGGCTGACGGGTTGAAGCTGGGGTTTATTAAACCTCCCGTGGATTATTAAACCCACCGTTTGACTTGTGAAAAAGAGCATCTGTGAGCTCGATGGGCAGGATGACCCAAATAACAACAATTTTGTGCTGAACCCTGGCATGGAAAGCGTACAACATACAACTGATAGCCATGCAAGAATATAATCCTTAAAGAAGATTTTCTTTGTTGGATTGATGGACCGCAGTAGAGTAGATTAAAATGGTTTAGCTATGATTCGCATTGTTTGAAGACATAGCCGCATTCCCGAAAACTGCCATCCAATAACGTGCCATAACGCACCACGTGAAACAGGTGACCGGTGTAGTTTCCACAAAAAGTGTAGAGCGCAGGAAATGACTATTTATTAGAAATAGGTTCTTCAATGGTGGTTAAGAATGAATATGTGGTCATCTGAAATCAGTGCTTATAAAGTTCCTTTTAAGGGACCTTTCTCCCTTTTAAAAGTACATATGAACAAGAAACATACGTTGCAGCAATCTTTTCTTTTTTTTTTTACAAAAACTTCTAACAATTCCTTCCTCTACGCCTTTGTTTTTACCGTTGTATAGGTTCCCCACCCCGGTATTAAAGACAGCATGAGCGGCAGATGGCAGTATGTCTAATGGACCCGGCACGGATCAAACACAGCCCTGGAAGGCAATAGGTCTCGACCTACCTTCATCCACTGCTGTTATATCAATATCCGACCCATTTAAACATCTGTCAAGCCTGTCCACTGGTTTGACTCTCATGCGCTATTCTGGTAATAAACCCTTTCACACGGTTATAGAATCCTGCTTTAACACATCTGTAGTAGGCCATTGTCTTCATTGATACGGCCATTGTAGAAGTTTCACACAGCAGGCAACTAGTTCAGGGTTAGCCTCTAACAAGAACTTGAGATAGCATCCATACAGGTGAGGGTGAAAGGCTTCTGTAGTCATCTAGAGATTGTTTAAGTGTGTGATGTCATGGGATATTTGTATCGAGACAATGATTCATCAGATGCATCAGTGGTGACAAAGCGGGGGCTCCCCCACACAGCATCTACGAGATTTTGCCATTACATTCTCACACCATTTCAAAACTGGAATATATCATGGTTTAGATTGCTCCTCGGAGTCTGTTCGTAAACCACAATAATGGAAGAAGAAAAAAAACGGGGTGGGTGGGGGTTGGTGGGAGAGACACCCACTGAAGCAAGCACCCTATTTTGTTGTGTCGTAACTGTTGTTGCCTCAAAGGAAATACTGTGGGTAGTTTTACTTATTACCTCCATTGTTAAAAAATTAATAATAATAATAATAATAATAAATAAAATAAAAGTTTCCCAAACCATCTCAGCCTTATTTGTCAAGCCAAACTGCACTGATGCATTACAAAGAGCAGCATGAAAGAGACGTTAGATAAACAAACATTAGGATGACACAACATAGATCCACATCACCAATAGCCATATTGTTAAATTAAGAGGTATTAATTTAGCAATATATATCAATTATGCTTTTAAAGAAAAGCATTGTAAACTTAAAACGGTTGAATAAATGGGATACAAGTTGTTATTTGTGATGTACGTTATTTTCAGTGTAAAAATACAGGGTTTTTTTGTTGCTTTTTAAAGGCATCAAAAAAATTATTGGCCAAGCCACAATTTCAACATTATGTGAAGAGGATTAAGTTTTAGAGTTTTTAGAGATTTAGAGTGCCTACATTTAACGTTCACATCTTGTTGAGTTTGACAATAATCTTGCGCTGGGTTAAAAGAACTCTCACGAGATCACAGCATTTTGAAAAGTCAACGTGTTTACATTGAAACAAACAAACAAAAAAAGCTTCATTCACGTGCAGGGAAGGACGAAAATACGACAAATTAACGTAAGATAAAGAGTTCAGTACAAGTTTATAACGATGACTCAAGACACACTTACTTGGTTTATTTCAAATCACCGAGTTTTGTCGACAGTCTTCGGATAAGCGTGTGACTCCAACTGCTTGCTTGCTTTGGTGTGGAACTTGTGCTCGATGCTCGTTCATGTGCGCGTCCTGAGACAAGAACTCACGCCCCACTGATCTGTATACGCCCGTGGAAGCCGTTGAAGCCACCGGGCGGCCATTTTACCACTCCCATCTGGCGAGCAGACTACTGTATAAACTATACATATAAGTATATACGAACAGATTAGAGACCGTCGGCTGTTATGCTGCATTCGAGGATGGTCGGAAGTCCAAGTTGTTTTTTCCCAGTTCCAACCTAAAAGCGTTCGAGGCAAAAATAAAAACCAAAATGCCGGATAGTGATAGTTTTTTTATTTTGGTCCTCAAAACTCGTTTTGACCTCAAGCAAATTTACCTTCTTGTAATTTTGCTTTATTTATTGTTTTTATCATATTTCATAAGCCTTCCATACAGTTCAGTATTTCACTATATAATTCCTTGCAGATTTGGCAGAGGCATCATTGTATTGAATTACAGGTATAATTCTTTCATTTTAAAAAAAATGCACGTTTCAGGTGGTAAACACCATTAAGCATATAGTTGTAAGATGTCTTAAGTCATTTTGTTTATGTTTAACAAATTTAACATATCATTCCTCACGCTGTTTCTACTAAGTCTCAAATGCTCTCCAATTTCGATACTGTAAATGTATATCGTTTGCCAAGAAACGTTTCTTGAGAGTGGTAATATGGCGGCCTTGCAGCTTCAAAATTCTTGGCCTATCGGCTATCCAGTTATATACAGATCAGTGTCACGCCCTCACACTGCTAACAGACACGAGCACTCCCCCGCGCAGCTGACATGGTTTAACCCACTCCAGCCCGTGCACCGCCATACATCAAGGACTCACATTTTATTTGGAGTTTTCCAAATTGTGTAAATAACTACAAGGTTCGATCAAATGCAATCTGGTTAACATGATAGAAAGTTACAAAAAGGTTTATAATATTTATATGATCTTTGTTGAAACATCGTCACCTTCCTCGTTAGTATAGTGGACAGTATCTCCGCCTGTCACGCGGAAGACCGGGGTTCGATTCCCCGACGGGGAGTTAACTTTTTCCCCTACCCTCTTTTGTGTTTTGATACAACCTACTCAGTGTTTCCAACATTACAAGATCCTGTAAACTTTACATGTTCTTGCAACCTACGACCCGTGGGCCACATTTGGCCCATCTGTGTTTCTAGTACGCCAACGAGGCACATACACAATTTTATTTTACTCATCCTAAATATTATTCAGTGGATAATATCCACATATTTTTATGACTTTTCAATACTTAATAGAAAATTGTTTTTCAATAAGTGCACCTGGAAAATACATTTTCCAATTTCAGAAACTTTTCCAGGTTGTTCGTGACCGTACGAACCCTGACAAGAACAGCAAGCACAAACTGTTTCCTAGTTGGATGTGGGGTCTCACAAATCGGTTAAGATGTTAAAAATCTGTCTGAGTTCCAGTTTGGTGCAAAACAAAACACCAGCAATGGCATGCATTTAAAAGTCTTCAAAATAAACAAATGCGTTTCTTTATTTCTAACCAACAATTCAATTTGAGGCACAAGATCCACAAATCAGTACATACATACATAAGAAAACAACACCATGAGTTGAAACAGGATGCAATTTAGAGCAGAAAAATGTACTGTAGGTCAGAAATGTGTCAGACATGAGGAGAGAACAGCCTATAAATTGGCCTACTTCTCGATCTTAGCTTAAAAAAAGTAAAAAAAAAAAAGAAAGCCCATTTGCCCTAAAATGACACACTCCACAGACCTTTGAACATTTCAAGTCTGATGATTTGAGGCCTTTAGCATAGGCGGAAATGGAATTACATTTTGTCTCCAACCCCTTAATTAGCATGCTAGTAAGGACAGACTAGGCTTCAGCACACGGTTTCTGGGGAGAACTGTATCTAATTAAACATTGGTAAGAGATAATTACTACTTTAAAGGAGTCGAGCAGACCTCACCCATGTTTTCCCTATTTGGAGTTAAGACTCACCCAAGTAAAAGCACGTGTGTGCTGTCTACTGAACATGCAACTGCAAACCCGCAATCACTCAGACCTCAGGACTACTCCCATTTGGGGCGTGATCAAGGGACCGCCTTTGAAGGTGGACCTGTGTGTATTAACCAATTTAACTCATTCACTGCCATTGACGGCTATAGACGTCAAAAATTAATTTGAGCCTATTTCTATTAGTTTCACTTTTTTTCCACTTTTGTTAACAAGAGTATGAAAACCTAGGGAAAAAATGTATTGTACATTTAGAACAGATATAAAATGTGATTAGTCATGAGTTAACTATTGAAGTCATGCGATTAATTACTCAACTGTTAATATATTGTTCCAATTCCCCAAAAAATAACACAAATGCAAATGGGATGCGGCAACACTTTGCCCGTAGGAGTTCCCGGCGTATTATCCCAACCTGTTTTGCATATATATTGTTCCCAGAATACATTGCGTGGCGCAGTTAACAAAGTCATAGGATGTTAATTCATGTCATATGTGTTTGTGTTACCAATAGCTGAATGTGTGTCACATTCAGCACGTGTATGTTTGATTTGTGTTGGTCTATGGTTTTATTTTAAAAAAAAATAATAATAATAAAATTTCTCAACAAACCGTAACTTTAGGTTGTGTGTAAAAATAATGACATCCAGGTCAATTCCGTGTTGAAGTTGTGTCATCTGAGGATTGCTTGTGAAATTATAAATATATGTTTTGAATTTAGTTGCCGGATTAATTGGTTTGACATTACTTATTTATTTGTTTTTCTTAATTTGTGCATCATATTGCGTGCTGGAATAAACATCTTTGTGGGCCTGCAATAACAGCAAAATTATATGTCTACATAAATAAACACATTTGTATTTGATGTTTTAATTATATTTTTTGTATCCGTTTTTATTTTCAAATTTATTTATTTAGAATATTGGCAGTTTTGGTCCTCCGTAGTAACTCTCCGTGTTGAACACCAGAGGGCAGTTTCTGATCATGAATGCATGAATGACTGCTGTGCTAAACTCTAAACGTAAGATTCTAAAAAAAAAATAAAAAAAATCTGCTGCTCTTTTGACTAGCCTTTCATACAAAACAGAACAGAATACAAGATTGAAATACTGTATAAGTAAAATATAATGTGTACACGTTACAGTACAGCCCCTCCCTCTTATCATTTAAATGTCATGACGAGATAGCTCTTTAAATATTTCCTTTACACTCATTCGCGTTCACGTAGGCAAAGATGCGAAGCATACCAGTTAGAAATTAAAGTTAATCCAGTTGCATCATAAAAGATATATATGGACGATGCAATGTAACTATATAAATACCCAAAAAATGATGACAAATCTTACCATCAAATCGCTTAATGAGATTTTAAAATAGAAACATCTTCACTCAGATTGCGGCACAACAAGCTTCACAGCATTTTATATATATTTTTCCAAATAGACCGCGTCATGTTAACTTTCTGACCAAAACCAACCGATAGCGCCACTACCCGTCAGTGGCCAAAAATATATTGCGTCGGTATTCAATTAAGCACTACCATTGAAAATGAATAGGGAAAAGTTACGGGCAGTTGAGTATAAAACCGGCCTTTATCGCTGTCACTCACGGTCTCCGCCCCCGCCATGAAGGCCAAGACCAATATATTCTTAAAAATAAAACCTAATTGACAAGCGATATTTTGGGGGGAATAGATAGCAACGTAATGGATAATGAAACTGGCTTACTGATTGTTCAGACACTCACCTGGTTTCATCTCTATACAACATTTTTTTTGGACTAAACATAAATTGACAATTCAGTAACAAATCTTGTCAATATAACAACAAATAACAACCAACAACAAATGTATATACAAACACTGACATTCCAGTCCAATATGTTACATCATCATAAACCAAATGTATGTAGTCCTACGTAAAGAAAAAATTTATTCAATAAATGACAGACTTCAACGAAACACAATTTGCAATATATTTCCAAAATCTTTTGACCTTTCTTATTGATCACAATTTAAATAAAAAAATCCATTAAAGCATGTACTTTTTGTTTTTTTAATGATCTTTGTGAATATGAGAAGTTTCCCTAAAAAAAAAAAACAACTGTTGCAAATATCTGTATCTTTGTATGCTGGTTATTAGTTAACCAAGTGATTTTGACCCTCAATCTTTTAATGGCCATCATCAGTTACAATATTGTGTAGAGACCGTCACTAAGGAACGTTTGCTGGGTGGTCACATGACTGTTAATACCACTTTATCGACAGCCTTGCGCAGTGGCAGTATCGTAGCCTATGAGGTTTAACCGAGGCGCGATTTTTGCTAGTTGAAAACTTTACCCAATACCCCGCCATGTTGATTGCAAAATCGGCAATGGCAATTTTTGACAGTCTCTTTAGAGACTAGTACTCATGTGAAAACATAAGTTATAAAAACGGCAGTGATGTCAATTTTGAACATATGTCACAGGTCAAGATGCCAGTCAAATGACGCTTTCTGTTAACTGAAAAGTATTTGACGTTATAATTTGATTTCAAAATATGATGAAATGTTGTTTGACCGCTACAAAAATTTGCCAGGTTTGTATGCTAGTCACAGACAAAAAGTTGTTTTCACCGTGTAAATGAAACATTTGCGTTGTGTTGGAAATATCAGAAATGCCCGGATGTTTGCAAGCAGGATGTAGCCGACCTGTACAAAATTAAAGTTCACGACTCTCCTTTGGTGGAATTAACAATACAGAATCCCATTATATATTGCGGCATAGTATTTATAAATACTCACAAAATATAGAAAAGTTTTTCTAAATATGTTGGAGGCGTCTTACCAGAAATATAGCAGGTTTAAAAAAAAATAATGAAATTTAGAATTTGTGGAATTTGTCTTGGAACGTATTTAAATCTTCTCTGCGCAATCCATTATCATTATTTTTACCACATTGTGTGGATACCGTCACTATGGAAGGTTTGCTGGGTG
The DNA here is from genome assembly GCF_051991255.1 of Vanacampus margaritifer. Classification (NCBI taxonomy): domain Eukaryota; kingdom Metazoa; phylum Chordata; class Actinopteri; order Syngnathiformes; family Syngnathidae; genus Vanacampus; species Vanacampus margaritifer. The sequence continues at coordinate 21,680,589 of NC_135437.1, read as the reverse complement.
GCCATCTGATTGTTAGTACCGCAATAACGACAGCTTTGCGCAGTGGCAGTATCGTAGCCTATGAGGTTTAACCGAGGCGTGATTTTTGCTAGTTGAAAACTTTACCCAATACCCCGCCACGTTGATTGTGAAATCGACAATGGCAATTTTTGACTGTCTCTTTGGAGACTAGTCCTGATGTGAAAATAAAAAGTATTTTAAATTATTAGATTAACTTTCTTTGACATTTAAAGCAAAACTGGTGTGTTTGAGATCAGCTGGTGTGTAGTTCAGTGTTCTCTGCATTTACCTGAAGTCAGTGATATATAAATAGACACAGGCAGATCCATACACAGTATGGAAAGCAAAATAAATTCTTGCAACAGTGGTCAGTTTAACCCCTGGGCGTTATTTTATTTTGAAATGGCTTGGTCAGAACCAACAAAAAGCCAAAAAATGGTCAAATAACGCCCAGGGGTTAAATTAAGGTGTAAAATACTTACCGGTAGTTGACCACTGGAGGGCAGTCTTGTTCAAGTTTTTCACTCAACCACAAGACCTTTGAAGTGCATCATGAACAGTTTGTACTGAGTCCCAGTTTGCCATTCATTTAGCTTGTGAACCAGTGTTCTCTATATATTAAAACATTTATTATGTTATATTAATTCAGATTGTAGTTCAAGTGTTGGAAATTAAATGGCAACGTGGCTTTATTGGCCTGAAGCCAGAGCTTTGCCAAGCATAAACACGTCGCACCCCACCACAGGATTTGTTCCTAGGTAACCATGTGACCGTGCAAACGATTGCTATGGAAACCAGTGTATCCACTCAGTCTCAGCCTCTTTCACTGTCTCCAAGTTCTTTGAGGAAAATGCAATATGGCCTTTCTTGTGAATTGGTTTTGGTGTCCAGATCTGACGATCATCATCGATCATAAGCAGGTAAAATCTGCAGAGCTCAGAGTATGTTCTTCTGATGTGTTAAAAATCTGCCTCAGTAGCTAAGTGTTTTCTATTTGATGCCCCCCGCCCCTCGTATAGAAAATAGAGCACCCGATGAGCTCATGAATAAATGGGATCTCCCCCAGTTTCACCGCTTTTAAGTCGTAATATTGCCTTCATGAGCGCCTCACATGCAAAGCTTATTTCACATGCATCAAGAGGACCAATCACAAGTCGGCAAATGATGATATAATTTGCATACGAATCGCAGTAGCACCCGTCATGATACAAAACAAACTTTGATATGTTAATTCGGTGGAATACCCGACTCGGGTAGTGTGTTTATAAGCAAAGGGCCTGAGCTCCATTTTCTACTGTTTGATAGAATAGCAACAGGGCTCAGCTGTGAAGTTTCTAACAATGTACATTATTTTTTAGCGTGACATGTCAGGGGGGATTCCCCCCACCCAAAGTGCTACCTCTGACCCCATTGTGTCATGACCTATGTGTCTCATCTGTTGTCACTTGTTATCAAACATGTGTTCTGTGAGATATTACAACTAAAAATAAATAACATCAGTCCTACTGACCAATTTTCTTCTTGTTTTATAATGCTAATAAAATCATAGTGGTTGGTTTGAAATTAGGGAGTCTAAGTATCTTAAGTGTTTTTGTACAGTGCCTAGTGTTGAAATGATTACTCAATTAACTAATAATTTGATTTCAAAATAAAGTCGAAGCAAATGAGCAGGCTTACCAGCCACGTCAATTTGAACTAAGTTGGCACAATGTCGGAAAGCCAGGAAGAAAGAGAAAAAAATGAAAATGTCAAAAGTTTGGGATTATGACCTACAACAGCAAGTCGACAATTGCCAAAGCTCACCACTGCTGTTTAGTGGTTAGTATTGTAATACCCCTGAAAGTAATCAACAATAGACACAGCTGCTAGTGCACTTTCAATCGCTCTATTGAACAAATGATAACAAAATAAACATGTAATAAGCTAATTCATACACAAACTGCAAGTGTCACAACCGCTCAGGAATTGGCTAACGGTTAGCCAGCTAATAGCCAGCCGCTAACCTGAGTTCCAAACAGCCAACTCTACACGCTCATTCAAGTGACTCCCACGTCACTCACAAGGCCATCTTTTAAATCGTGGTGTGGAATGTCAGAATGGCGACTCCAAGTGGGCAACATTAATGCATGAATGAAATAAAATAAAAAAAATAATTTTCAATGTAGATTTGACAGGCAAGGTGCTACTGACTCAAATTGACCCACCAACTGCTGTTGTTTGGTTGTAATTTCCTGTCTTATTGATGTTCAAGCGGCAGACATCAGGAAGCTAGTCATGATGATGATGATGGTGAAAGATGGCGGAAATGAAGTCCCTACAGTGAAGCACTTTGTCCCTTTACAAATTTGTCTTCCTGCGTTGCTATCAACAAATTGAGCCGTTGTGCTTTGAAAGGTCATGACGTAATTATCCCTACTGCTTTTATTTCTCTGAGGAAACGAGACCCGTCTGCGCTGAAAATCGCGCACATCTTTTGTGTCATTACCTTGAATTATGGGGCCAGTCAATAACATTTTCTGTCTGTATTCTACACAAAGGACTTCAGTGTCACTGAGCGGCTTTACCAGAAAGTGGATCTCTCGACTGGTTTAGAAATGTCAATGGAAGACTCAGCGGGCAGCTGCAAGCTTATTGAATATTTGTCCAAAACGTCAGCTTGTGGAGGCGACTTAAGCTACGATGTATGATTGCGTTCACTTTTAATGCAGCCTGTGTGGTTAAAAAGGACTAGGAACTGTAGTCCGAATTGTCTTGGACTGAAGTAGCAGTTCACAGATGCCACAAGATGGTCGAGATAGGAAGCGAATCTCAGGAGCACAACTTTACATCTTGTCAGATATGTACAACGCATAAACCATCTTGAGTATGGCAAAACCCACCGAATAATGAAAAAATAATTCTAAGGAATATGCTCGGATGAAAGTCAGTGCATTTGGTGGTCCAGAATCACAAAGTGTGAAATAACAACACCATCTGGCCATACTTCTGTTTGTATTGTATGAGCAACAGCATCAGATCCCTGGAGAAACCTCTTTTATAATTACATGGAGTCCTCTTCATTTGTATCTGTACTTATGGGGTGCGTCACAAAACTTTCAGGACTGACGTCAAATCAAATGTACAAACCACACATAATGACTGCAGAACAACTGGTTCACATTAGCAGCAAACTGTATTTTCTTCTCAAGAAACATTAGTGAATCTTTGGGCAATGAGACAAAGTGACGTCAGAACCACACCACATTAGTGACTTTGCTAGCTAAAACGGGATATTTGAGTAAACCTGGTTTATTTAAAAATGAATGAGTAAGAACGGCAAGTGTGTCATGATGTTAGCATCAAAGTGTACATTCGTTATCACCTATTAAGCTGCCTTGAAAAGCAACAACGTCTTTTGCCAGGGGCACTCGCTCAACGCTTAGTGGCTAGCTGCTGACATTGGCAACAGGCGCTGTATTATACATTGACAGTGAGTTTTTTTTCTTCTTTTTTTAACCCTGGAGAACCCAAGAACCCTTTTCTTCTTTGGAAAATTATGAATTATACTTTAAATGACTGCTATAAGTTCACTGATCACAAAAAAATATGTTTTTTCAATTTTAACCCCTGTTTTTTGAACTAGCTCAGAGTTGCTAATTTATCAATATATATATATATAAAACATACTCCTAGGCATTCTCCAACATGATATGAAATAGATTAACAAAAAAAAAACAACACAATTTTACCATCTGATGGTTTGCTGAGAAGATGGTTTTGTTTGGATTGATTTCCAGCTCAACAAAACAGCATGTTGCCAGCCATCTTGTCACCACCACTCTGGCTCATGTAAGTGCAATATTCATCCACTAGATGGCCCCATGCAGGGGTCAGAAGTGGCACTCTGGACTTTTGAAGTTAAATTTGTATAAATAAAAAAAAAAGAAGGTCTTTGTTATTTGAGTAGCAGAATTTATAGGGGCCAAATTTGACCCCGTGGGTTCTTCAGGGTTAAGAGTATATAGGAAGGAATTTAACAATTAAATCCCATTTTAACGGGTTTAATCTTATGAATCGCAATGACAAGTGTGTGATTGACATACACATGTAAAAAAAAAAAAAAAAAAACGGGACACCGGAATGAGACCTGCGTAATATCGGGACAGAACAATGATGTTGGTGAAACCCAAGGCTCAAAATCGGGATTGTCTCGGCCGTATTTTAAAAACATAAATATTGTCACACAGATGTGTATGTTTTGTGTTTGTCACAGATACAGCTCCCAAGCATCTCAGCTCAGCAGTTTACTGACCTCCCTTCTGTTTGCTTTGGCGTTCATCCACAAAGCCATCATGAGCCTCAGGCTGGTTGATTTAAAACACGACCGACTCTCATAGCCCGTTGCCCGCGGTGCTTGTCTACTCTTCATTTTGTCATGCAACGCTTTATCCATCTCTAAAGGCTAGATGAATAATAGCCAAGTCCTCCCTAGCCGGTGTGCATTGAGGCTTTGTCGCTTCGTTTCTCACTTCATTCACTGCCCTTTATTGCAGGGGCAAGGATTTTCTTCACTTAATTTAGCAGAGGCAGACTCAAAACATAATACAGTGCTACACTATGTGCATTTGAATGAAGGACAATCCCCATGTAAGGATTTCATAAATCTCATAAGCAATGCTTGAAGTGGACGGGGGGGGGAAAATGCTTTTGTGCTAACAGAAAATGTGCCAATAGCAGTTGCTAAGGAACTGCTGAGGTGTCGGTGTTGGACAGTGATAATTATACTACTAGAACTTGATTATATGTGAAGAATTTAACTGGCATGTGATGGAGAGACGAGAGCGTGCAGCATGTTCCAAAGTAAACCGAGCTACGCTTGAATAGACCTACTTAATGTGAACCTTGTCAGACAGTGTCATACAACTGCTGTGGCTGGAGGAAATGACAGTCTACATCAGATTTCATCGGGAGATGTACCATACAGATAAGCAGCGAGACGTAGTCAGCAGACTACTAAATGGCGGCATCAATCTTAATATCCACACAATTTATTGTCTCTGGGCAGCTGGTCACAATTTTACAATAGTTTTAAATTGTGCCACCGAGGGGTGGATTTAGTCCCCACTAAGCAACGGTATATTTCTTGCAAAGGGAAAGCACTGATATGTGATGACTATTGTTAGTAATTGCTATTTGTGACCTGTCTATAACCCTATAAAGCCTGAACCATGAAATATATGAGAGAAAATTACGATTTTTTGTAAATCCAGTATTTATTGGTCCTTTTAAACGAACAAACCATTTTTTTTTGTGGGGGAAATCAACTTCTACATATGACTTTTGATTTGTGTCATATTTGATACATCCGGTCACAATGCTTTAAATTCATACATTCATAACTGTCAAAAATAAAATAATAAACAGACATATCAAACATATTGTTATTTCCAAAAATGTGAAAGAACATTTCCCACTATTAATAAGTATAGGTGTCTCTCCTATCTCTAATGGGGCGATCTTGCAAGGTTGCTGGGAAAGCCATCAACTGGGTGAGACTGCCCTCTAATGGATTATCTGTGCAATGCATGTGTCAGATCAGGGTTTTAATGGGGAAAAAAAACATTATACTCATGAAATAGAGGGCTCAAAAAAAAATTTATATCATAAATTTAGCATTATAGGGTTAAATGTGCTACTAGACACAAATGCCAAGTCTTAAACACTATTGAGCCTATCTGTGTCTAGATTCTTGTTGTTGAGTTGATAAGCGTCCTCTACATCTCTCCTCCCATGTAACAAGAACTTTACATTTACATTTAAATTGATGGCTCACATTATGAGCGAGATTACTGACAAGGCCGTTTACTTGCTCACTCAAAAACCCTGTCATAGAAAGTCAGCCGGCTTGCGTTCAGAAAGTGTCTAAGTGGATTTATCAGTTGGCCATTTAAGGTCATCTCCTGCTCAGTTATTGAACAACATTAATCTAGGAAAATGCCAGCGCAGACGTCGAGCGGCCCACAAAGTGCCATGTTTATGGCCGACTCATAATTTTGTGGTCGTTTGATTGCCAGTTTGTTATGCATGGGTGCCGCAAAGTGAAGCGGAAATAGTAAGACGGTTTTCAAAATATGCTAGGATAAGGTTACCATATCCAATCAGTAATGTACTGCAGTGCTAGATAAACAGTAGCCACAGAAATTCCCAACTGAATCAGAACTGAAGTTATGCTCCACTTTTTAAATGAAAAACTAAATAAATAAAACTTTAACAGCGCTAACTTGTGGTTGTCATTTATAGTATTTTAGATCACAGGGTAAAATGTAAAGTTCACCTAAAAAAAGACAACGTCCCTGGGTGGACTCGAACCACCAACCTTTCGGTTAACAGCCGAACGCGCTAACCGATTGCGCCACAGAGACCTGAAGAAATGCGAAGCCAAATTACAATTTCAAAAAGTCTTTCAGGGGCTGGTTACAGCATGCTCAGCACATTTCAGGCACACGTGCTTTTATAGCACACGCTGCTGATTGCTGGTGTGTTGTAATCTGCTAGTTTGTCCAGATAAGTATTAGTTATTATCAAAAGTCAGTTTCGCTGTATTTCACGTGCTGCTTTTTACCCGCTGGCCCGTAACCAGCAGTCTTTGGAGCAGGAAGTTACGTCACTGTGAGCGCTCAGACAGACACGGCAAAATCCCTGTCTCCTTTTGGTTCCATGTGAGATAATAAATACATTCCAGCTCTACTCTTACTTCCCCGATCTGCATTTTTATTTGTGAAAATCTGTGGTGAAGTGGGCTTTTGATGACAAAGTGTAGCAATAAACACAATTTTACTCTATTGTTCTATATCCCTTATGTTTTAAATTGCCTGGCTCAAATCAGGAGCCTGTCATGTAAAAATGGTACAATTTTCACTTTTCCTCATTTTGGTCGCTATTGAGTGAAGACCAGAATCAACATTGCAACATCTTTCAATTTGTGTCATCACCCTCCACGAACAAAGAAGTATTCTGCTCACTGGCAAAACTGCTTCAAGTTTTCCCTCCCCCACACTTTTGTAAAGACTTGAAGAAACGTCAAACCACGTTTTGTGATCAGATTCAGTTATTCATGCAACTTCAGCAAAACCAATGAATCAATGTAACTGTTCAATGACTTAAGCCGGTCGTTTCCCGCTAAATGCCACATCTAAAAACAAATGTTTAACTTGTATTGTTTCAATGATGACACAAGCATGCGTTCCAACAAACGTAATGGTAGCTTATGAAAAATAGCATTCTGATGATCTTTAAAGTATGCTTAAAATTTCATTTCATACCTGGTTGGGTTTGAGTCACCAACAGGTCTCTTAACAGCCAAATGCGACAAATGAATGGAATTATATGAGCCGCAAAATAATCAGTTCTCTGTATGTTGATCAAAACCATAGCCATTTAATTTCCATATTTTGTGTATCCATGCACATAGTGACATATGGATGCTGGTAGGGTTAAAATTAGTTCAATCAGGCTACAGTATCATTTGGGACGAGAGGTTGACATGATTTTCCCAAGTCTTTGTAGTAGGTGTGAACATTTCAATGATTCAAAGAGCGGACACCGCTCAGCTGGGAGTTTTGTGCTTTTCTTTATCATCTTGTAAGCTTCTGTGTTTCCGTGATATAAAGCAGCAAGTGCACTAAAATAAAACATTCCCTTTTTTTTACTTTTTTTTTGCCTCAAATCGTCTCAGTCCCAAAAGAATCCAATCAAAACAGAGAAAATAGGATTGGCTTACAAATAGATCACTTCAAAGTATAAACCTTTTAGTGTAAATCAAACCCACGACAAAGTTTTTTTTTTTTTACGTCAATCTCAAATTTGTAGCATCAATTTCTTCTCAGCTATTGATTTTCAAACGAGAACACCTGCCACGCCATATTCGTTGTGTGGTTTTCGTTTCTCTGGATGAGACGCTCAATGACCCTGTCAATTTCACCTCCAGGAAGATTCTAAAATACCAGCATCTGACATTTCGCTTCCAGAGTAAATGTCAAGGATCATCATGGTCAAAAGCTAAACCATTGAGAGCATCCTTCAATGTAGCTGAGCACAAGGTGTTGAAGCGCTGTCGAAGATTTAATTAGGAAGTCATTTTCAAAATTTCTATAGTTCCTACCGTTTAGACATAACGTGGTTTGTGTTTTAGCCTAGCAAAGTTAAATCGCGTCTCTGGGTGGGCTTGAACCACCAACCTTTCAGTTAACAGCCGGACACGCTAACTGATTGCGCCACAGAGACATTTAATTCTGCACAATTCAGTTCTTAAAGTATAAGTACAGAGAAGACTTATCTTTCCTCCCATACTTTCATTCATGGAATTCAACTTGCCGTGTAAATTGTTGACATTATTAACATTTTTATTGGTTTATTTTACTTTTTACCTGTTTTACATTTTATTATAGATGTGTTGATGAAGGTGTAATTATGTTGACCTGATATAACCTGTGTGAGTAATGCTTTTGACATTCTTGCTATCTTTTGTACTGTTTTCCCAGAAATGAGAAAGTTAAAATGTTTCTATGTTTATCTAAGAAGTCTAGTTGCTGTTCATTAGAAATCCGGTTGTCAAAAGTTCAAGGACGATCTAGTTTACTGGGAAAATGCAAACTCATTGTGCGTCACGGGATGACAGAGGCGTTTCCTCATGTTTTGAATAAAGAGGCTGTGTGGGCAAAAGAAGACACACACATTGGATGACACTGCTTGGGTGATGTCTAACTGTGTGACCAGAGATCTCTGTAATAAACCAACCTTGCAAGAATCTCATCTTGCAATTATTTGAACACGCAAACTATTACAATTAATGGTAATTCCTTCAAAATCCAGCAAAGTAGTCACCATAATGTCTGTCCTGTCTTGATAACAGCATGGAATAGTTCACCAGTGCGGTTGCTAGTTGAGGTCAATCGGGTGTTTGACTAGACTTTGGCATTGGTGCTATGCTATCCTGCCCAGCCTCATCCCCCGTGTTCTTTCCTCAGCTAGTTTGTGACAAACAGATTGGCGCAGGTGTACTTGAACCAGAGGCCTGGAAAAAAACTAATCAGAACCTATAAAACTAACCTTGATGCCAACCTATATAACTCTAAGATTAGCTGAGCTGGATTTAGCTGGAGCAGCTAGCAAGAGCGGCTAGCGGGAGATAGTCGGAGCCATAGGCTGGAGCGGCTAACAAGAGCGGCTAGCGAGAGGAGCTAGTAAAAAAAAAATAGGTAGTAAAAGCTTGCGAGTGACAAGCGACGGGCCCAAATCACGGGAGTTAGTGACGACCACCTGCTGGCCCCAGCTGTGGAAGGTAAGATGCGGGGTCGACCCATTGAGTCTGACACTGGTTACAAACACCACCCGGCCTAACTACATTTGCTAAGTTGTCCTTTGGGCATACGTAGCAGGAAGATGGCGGTGAAACATGGCAGCTCAGTCATGTATCATAATAAGTGATTACTAGACCTACGATTATATTAAAAAATATATGTTTATGCGATACAACATATTTTTATGAATTATTAGTTCACCACTAGATGGCACTAGGGATCACTAAATGTCCCTTTAAATTAAACAATTTTCACTTTTCCATTTTACACGGTAGTTTAATCGACATAATCTGGATATCAAGACAATGAACTTTACTAAATGGTCTTGTTTTACTATGGAAGGCTTGTTGCCTCAGACGGTTGAGCTATTCCTCTCTCAAACGCATAACAATGAGGATATTAACTATGTGGGCACTATTTAAATATGCCTGGTGGATTACTTAATGCTCTCACCAGTTAAAGGTCAGCCACACAGCAACTTGGCTGGCAAAATGAGACGGACAGAATACCAAATAGGGAGAGCGATGTTAAGTGCCTGAAAACCATATCAGATATTTGGAGTCAAGGTATTAATGCCTGTGAGAATGAAATAATGATGATGGTTTCGATCACGCAACAATTTATTTACATGTCTGAGGGGCATTGACCGGTATAAATGGTATTTCATGGCGTGCTTTTAGAACGTCTGAGCATGGAATACATTTTACATGAGCTGAAGCTAATCCACAGCGGGCTGATTAGGTGCTAAAAAGGGAGTAATTCACCAGATAATGAATACTGCTCGATAAAAATGGTCTGCAAATGTCACCGATGACGTATAATCCCTCATTAACTGTCATTTTTTTTTGCTTTTCCTCTTTCACTCATGGATTTTTAGCCCTGTCCTCTTACCGTCTGTGGTAAAAAAAATTAAAAATAATTAAAGCTCAGATGAGAATGTTGACATGCAGGTCAGATCTCCAGTTTAAGTCACCCCAAGTGAACCAGGAAGTGGCCTGGCATTCCACGCTGATTGGTTATCTTTTTGACTTTTATCCAGAACCAAGTAAAAGCTGAATTGTTTCTGACTCTAAAATGGCTTAAAGCACCAACCTTTCAGTTAATTAACACCCAAATGTGCTGACCTATTGCGCCACAGAAACATTATAAGTAGGGATGTCAAAATTTGTGTGTTAATTTTGAGTTAATTTAAAGTTCCTTTAACGCCATAAATTTTTTAACGCTCGATTAATGACCAACCCTTACATTTGAGATTAATCGTGAGTTAACTATTGCTTATGATTAAGAATTTTAAGAAAAGCATAAATGATCACTCCTGTAGTTGCATATCATTTTGATTACTTTTATTTTACTTTTCCTATTGGGCATGATTAGTTTAATAAGCTTTTCAGAAGTCACTTTGGGTGCAGCCAAAACACATTGCCAGAAGATGAGCTGATTGTTTTGTTGGCAGCCGGTGAAAGCCTTGACAAAGTTTTGTTACAAAGCAAGATGTGGAGAGCTGTGAGATGCCTTGAAATCTGATTCCAGCTGCGCTATCGGAGAAGTCGAGCATCTCATCATGACACAGAGCGCATATTAACGATGGAAAAACACAGGAGTGGCTTCAACAGGTGCACATGCTTTGATTAGGAGAATGCAGCAACTGGTTATTGAGTGTTCGCGCTTTGTTTTTATTCCGTTATTGTCACAAAGATAATTACACAGCATGTGTTTTTTCTCTGGATTTCAGTTTGTAATGGAAATGTATCAGAACAGACTGCTAGGTGTGATCGGGTAATATAATTGTCTTTACTAAAATGGGTTACGTGTACCGGTTTTTAACAGCCTGATATTGAAAATTTGAGAACCTTGTGTTGATACTGCTCTTATGTGTGGTGTACTCACAATGACCAACAGCACACCATTTAACCACATCTCCACTAATAATCGTCTTTCGCCCAAAAATTTATCAGACCTACCTGTGAGTGGCAGCCGGGTGCCAAACTATATGAAAGAGTTGTAGTAGAATATGAAATAGAAGCTACAAGGCCAACTGCTATCTTATTAAGGCTTGGTCTGACCTCAAGTGTCTTCAGGAAACACAATGGCATCTCTCTAGCGACCAGACCAAATTTGCTTTTTTTTTTGTGGTAACGTATGTCAGGAAAAGCACTGCAAGTCCTGTCTCCATTTTAATTTAAATCCTACAGATGATAGAAAAAAAACAACGTCGTCACTGGGTGGACTCGAACCACCAACCTTTCGGTTAACAGCCGAACGCGCTAACCGATTGCGCCACAGAGACACGCTTACAAATGCAGTGACAACTCATTGGTTGCTTGAACGCTATTTGGACGTAAGTACCGCGGACCGGTCCGCGGCGGGCCGCCCAGTTCAAAGAAAAAAAAAACAACTTACTGTACTTCCGATTCATTAATTATCCGAGGCTTATTAATATTTTTACTTCCGGTTAATTAATTATCCGAGGATTATTAATATTTTATTTTGAAAAGTGACCGGATTCTCTCCGTTTACGACGGATTCTTGGCGCATGTCAAGATGCTAATTATCTCAGTCACGTAGCGCTGATGCTAATCGAGAACTTAGCAAAATGAGTAAAAAAACAGACATATTTGGAAAGTTTCTTTGCAACGGAGGAAAAGCACAGTGATGAGACAACACAGGAGCGTATGACCAAGAAGAAAAAGAAAGGTGCATGGCATGGACTTACAGCTTCAGGTGATTCCCACGCACGATGGCCCACTAGCGCTATAGTAAATGAGTTACTCATGGACTTTAGATTTGTTCTGTGGTGCCTTGTTATGTTTAAGGAGGGCGCTGCTAATATAAGTCCATAAAAATGTGGCGTCACATTTATTGTTATATCTACAAAATACCCCACTGGGTTGCCTGTCCGTGGTGGAAAAAAGGTTGGGGACCACTAGCATATGCTACACTCCATCAGAATACACAAAACGTTTGAAGGACAAGGTACTTGACATGTTCCTGCAGGCTTCAATTTTGGACGTGATGTGTTCATTTGATGTGCTGATGTGTGATTGTCATGTGCGATCATGTCAGACGAGAGGAGAGAAGAAAGGGAAAACCTTTTCAACTCAAGGGAGCAACCAGGGAACTCCTTTCCATTCTCTGGTTGTCATAGTAACCTATTAGCCCACATGGAGGGTTAGCCTTCTTAAGACGTCTTTATTTTCATATGTACATCATTTAACATATGCTTGAATCTGTGGTTCCTTTGCAAATGAACGCCCAGTTCGTTGCCACGTAAGAAATAAACTACTGTATATAAACTTCGTAAAATATTTACTTGTGTGTGCAACACCCTCATACATATATAGCCTATGTATATTTTACAGACAGCCTTGTAAAATACAAGCTGTTTCTCCATTAGCAAAGATGTCATTGTGACAGCAGCATGTACGGCAGGGCACTTTTTGCACCGGCTGCCAGATGGTGCCATGCATTGCATTCATGCAGCAGGGCAAGTATTTGCTAAACCAGTGGTCTGCAAGCTGCGGCTCTGGAGCCACATATGACTCTTAAGTCCCTCTCATGTGGCTGCCTGTGGATCTGTAAAAAATGAAAAATACATATATATATATATATATATATATATATATATATATATATATATATATATATATATATTTTACATATTTATTTTTATACTACAGATAAAATATCTTTAAATGCATTAATTATTTAGATAACAAAATGAATAAAATGTCAGAGTCCACATTTTTAATTTGTCATAAAAAAAGAGACAGAAGGTAGATTATTATTATTTTTAAATCTACCTTAGTACGTCCAAAAAGGAAGATGAAAAGCAGAAAATTACCATGAAATTTCCAAGATTGTTAAATAATTGAATACAAAAAAAGGCATAAAAGAAAATGTGCAAAAAGTAACAATAAAATGTCTAAAAACATAAACATAACTTTAAAATACAGGGATGTGATTTTTCCGCTAATTCGCGGAATTCCGCTTTTTTTATCTCCCCCCCCCCCCAAAAAAAAAAAATTCAGAATCTTTTTTTTATTTTTTTATTTTTTATTTTTTTTAGTAGTTCATTGTGTATGCACATGACTCCGACAGATAACATCTTCTGCTATAACAAAGACATTTGTGGTATGCTCTAATATGAGTTACTTTTCATTTGGTCATGATACAATTATTTGTTCATGAAATTTGAACTCTTCAACATTATTTATGTGTTAACTTAGTAATCACATTAGTTAGATATGATGATATTCTCAGTGATAGTTTTTAAAAGCAAAGGCAGTCCAATGTTTTTGAATGTGACTGATTTTGAGTTGACTAAAACTGCCATTTTATATGGGATAGTTCAATATACATTGAAAATTTATGCTGTTGTTTTGTCTATTTCTTTGTCATGTGAGTGCATTGAAAGTACTTAAAAACACGGACCCTGGACCTAGCTGGGTGCCAGCGGCCCCCAGATCCCCGGCTAAATTTTCAGATAATTTCACTTTGGTCAAATCACATCCCTGAAAATATAACGCACATTTACCAGACTGGGTTCTCACCACCCTGGTAATGAGCGACATGCGTCCGATCATTTCCACCTGTGCAAACGTATACAGAAGTCCTTCTCAACTCTGCACACTATGTTATCTCCATTTGGACAGCTGGCTTAATAGCCGCGTGGTCGCCATGGAAACGCACTCCATTTCTGACAGCCAGAAGAAACGAGACGCCCTGCCGTTATTATCGTGAATGCTCTCTGATTCTAGGAACACAATGGAAGGTATTTCCTTCAGTCCTCCTTGATTGCAATACTAACAACTGCCACTTGTCTTTTAAAGGAACAGAACTGCAGGAACATCTTTACAGCCAGGACAGTCTCACAACTGTAAACTGAGTGTGTATGACACCCCTCAGAGGAAGACACTTTTGGCTGAGGTACATTATGCTTTGGGATGCACTTTTTTGCCCCCTGCAAGTACGTACATTTGAGAACAACCAAGTATCGGGCTGTTACTTTTGATAAATGAAATAAAAAAAAAAAACTGATAAAAAAACAAAAAACTATATATCCCACTATAGCATTTTCCCTATAACATTGTTTGATGATGGTCTAAATACGAGTTTGTCCCCCAACTCTAATACAACTCTTCCCATTTAAAATGGAACAAAATGCAATAACAAAAAACAAACAAATGCTAAACCAAACTTGTCAAATGGGCTTTCCTATCAAGTCACAAGTCAGTTCCTGGAATTTTAGCTGCATGTGTATGACATTTTTCTCGCATCTTCCATTACCAAAAGGCTGGCTGGCGCAGGTGTGTGCCTGTGCTCTGATTCATCCTGCTAACAATCCTCCAATTTGAAGCTTTGCTATTTCCGAACGTCTCAAGTCGACATCTGCAGAGCTAAGTCATCCAGCTCCAGGAATAGATTTGACTTGCACACCCACGCATCCCAAATGCAATCCAGAGTGTCAGTTGTCCGCCACTGTTACGCTCCTGTCGATGTGAAGTACATTTGAATGAGTCCTTTCGTCATTCATGCCACACACAAGGTGTCATATATCACAGCTGAGCTGTGGGTTGCTGATTGAATATGCTTTTTTCCCACATTTTCTATTCCAATTGCTTTGTTAATATAAATACCGTAGTATATATCAATGTCACACATACTGCTTGTTGCCAGGCAAGGTTCATAAGGTTCAAGTTTACTACTCCATATCGCAATGAAAAATAGTATGCTGGTCAAGTACTGCCTCCGTGCGTGAGCATTCATACTTTTTTGGGCACACTTTTTATTCTTGGTCCTTAGGATATATATATTTTTTAAACAATAATAACTAAATAAACCAAAAATTTGCAACTTTAATATCTTGATGCGTGCTTAACTGAACTCTCACGAGGTATAGAACAGAACAGGGGGGAAAAAAAGGCATATGTTCCCTGACCGGGAATCGAACCCGGGCCGCGGCGGTGAGAGCGCCGAATCCTAACCACTAGACCACCAGGGAAACTGTCTTTGCTGGAGGCCACAATTTCATAAATACTGTAGTGTTGGAGAAATTAAACCAAGCGTCCAATGAAAAAAAAAAAAAACTACAGTGTCAGCCGATTTTGAGCATTTTTACTCATCTTTTAAGGCAAACAGAATATTGGTGGATAACATATGGAAGATTAGATTCCATTCCTTCATTAGAAAAAAAAGTATGTTTCTACCTTATTCCGTTCTTTAGTCATCATCATTTGAAAATAGGTAATTTGAGTGACATCAAGCCAAAATGGAAAAAATAAGGAGAAAACAAGCTTTTTATAAAAAGATACACAAGACACAACAGTGACTTTGACACTAATATTTTTGTTTAGTGACACTTAGTAAATTTGATTTAATGTGACAAATGCTTTGATCATTCATGTGATACTTGAAAACGTTCTATTTCCTAAGATCAGCCATGTTTTCATGCACGTAATTTGATACAGGGGAGCCCATTGAAAAGAGATAAAATGCTGCCATCTGCTGGCCATAATTAGTGTGTGTTTTTGGATTTTCACAACAAGACGTTGCACTGCCAATTGAGGAAGAAAAAAAACGTAGTTAACGCCAGTTGACGTTATTAGCGGTATATAGTGGGCGTGTCCTTAACGTCAATTGCCGTTTATGGCGGTAAAAGAGTGCTAATGACACCTTGCAAATTGTTCTAGCCCATAACTTACCTTGTCAAAACAACAGCTCACTAAAGCGCGTAGCTTACCTCAACAAAAGTCTGTGTTGCCTTCACGGCTCGTCCAGACCATGGGAAACTACCTAACCCGCGACTCACCCACAACACAAGGGATGCTGACTTGCTACAATGCACTAATGGAGAATACCATTGAGATTAATCAGCCTTTCATAGTGAAAATATCATTTGGCAGACAGTTTGACAGACAGTCCAGCTGTCAACGCACCTCTCAAGACTGTGTGATAGATGAAGATGTTAAAGGAGTAAAGGTGGACCGGATAACTAGTGACCCCGCCTGCTGGCGTGTACACCTGTGAGTACCTTCACTCCACTCGAGTCTTGTTTTTTTCAATGGCAGTCTTGTAGAGCCAATTAAAGTGTGTGGGGGTCATGTTTTTGTGCTCGGGAAACCAAGATGCTCGGTGTGTCGACAACCCCCCCCCCCCCCCTGTTAAAATCAAAGTACAACTCTCTCCACTGATATGGCTAATTGCTCTCTGCGTTGTGGTTTGTTGAGTAATAATCAAGCATCCAAAAAGTAAACAAGCAAGAGACCCGCCATTATACGTTCCTTTGTTTGCACTTCCCTCACTCTCTGCGCTTCTATTTACTTGCTTCTGATTGTAACACTCATTTAAATGAGCGGGTTGACGTTGCGTGAAATTGAAATTGAACTTATAAAAAAGCGACTGTTGCGGAGGGGGCAAAAATAACTGATCTTTTAGTGACGACTAATCCATTTACTCAGTGACTTAGCCTCCACAATCACAAACATCAAATGCTGGTAAGGTGAAATACATTTAAACCGTTAATTTGTACAAATCAGCAAATCAGGGGACAGAGACCAGTCACACTCACATTCACAAAAAAAAGGACAATTTAGTGTCTTCAACAGGCCTAACAATTATTTTTTTGAGAATGTGGCAGGAAACTGGAATAGCAAAAGAAAATCTGCTCAACCATGGAAAAAAAAATGCAAACTCCACAACATAATTTATCTAGATAATGTTCTGTTTTATTGTAGTGCTTTTTTTAATATGTTGTACGGTGACCTTGAGTGTCTTGAAAGGCACCTAAATTAAATGAAGAAATCATTATACATCAAACCGAACCCGGATGTGCAAACCACTCAACCACCGTGCTGCTCCAGTCGGAATATGACAATAAAATCTGTAGCCTACACTATATTTTTTTGGGGGCGGGGGGGTGCTTTTATTTAGTTTTAGAAAAGCGCCCTTTATGTCAATCACGAGCAAAACCACTAAAACGTCTCAAAAACGAATGCCTAAAAAGAAGAAAGTTTGAAGAAGGCATTTCAGGGTCAATCTGGCAATTTTCATTGGTCCTTCAGTTCAAAGACCGACTCATTCTGACTGACGTTGCATGAAATTGAAATTCTGTTTTAAAGGCTACTGTTGCAGAAAGGGACAAAATAAGTGGTCTTTTAGTGACCATTAAAGCATTTACTCCGTGATTTAACCTTGATCAGAAATACAAATGCAGATTCAGTGTAATTTTTTCCTCTGATTTACTCCTTGCTATCAAAACATATTACAGTACGGGTAACATTTTCAGTAACTTTAAAATTCTCAACTCTTAAAATTTAAGCTAATTTATTAAGGCGGTTTATAGCAATTTGGTAGACATGAGAGTTTTTTTCAACCCCCAAAATTATAAACACATTTTTATTTACTCAGACTTGCACAATTTTTCGAAAATTAATTTAAAAGTATTTCATGATCTCAGTTCTACAAAAGATAAACGAGTCTGTACATAATGAATGGAAATGAGGTTTAATTTCTGTTTGGAAAATAGCTCTTCATTTCAAATAATTATGTTTGACAATGTTTTGAATCCCTTGTTGTTGCCTTTCAAAGCCAAACTTGTATATAATTATTTTCCGATTGTTACCATATAGGTGATTTGGTCCTTCCATGTTGGCGGTGAATGAAAGCAAAGGTAACTATAACTCCACCAATTTCCTTAGGACGGTCATTGGCAGAAATACACGCTATACATGCAAACTCAGCGACAGCTGAAATAAACGCAGCAGAACGTGTCCTCTTGACATGTGCGTCATATTTATTTCCACCTGGCTACTTGTGACCCGTCGGGCTTAAGGCAGATGCCAAACCGTTCGACCTGCATGCTCCTGACACTCATCCGTCATAACTAATCAACGTGCACTCGTATTTCCTGTCAGGTCGCATCATCGCAAGTTATTTTTGTAACTGAACTTCAGTCAGGCAAGGTGCATGCAAACATCTGAATTTACAAGTGCAGTCAACTCAAGCGACTTCTATTTCTGTATAGCAAAGCTAAATTGTTTTTTAAAAATATATACTTTAATGTAATTTTGAGAACAGTGATTGTGCCGATCTCAAAAAAAAAAAAAAGAAAACTCAGGACTGTATTGTGAGCACAAACAAATAGCATTCGTGATATTATAAATATTCATTATAATGACATACCCCGTTGTATAATTCATGTTTGTTTAGAACAAAAATACGGTAATACAAACTAGAACGGTAATTTAGAATAGCTCAGACTTCTGCATTAAACAATAAATATCTCAGTCTATGACAAAAAGGTGTGTTCCACTCCGCTCCTGTAGGTGGCGGTAATGCAGATTTGGTGCATTACTGACCCTAATCGCTCCAATGCAAGTTGACTGTAATGGTAAAGTAAAAATTAAGACTTTGATTTGCATCAAAATGTAGTGGATTGGTCAACTAGTAAGATAGCTAACTAACTTAACATACCAACACATATATAAAAAAAAAAAAGAAAATTCAGGTCATGAAATTTACAACAAGTCATGACATAGTACAATAGTAAAACTATATTAATAATTAAAAGTCTGATAAATCCTACATGGCAGTTTGAAAAGTACAACTTTTTTTTAACTTGTCCGTGGCATCCTTGAGCATGTCTTCAGTGTCTGCAGGCTGTCACGTCACATTAGAGTGCTTTGATCGGCAAGCAATCAAACAGAACTGACCATGACCATGAACATGCCGGCAAAGACGGAACGCAAACTCTTAACGCGCTTCAGGGACTGAAAGACAGAATACATCAAATACACCAGATAAAAGGCAATTCAAGATAAGTGTGCTTCACTGATGTGCTCAATGCCAAACCTCAAACTCCATAGTTATATTGTGCATAAGGTAAAGAGGAATGTTGGTGTCTTTGTGAAGTTTTTTTGTGGGGAGTTGTCATTTATTGTCTGTCCTATCGTTCTGTTCATTTAGGTTTTGTCAGTTAGTGGTTGGCAGTGTTGGAAAAATGACTCAAGATCAATAATATAGGCCTATTACTTCTTACTAGTTACTTGATAGAATTATTATTTTTTGCTTTACTCATTACTCCCTGTCAAAAGTAACTAGTTACTTATGACTTTAAGTTACTTTTTTCTCGCCCTCAGTAATTGTAACCCAAAAAGTCTTACTTTGCATGTTCAACCTAAGCAGTTGTTTTTACGTTGTAAATTTTCATTCTAATTGTTGCTGTAACTCCAAAAAGTGTACCGTAAACATGACATGATGTGTCCATCTGAGTCCATTTGTACCCTCATTTGAATTAAATGAACACTAAGACTTTTACTTTATATGAATTCATCAATTGCTGACTAAATGAAACAACATCTGAGCACAAACTGATAACGATAAAAACAGTTTACGCTTCGCAGTTCCGAAAGTACGCAACCGCTGGGCAGAGATGGGAAGTAACGAAGTACAAATATTTCCTTACTGTACTCGAGTCGTTTTTCAAGTACTTTGTACTTTCCTGAGTATTTATTTTCTAGACTGCTTTTTTACTTTTATATTTTAACATGAGTATCTGTACTTTTTCTTGATACATTCTCAAAATAAGGTCGTTCCTTTTTAAAAAAATGTTTTTTATTAAAATAATGAAAACGATTAAAATACTTTGGCTAATATCTTTCAAATTGATTACTTCTAGACGTCAAGTACATTTAATAAACTGTACTTTTTTACTTATACTTGAGTAATTATTTGAGTGAGTACTTTTACCCAAGTTGTGTTTTCACCAAGTAGTTGCATGTGCTTTTACTCCAGTAGAGAATGTCAGTACTGCTTTTAATCAAATAGAGAATGTCAGTACTTTAGTACTTTACTTTAGTACGTGTCAAATTCATTCAGACCGAATTGTTTCCCAACAAAGAAACAACCAAACAAACAAAAAAATGAATTGCTTCTGTAGTGTTTACGGTCGGAAGGAAAATAGTAATGATTACTTTAGAAAAAAAGTAAATGTAATATTACTCAAACTCTGAAAGTAATTTGGTACACTACTCAATAGTGGGAAAAGTAATATTGGTAGTTTTAGTTACTAGTTACTTTCCTGTTCTTTTAGGCCTCATCCGCCGCTTCCACGTCCAAACTCACATTTTCTTTAGGCACCATTCTTCTCAGTCCGAGCTTCCTTTTTTTCTTTTAGATGTTATCCTTGTTGTCCGTCCTAACTTCACAGAGCTTGTCTATTATTGGTCAATTCTTACTGAAGTTCTTCTCCTTTTAGGCCTCGTAAGTCTTAACTTGCTGTTCTTTTAGTAGTGACATAACACAATTTCTGAAAAATAAAAGTGTGTCAAAATGCGTAGTCTGGTTAGATTCTTTGTTTGTCCGAATTTCCTATTCTTTTGGCCCTCAACTTTTCTTGGCCCATCCTAACTTTTTATTTAAGGCCTTTCCTTGACCCGTCCCGACTTCCTGCTCTTTTGTCTGCTGGCTGACCGATGATGAGCCGTCATCTGGAAGGCACCGTTTATAAGTATTTGGCACATTTCAAAGCTGAACTGTTCAGCCAGAAGTCAGCAGCCTCCGAAAGCGTGGCTCGCGTTACTCTGCGTGTTTATGCTTGTTGGCTGTGATGAGTTGTATGAGTGGCGCTAGCACATTTGATATTGCGCTTCATTGTTGTCAGCTGCTTGGCTGGCGTCATCGGCGCTGCTCACTTTTTATTGCGCAGCATTGTTCTGCGGATGTAATTAAAATCCTCTTTGACAATCACATTCCTCGTTGAGGAACCGCGAGCTTTGACATGTTTTGTGTGATTGTCAGTAATGAAAATGCATTTGCGGCGCCAGGAGTACGGAAAGGATGTTTGGCATCTCGTAAGATTACACAAGCTCATGTCGTCTCTTCTCGTGACATTTGTTGGTAAATTATTTGGCAATGATCTCTCACCTAGCTGCCTTCCTTTATTGGAGGTTTGAAGGACACTGGATTATTTCTCCTTATGTAGAATGATTCCCTAAAAAAGGAATAAAGTGCTCTGTGGCTTTATAAGCACAGCAGCATCGTATTTATTGCCCTCCTAGTTTTTGCAGTAACTCAGCGCTCCCAGTTTCGCCGGAGCTATTAAAATTTATATTCTGGTACTCCAGCATGATCTTGGAGATGATGATTCAGTCTTGGATGATTTCACTTGTTTGTCTTGTGCAGCCAAACATTGGAAGGAGCAGCGAAAGTTTTTTTATGTGAGAGGAGCCTGCGTACTGTTCCGAGGCCAGCTAGAGGACAGTGGAGGAGATATGCTTGATTTATTATGAAAATGTACAACTGCGCTGCATCAAAAGAAAAGACAAGAGCTTTGTTAATTTTGTTTCTTTTCTCTGGTGTATATAATGAGTTGAATTAAGCTTATTGTACTCATTTGTAGTCAGTATAGGAACTAGCATCATCACAACCTTTTATTGATTTATGGTAATGTCATTTAAAGTACAATTAGAATCCCAAAATGCTTAACAAAGCTTATTCCAGCCCTCATCTATTATAATGATTGGCTTGTTTGGAAAGCAGATTTAGAAGCAGTAAAATTTGCAAACTGTTTGGCCATGCAAATTAATCAATATATACTACATATTTTAGGGATAGACTGATTATCAGCCGGGCCGCCTATCGGTGCTGGTATTCGGCATTTTCACAAATATCGGTATTAGCCTTTTTAAAATATTTGAAGGGCGATAAAAGATCTATTTAAAAATGTGTTAACCTCATGGAGCTAAATTTTCAGTTAACTTTATAAGCGATGCTGTTGACCCCTTGAACGCTCTGCATTTTTGTGATTGTTTGAAATTATAACAAAGATAAGTAAAAAAAATTATCATTTCGGATATTTCAAAATTTTGAAAAACTATTTACTGTAGTTAATTAATATAGAGCAAAGTTTTCATTTAAGTTTTTAAAGATGTGATGATGATCCTGGAAACTCCCTGAACTTTTTATTAGAATTTTAAAACAAATATGTGTATTTTATAATTAAAGAATACATTTTTTTTTACATTTTGCAAATCTGAAAAGTTGTTCAATAAATTCAAGCTAAGTTTCCCATTTACTGAAAATTAATATCGGCTCCAAATACCGGTCATCGGCCTCCTTCGCTACTATTTATCGGTTATGAAAAAAACATCTGTCTGTCTCTGTACTATATTGAGAAAAAGCAAAGATAGTCTTTTTACAATTGCAACGCTGTCACAAAATTCTGTGTAAGATCCATGAATAATGGATTCTTTTTGGCAATGATTCACCACCAGCCACATAAAAAAAGAAGCGCTTTATTCTTTATCTTACATGTTCACATGTGCATGTTTTTGACACATGCTAATCCTCCAAGAAAGACCACTTGAAGCATAATTATATCATCTTGTATTCCACTCATCCAAGGTCTGGTTACATGACCTCACCTGAGCCGCTCTGCAAATTGTGTTTGACCCCAATCAGGCTGCTGATGACAGTCCAGCCTGAGCTGACCTGACATTGACACACTCGCACTTAGAATATTAATACACTCTCATCTCTCATCTGCTGCCATTAGACATGTACATATATGTTAATAGCTTCGAAAGGCACGGCACCTTGGAATGCATCAGCAGGACAGGGAAGGTTGCATCAATCCATAGTTGTGAATTATGGACACGCAGAATATGACTTTCTCCGCCGTTGAGTCATGTCATGACTGAGGAATGATTTTATAAGCTATATTACGATGACAGCAACAAAAGTCAGAATCAATTCCAGTGGAGCTTCTAAGGTCGAACACAAGCTGCTGAGGGATGTTTGTCGCCTTCCATTTTGACGGATCACCCTTGGTAAATAATGGAAATAGTAATATTAAATAGCCAAGTCACGCTGTCACATCCCAAGCTCACAATTCAAAGCAAAAAAAAAAAAAGCTTAACTGTTGCTTGTATCTTAAAAAACGTATAAGTTGAGTCACTTGTACCTCAAAACACCATTGTATGTGTGTGCTATGTTTGATTTCCTCTTATACTTGTGACATTCAGTATTTAACTAATTTGCTCCCAAAAATGTAAAAATATGTTCTATTTTAAATATTACTATGGTCCCAAAAACATATTTATACATTTGTTAAGTTTTAAAAAAAAAAATGCTAGAGCATACAGAAGGCCTTGATGCAGCCTCTCAACGGCAAAGAACGTTTAGTGAAATGGTAGTTATTACACAAACGGCCAGCAGGTGGAAGCAGAGTATGAGATCAACCAGGGCCATGTTGCAAAAAGCTCTTTCCCCCACTGTTTTCCCACTTGCCCAATTCACTTGCTCCCAAAAACGTACAAATACATTCTATTTTAAATATTACCACGCTCCCAAAGACCTCTCCCAGCCTCTGAACTGAAGAGAATGGTTGAAGCAATGGTAGTTATTACAAAAACGGCCAGCAGGTAGCAGCAGAGTATAAGAGATCAACCAGGGCCATATTGCAACAAAGCTCATTTACTCACAGTTTTAAACTGATTTGTGAATAATGATGAAACTGAGCTATATTCTAATGCTAATTGCTGCAAAACGGAAACAGATAGAAATATACTCTAATCTTTCTTTTGGTATGTTCCATGTTTTTATAGCAATAGAACACATTATTCTGTGGGCCTTGTAAATCAGTCAAAATCCAATAGAACGGGAATAAAAGGAATTGCTTCAGTGAAAATGGTTTAAAAAAATAAATAAATTAGATGCCTTTCCTCATTAAAATCATTAAGTTTATTTAACTGGTTAACTAAATTCAGCCTTGGGTGAGAACAGCGTTAAAATGTTACCGGTACTTGAAAACTGCCTATACAGGTAAATTAATGGAATACAATTGAAGGAAATATCTTTATTGTTACTACACGTGCACAAGTACAGAGAACAAAATTTCACCTAACATGCTCAACACGTCTAAGAAACATGAAAAAACAATAACCAAACAGAGGGAAACAGGATGGAAAGAATTTGCTAGAAAGCGCCCCGAGATCTTAGATTAGAAGGGAAGACGTGAGGAAAGAAAAGAAAAAAGACAAGGGGAGCATAGTATTAAAAAAAACTTGCACATACAGACAGACATGACATCAAATCTCAAGACTTGTACATGTAGGAGACGGGAGGGGTGAAAATGGTGGCGGGGAAGGTGACGGAACCCTGATGACTAGCAGGCCTAATGAAAGTTTTATGATGGTAACAGATTTGTTCTTAACGGAGCGGTCACATGTAGTTCATCCTTTAAACGTCTCAATGGGAGACTTGGGGATGGTTTGGATCGTATGCAAGATAGTAACAGTGCAAACGTTTTTTTTTTTTGTTGTTTTTTTTACAAGTTCCTGGGACGCATAAATCTGCTGCTGCCGTGATAGCAGTGTTGTAGTTACAGAGGACGTTTGAAAGATTCGGTCCCCACAGCAACGGCACATTTTGCCCCTGAGCGATTACACGCTACGCCTCTGGATTAGCTTGCCCTTAAAAGCCTATCAAACATAATATAAATAGTTCTTTGCAAGGGCTAAAACGTCCTGGCGAGTCCTCACCGCCAGAAAGCTTCCTGGATGGCTTCTGCGGAGGTTAATGTTTGTGTCACTGAATTGAATTCCATCGCTCGCTGCTCCGTTTAACTTACAGCCGACTTGAGTGTTCACTTTGACATTCATGGCAGCAGCTACCTACTGTATGTCATATAGAAATACGATCTGTGACTTTCAGTGAAATAGATAAGATCACATTTTACGGTGGAATCTGAGGTCGAAATTCATACACTTTTACAACAAAATTAGATCATCACTACTATTCACTATGGATAGCAGTACGTCAAATATAAACCACTTCTCATTTACATGCATTTGACATGATTCCATCCATTTATAACTGCTATTAGAATGTGAGCCAAAATCCAATCCGAGGCTAAAAAGAACCTTGCATTGGTGTTAAGCAAATTGATCGTGTCTGCATCAATCAAGGCTAAAAAAAAACACACCGTGTTGCGATCAGCAATTTTATTTCTTTAGTCCGTTTTCCAACAAGGGAATGTTTTGAAAGCCCGTTTTAGGTGCTCTTCAGATATTCATGGCAAAATCATCCTCATACAAAATTTAGTCAGGCCTTCACCTTTCAAAACAGGCCTGACTGACAACGCTGCCTCTGTGCAGCCTTCAGAGTGAAAAGAACCCTGACAGGATTGTGTGTTGTGCAGGCTTTGTTGTTTATACAGCAGCAAGGATGAAAAGAACACCTACAGGTATACTATTGACAGTTTTTAAATATTTGATGGAGCCGTTTCGCATTATTTGACATTTATCTATTTTTTTTTAGGGAAAATAATTTATTAAAACTGTGGTACGGTGTAGTGGTTGACACATCTGCTTCACAGTTCTGAAGTTCTGGGTTTGGATGTTCTCCTTGTGCTTACATAGGTTTTCAGCAGAGGTGATGTTTCAGTCTCAACTAGTTTGCACTCGACATCAGCTGTGGTAAGTTGAACTACATACACACTAGGATGTGCAATTCATTAAAATTCAATTACAATTTCAATTATTGCACTCCACAATTACAAACACTTTTTTATTTTAAAATGAATAATTTAATACATCTTGTTTCGTCCAAAAGGAACTTACATAATTATAGTGTTTCAAATAATTTCATTTGTCTTAATAGTTTTAAATGTTTAAACATTTTCTTTTTTTGTACCAAAAAATAATCGTTTGAAAAATCGTGGTTCGTGATTATTATTTTTTCCATAATCGAGCAGCCCTAATCCACACTGTGTAACAACTCAAACCATTTTCACCCATTGAAACAAATGGTAATCTATTCTAGCAAAATTAACTCATTCACTCCCAGCCACTTTCACTGAAGCAACCCCCTTCGCTCCCTCGCTTGGCTGTTTTACTGGATTTTGACTGACTTTACAAGGCCCACAGAATATTGTGTTCTATTGCTATAAAAACATGGAACCTACCAAAAGAAAAATTTGAGTCTCTTTTTTCATCAGGAAAAAAGTATAATTATATCTGTTTCCGTTTTACAGCAATCAGCATTAGAATATAGCAAAGTTTCATCATTATTCACAAATCTGTTTAAAACTGTGAGTAAATGAGCTTTGTTGCAATATGGCCCTGGTTGATCTCTTATACTCTGCTGCTACCTGCTGGCCGTTTTTGTAATAGCTACCATTGCTTCAACCATTCTTTTCAGTTTAGAGGCTGCATCAAAACCTTCTGTATGCTCTATCATAAAAATAAAAAAAAACACATTAAAAAACATATAAATATGTCTTTGGGAGCATAGTGATATTTAAAATAGAATGTATTTGTACGTTTTTTGGGAGCAAGTGAATTAAATAAATTGATAACGAGTTTTCAAGAAGTAAATATAGATATTACATAATCAAATAGCATGTAAAGAATTAAACAGTTTATGCGTCAAGATTAATTCATTGCAGATCCTTCTTGTGTGCGCAGTAGTAAAATACAGTCATGCAGACAAACGAAGAAGAATTCTCACAAATTATATTTGCGATATTTTGTCTCAAACAATTAGTTTTCACGTCCCACAAACTGACCTTTTTGGTAGCATGATGACGGTTATCAAGAGTTTGGACGGAGCGACAAGCAATTTAGGTTTGATGCCAGAACCAATTTGTCATTCGCACGCGGGAAGCCACAACGGCGTCAGTCAAACGTCAGGCTTGGAAAATAACGTGTACCCAACAATGATTTGATCTAACGGTACAACTTTCAGTCACATTCCGCAACACTGAAGCTTAATTAGCTTGTCAGCCTTTCATTTTGAAAGCAATCCCGAGAAGCGTGCACTCGCTGCTTTGCTTGCCTTTCGGAACGGGGAATTTTGATTATCATCCAGCTATTTCTCGGCTAGCTGGGCGCTTTATGATTGAGTCGTGTAATTGCTGATGGTAAGTGACACCACTCGTGCTCTGTAACAAGCAACATTAACTTTTGAGGCAATTACAAGCTTACTCTAGAAGTGCCCGGGGAAAGCTTCTCATCAGACAGCTGACTAAGCGAGAGCTGATGCCGTTTTTGAGGTCGAGGTTGTGAGATGACTTGCTAATAAGTTTCCGAGGAGTGATGGGCGATCGAATAGAGTTGGACCAATCAGATCCAACACATGAATCGTACTTAAGCGCGCAGCACCGAATGTTTGATCCCTCATTTAGGTACGACTAAATTGCTTTATGTCCATTCGACCTCCCTTCGAGAAACTTGTTGTTTCATTGAGTTGACCGTTCTTGCATCCTCGTGTCGTTGTTCTTTTTCTCTATTAGTTCCACTAGGTTTAGATTGGCACCCTTAGTTCTAGTTATGTTTGTCGAAAAGTAAGAATATCGGGATTTTTCTTTACTGAGCGCGTCTTTTCAATTTTCATCAGCGCCTCAGTTTTAGTTTGTTTCCTTACTAAAAAGCAAACCCTGTGAATTGTTCATTCAAACTGTAAAATAATCACCAATGTGTTTCAACTTTGATATTGTTACTGTCTGTTCGCACGTCCTAGACAAATCAGAGTCTAGGTGGGTAACAAGCGGGGGCTCGTCCTGGAGATGACCCGGTTTTCGATCGTAAAAATAAATTGGAGCAAATCCCTTGATAGACTGATATGTTTCTCTCAAGGCCGATACAATACCGAACATAAGTAGTCAAGGAGACCGATAACCGATATTTCAAGCCGATATTTCAAGCCGATATTTCAAGCCGATATTCATTTGCAGTAAAAGAGAAAATATTAGTGTAAAAAACAACAACAACCTTTTCTTTGAATAAAAAAATTAAAATAAAAATCATTGTAAACATACGGTTTATAGAATTGACATTGTTTGTTTAAAAATTATAACAAAAATTGCAGGGAGCTTCCAGGGTCATCAGCATGCGGTATGCTAAATAAAAACTAAGCAAGTAAATGGTTCTCTTAAAGTTTTCTAATGTAAACTAAGTTTCTAATATTTCAACTTCATTTCATAATTTTATCTTTATTTTTTTTAAACAATAATAAAAATATGAGCCCTGACGATGGACTTATAAAAGTCCGTGGCTCTGACACGCCCGACCATACGTATTTACTTCCGCAAACACAGCGTTGTGAGTGACGTTGTATCTTCTTCTGCGCATGCGGGTCACGCATTACGTCCACGCTGCAGACAGACTGAGGTCGCAATTCATAGGTAATGTGAACGCTTACTCAAAAAAATCGGATTACACCAACAAATCTTAATTGAGCATTAAGACCTGCAGTGCGAACGTAGCCTAAATGTGCTTGAAATATCTTTGCGAGTAAAGCAAGTAAAAACTCTCTATGAACATCTTACAAATCCTGATGAAAACCCCTAAATTTGCTGTACGTTCGCAAGCATTCACCACTCGGTGAAGACGCCAGCTTAGCTTCATCGGCCTTCACATTAGTAAAAAGGCGATGCCGATATTTGTCAAAATGCCAAATATCAGCACCGAGAATCGGCCCAGCCAATAATCGGTCAAACCCGAGGGAACAGTTACTTTTTTTCATGAATAATTACACATGTGCATATATATGTTGTAAATAATATTATGCCTTAATTGTGTTATTAAAATGCATGCATTACTCTTGAGAATCTTTTGAAAAAGTGGAAAAATAACTTAGTTGCTAGAATCTGCAAAGTTTTCTGGATCTGTAACAGATTCCACTAGTTCATTTTGTGCTTCCCCTCTATAATTCTAAAGGAAATAGTTTTTTGTGCAATCCTGCTACCCCCCCAAAAAAAATCAATAAAAACATAATATCCTTGGTGGAGGTAAGCAGCATGCCTCAATATCCAAATGCAGGATGATTGACATCACTGGCCAGAAGGGTCCACATACCCATTAGCAGCATCCTTCCAAAAAAAGAGAAGGAACGTGCAATTACCCGGCATGGATTTGCTCGTTCCGCTGGGCCTCCTTTGACCTCCATCTTGAGCGCTTTAAGCCGGCGGCCCGTGAGAAATGCTCCGGCGACAACATTCAACCCGCTTGATCGTCACGGGACGAAACGGCATCAGCTGCGCCACCTCGTTATGTTCAGCATTTTAAAAGCATCACTTCACAGTCCTCGCAATGGACGGTCAAGAACGGCTTAAACGGTTAGCATTTAATAGCAAACTAAGCCTGGAGTGTTGTTTGATTTTGAAGAGTGAAAGTCACATCTGTATCAAATACCCTGCGGGTTCAATGGCGGACCGTATTAAGCCGATCTTCGGCATTTATGGAGGCTCCATAAAAGGAGGCAAACGAAATCTTGGCAAAATGGAGGGAAAAGCACAACAAACAGAATTGAAAATATTCGGACGTCTCGGGAAGGTTGGTCCCTTTTGAATCCCGTCTGGAATGTGCAGGTACGGCATATAATAAGAGTTGATGATCATCTCCATGCTCACAGCCCTTTGTATAATTAATGAGAGCAGCTGCATGGAAAACAATCCAAGCATGCATGTGGTCATGAATACGAGCCTTGTTGCTCCTCCACAAGCTGGAGCTCAGACTTGCCGACATTTTGTTACCCCGAAACACTGACTGCTCCTTTTGCATTGTGACAGGTGTGTCATGCGTGTGTGTGTGTGTGTGTTGGGTCTTAAGTGAGCAACGCACACACCCTCCCTTTGCTCGCATTCATCTATCATGACCTCATTTCCCAAGTACATTTCACATTCCTCTCAATATTTCATAAGAAATGTAAGGAAGTGCGTGTCTTTGTATTGACTACCTGCTACTGTAAGTTGAAGGATCGGCACATTTTTCTCTGGCAGCCAATCGGATTGATCGTTTTGCGTGATCACTTTTTCACACGGAGAACGCGGGCAGCTTCATTTAAATACCAGATTTGTGCTTGCTAAGTGCCTCTCTTACACTCAATGTTGATTAGATGAAGAGCGGCGCAAAAGATGTCATGCGGAGGAATGTACTCAGTGGGAAATTTCTAATGTTCCAGAAATAACTTGCTGGGATGTTGCACTAAAAGAAATGAGGGGAAAGAATCTATTGTTACTTTTGGCTAAATTTATATTTGGCGACAGCAAGATATCTCAGAAGCTGTGAAAGTGACAGGTCACCTTTGGCCCCCCTCCATGTTGGTGCCTTATACGTAAAACAGCGACACAGTGAAAAGCCGGCCTTGACGGGCAGCGTGAAAGGGGCCGTTGACACCTTTTACTCGTATTTACCTTCGACGGTTGCCGTTTTGTCACAATTCCACTCCATTGTTTTTCCTTTGTGCTCTCAGTATGTTTCCATTCACCTCCATTTACCCTTGCACAGGTGTGTCTCGTCAATCAGCCATTAAGCCTCTCCTGTTTGCTCATATTCTACCAGATTGTTCTTCCGCTCTCACGCAAGACTCTCCAGTATTCTTCTTTGGATTGATCTTTGGTTTTCATCGCAGCTTCTGCCACCGGCTACAAGTTCTGCTTTGGCCGTTCCTGCTGTGTGTTTCATTTACATTTCCAGGCCCCGGAACTCTTCCCAAGTCTGCAGAGACTCTTGGTGTACAGACGCTCCCCACCTTACGAACGAGTTACGTTCCGGACGATCGTTCGTAAGGTGAATTTGTTCGTAAGTTGCTTCAGTGCTATATTTTGTATTATAATTTATGTTTAAAGCCTATATAAGTATATTGAAGGTTTATATAAGTATGTTTAAGGCTTGTACAAGTAACCTGCATTGGTTTGTACTGAAAAAAACTTTTAATAAAATGGAGAGAATACGTACAGTACTGTACTGTACTACGTATGTTAGAGAGAGAGAGCGAGAGACACACACAGTATGTACATGTACGTAATAAGATAAATAAAATGAAGTTTAACTTACTTTTGGAAGATGTACTCGATGCTTAAGGAGATGATGGAGGAGGAGGAAGAGGAGGATTTTATATCATGAGAGATTCTTTGTCGTCGCTGGAATCGGCTTCAAAAGTTATTTCCTGCTTCATGGGGACCGGCGTTTTCTTCCTCCTCCTCCTCGCCACGTTGCTCAGCCTCCAATGAGCTCTCACAGCGCCAATCGTCGGTATTAGCGGTGGAAAGAAGCACTACGCGCAATACAAAATCTAACTTACAGCATTTCTTTCCGAACATTTTTCGACATACTGTACGCGCAGAAATGTTCGTATGTACCGTTGTTCGTAACTCGAATGTTCGTAAGTAGGGGAGCGTCTGCACATTGCTTTTTGAACCAAATTACTACTCCTCATATCAGACATTAAAATTCATACCAATGACTACTGTGGTCTGCACTGTAAAAAAAGTAAAAAAAATAAATAAAAAAAAAAGTAATTTCCTAGCCTTTTTCCATAATTAAAGTACAGTTTTTAACTGTAATTTTAACAAAATTTTACGATACATTTGTGAACGTATCTTAACAATCAATATATGTATTTCTAATGGAGTTTTTTGTGTGTAAAATAACAGAAATATTGTATGTTTTTAAAGTTACAGTGATTTCATGCTATATTTTATTTTGTTCTTTTGAGTTTTTGGTAAATTAAATGATATTTTTAAAATAAAGTAAAAAACTGTCAAATACAAAATAAAATTCTGTTATATTAAAGTTATTTTTTACAGTGCGGTGTACTGTATTTTGGTTGTGAAAGTATCTCGGAAGTTCGCCTTCATCCTCTACTCATTCCTCGTCAGTACTTTCTACGCAGAGCATCAACACTGGAAAAACGCAAGCTCTGACGCTAAGGCCAATTGACGCCTTTTGACCTGACATATTTTTCAGCAACCGGTTTAGGCAGCAAACGACCTCCAAATCCGATTTTTCTTCCCCCGTTTCTTGTCGGTTGCTTTTACACAAAAGCGCGACACGGGGAAATAGCCCTTGAAAGTGGTTATTGACGTCTTTCCACCTTATTTACCGTTGGCCTCAACCTCAAGCACTAAAATATCTCTAAAGCTGGAAAACCGCCTTGGCCTTTGGAAAAGACGGCTTAGACTGACAGTATGAAAGGGCCTCTTGATACCTTTTGGCCTGATTGACTTTTGTTTATGCAGCAAACAATCTCCAAAGCGTCGTCTTTGCCCATGTTGTGTTAGTACCTCTTTTCTTCTTCTCACAATTCTGTTGTATGAACTTTTTTTTTTGAACAAGAAGGCGACTCACACTTTTTTTTTTTTTTACGGAGAGCTCAGTATTGTTCATTCGGTAATTTTACCGATTTGACATGTCATCATCATTGCTCTCTTTATTTGATTTTTTTTCCTTTTTTTTTGTGTGTATGTGGGTGAGTATGTGTATGAACTTTGGACATATCTCAACCCCCCGCAACACTTCTCATAGCCTCCCTTTGACCCTCATCATAATTCCCTGACCCCCAATCTAAGGCGGCATGCCGACCTGCCGCGTTGACATGACCATATGTCCTTTCTCCTTACCAACCACCATCCGCGAGGGATTCTTAGCCTTATTCACGTGGTGCGACCGAGGGCTCGGTCCCTTGTCTCTTCCTCGTGACACTGGGATCAACACACATGGCGAGAGTTGTACAGATAACCTTTAGCTGATGCGCGGGACCTTGATTGATCCAGCGCCTCTTGTGGATATTGACTGGACGGCTGCCTCGTCACGTCTCTAGGCGGCGGAGCGGAGAGTCGCGTTATCGCGCCGACACTTTGACACGCACACGCACGATAGCTTTGTGCGCGCACAATTAAATGTCAGCTTGGCTCCATTGATAAAACAGGCAACGAACATAATTCACAGGTAATTGGTTGTCTTTTCTTTGCACCAATGAGTCAGTAACTAATAGTCTCCTTCTGTTGGTATGCAAAACAATCATTTTAATAAATAATAATAGTTGGTATACATGTACAGTATATATAACTTAGCATAATGGCCATGGATTTATTTGCAAAGTACAGTCTGAGGTGAGATTCGAACCCGCAAACTCCTAGCTACCAACTGCTCTGAACAGTATCAGAGAGCTGGTAATGATGATAAGTTGTATGTATGGAAGTGGGCGTGGCAAGTGGGACTTCAAGTTCAATGTCAGTGCCATTAAAAATGAATGGGGAAAAGTTGATATTTAACGTTAACTTGTGCCATTACTGTAGGTAATGTGGAATCAGACGATATATATATAATTTTTGTAGCAAGTTCAAATTTGTGTAAATCGGATGTGGGAGTTTTTGCACTGTAAAAAAGTGAGGAGAATAAAATGCTATAATAATCGTATTGAATAAAGGTTAGAAACAACATTAGTGGGAATGATTTTCCACAACTATTATTGATCAAAGGTGGAAAATGTTTTCCCACATAGGAAACAATAGAGACTAGTTCCAGGGTCAAACTGTCCCTAACTTAAACCTACAGTAAATATAAACAGGTCGTTTTAATATTCCTAATCATTTTAAATTTGTTATATTAGTTAACCACTGTACTATTAAGAAAATACATAAAAATAAAACCTTGTCCTTGATAGCAGACATGTTTGGTGATGCTTTCAAATCTAGTCCTCTTTATTATTATTCTTTATACACATGTATTGAAGCTGCTCCTTCAATTGAAACAGATTTTGAGACAGATCCAAAGAAAAAGCAAAAAAAAAAAGTTTATCCTTTCAAGCTTGCTGAATGAAGTTCTCGCATGGTGTCAAACAAAAATGTTGTTTTGCACGTTTGGATGTGAATTTTGTAATTTAACCAATTCTGATGCTAACAAGTCAAAACAATAAAACGTCTTCTCACATTCTGGTTGAGACCACACAAAAGTGAGAACGACTCTCACAATTCTGTAGCTAGTTCTATCTTTTCATGACACTTCAACACAATCAAAAGTAGTCAGTGTTTAGGTTATATAGCAGTGGGATTTTATTGTTCCTTCAAAATAACTGAAAATACAGCCATTGATAGCTAAAACCATGGCAACAAAAGTGAGTACACCCCAAGGTGAAAACACTTTTGCCTTACTTTTACTTTATTTAGTCAGTGTCAATTCTTCAATGTTGTTCCATTAAAGGATATACTTAAAAAAAAATAAAATATATATATATATATATATATATATATATATATATATGTTGGCGATTATTGTGATTTCAAATTATTTCAAAAGGAAAAATGTATTTGATAATATGCAAATAATGAATAGAAATCTTGCTCACAGAACAAACTAAACATGCAAGTCAAGCACAGTCAAAACATGTCATATTAAACACACATCATGGTCCATTGACTCCACTTTGGGCGCAAAAAAAAAAAATGAAAAAAGAGAAACAGAGTGCACAAAATGGATTTCACTCAGAAGGTAAGTTGAACCGAGCCGCCAACAGGAAGTCTGTGGCCCTCGGGAGTAATGACGATTGAAGGAGAGGAGACATACAGCGAGATAAACAAGCGCTCATGCACTAGGGAGGATCTCCCTACAGTGTGCGACCACACCAGCGCTCTCTCGCTCTCTCGCTCTCTCTCTCTCTCACACTTCCCCTCCCTCCCTCTCTCTCTCTCTCTCTCTCTCTCTCTCTCTCTCTCGTGTTTCATCTCACTCTGTCTTCTCTCTCTTAACTTGCCCGCCGCTTCCTACTGACAGATGAGGGAGACACCGCCGAGGAAGAAACTCGGGGGCGTGAAGAGTGCATTGGGTTCCACATCCGGCCGCCTTTTCCTCATGAGCAGCTCGTCAAGTTGGCCCGGAACGCCGCTGAGGAGGAAGATGAGGAGGATCGGCGCGTGAGGGAAGAGCAGCAACAGGGTGGCGTCAAGCTGCCAAGTGAGCCCTGCTTCTTCATGCTCGAGCAAGGTCAGCTGCGCATCACTCAACACTTCACACTTGTTATTATTTCTGCCTTAAAGTGATTGTTTTTAATTGAAAAGTGAGAAGGGAAGTTTCGTTTGAGACTTTCTGCTGTCCAAAAGTACATCAGGCATTCAGGTGGAGTCTCCCTTTTTTATTTTTATTTTTTTTTTAAAAAAGGCATCACTTGGAGGCTAATAAGCAGGATTGGCAGGAAGGCAGGCAGGCACCGCCGCTGGTGACTTGGAAACAGGCATGTGGGAGACGCTTGGTTGGATTTAGGGAAGAGAAAACGGGGGGGTCGTGGGAGGGAGGAAGGAGATTCCCTTTGTTCAGTCACACACACACACAAAAAGAAACCTTCTCCTCTGTGAAATATTCTGCCCAGGGGCGGCTGCTGTCAGCTTTTATGATTTGGCGTGACTGGGAACATTGTTTGAGACTACACTATTGCTGGCATGTGCATGAGATGGCTGTAATGTGCCTTCATCCATGCACACGGATAAGACACACTCCCTGGATGATGAGCTCATATTATGCACCGGGAGTAAGGCGGCGTTGTCTGAAGAACTGTTGCCCAACGTCTTCATGTAGTGGGCTACTCAACAGTAGAGAGAACTAGCCGATCATTAGGGCTCTTTTTTTTTTTTTTTAAAGTGGGGTGAGGCCTTTATTTCTACAAATCGCTAGTTCTGGGCGGAATCCTCACATCTCCAAATCCATCACTTTTTAAGAAATCCAAATAACAGCATGTGTGTGTGTTGAGCAATTAATACATCATTTAAGCAAGCAAGACATTTTGAACACTTAATGGGTCAATAATTTGTAAAGAAAAAGAAAAATAACAGACCCACATAGGGCCTAAACAATAGTATAGATTTGTGGGAAAAAAAAGATGAGTATGTCCAAGTTTGGACAGTAGAGGTTTTAAAACATTTTGCATAAATTAATAATGATCATTTAATTGTTGTGTATTATAATAACTAGGAATAAGCAAATCTACCAGGCCTTATTTCAAAGTATCGGAAGTCGCAACGGTGGCCGATACTCTACCAGGAACTAATAATTAGAAATGAGAAGCATAGAAAATTGTCATTAATTTCACGCAATTTAAGAAAAAATGCTATATTGGCATATTTAGGCTTCCTTTAAAATTAACTATTGTTTTTTGGGGGGAAATTTTATGTGTCAAACATACTAGTAGTATCGGTACAGTATTTCCTATCGGTATCGGTGACTGCTCAAGAATTGAGTACTTGTACTTGTATTGTAAAGTGATGTCAATAATATCATCCAACGCATGTATCTTCAAATTTTGTAATAAAAAATATTGCATTTAGAATAAAACATTTTAAAATAAATAAATAAAGAGGTACATGCATTTTTTTAGACACCATAAATGCATTAAAAAAACATCGGGCCGATACCCGGGCTTATTTCAAGATTTTGGCCCTCTTTTGGCCATTTTGTGACAATTACCATAAATTTCATGCGATTTTAACGGAAAAGTGCTATATCAGGATGAATAGAGCTTTCTTTAAAATTTTC
This sequence comes from Vanacampus margaritifer, assembly GCF_051991255.1. Classification (NCBI taxonomy): domain Eukaryota; kingdom Metazoa; phylum Chordata; class Actinopteri; order Syngnathiformes; family Syngnathidae; genus Vanacampus; species Vanacampus margaritifer. The sequence continues at coordinate 21,643,946 of NC_135437.1, read as the reverse complement.
TGTTTGTTGGGGGATGAAATTTTCTATATCAAAAGGACTAGTGGTATTGCTACTTGGTATCGGTATCGAACATTCCTCATTTTGTTTTATGGTCTAGGTCACTCACTGAAATGCAGATGATCACTTTCTTATTATTTCTAATGTTGGTCCCGTACATCACAGCATCAAAGTGGTTAGCACGTCGGCAACTTTACAGTTCTGAGATTTGGGATTCTTCCTGGCTTCCAGCTTCTACGTACATCCTAAAAATGTGCATGTTACATTCAAACGCTTTATAAAATCAATGGATTTGTGGAATAAATCCACTCAAAAAGCTTTATGTTCAGCTTTACAGATGCCACGTCCACTCTATGGCATTGTAAAAAAAAAAGGGGGGGGGGGTGATGTGATGGTACAGGATGAGTAAGCTGCCATTTTTATTGGGGCACATCGTTTATTAAATCGGAGCAGCGATTATTCAGGGCATGGTGTTTATTATTATTATTATTATTATATTATTTTTAGCGAGCCTTGTAGCGGCTGTACTTTTACTGAACACAAAGCATTGGGCTGTCACAGCATGCGGCGCCACTATCGCGCACGGTGCGTGTTTAGACACAAAAGAAGAAATATTGCATAGGACGCGCACAATACGGTTCGTTCATTTCTGCACAAGTCAAGTGTGCGTCTGCGTTCAGCCATTGTGTTTATACAAAGACCTCTAAAGTAAAAAAGTAGCTCTCAAAAATGGACGTTCTCATGCGGGGACTGTAAACATGCTCGCATGTTATCAACTTATCGTCACTGTCGCCTGCGCAGGAGTGACTCAACACGCACAAGGTCATGCAGGTCGTGTTTGGCCATCAGTCATCAGCGGAGGCGTGTGTGCGTGTGTTGTGTCACCTTGTCTCGCACATGAGTGCGTGTCAAACCACTCACAAGACCACTACATCTGTGCTTGCTCCAAGGTTAATTTGGTCAAAATGAGACTAAACTTACTTTGAAAAAACATTTTTGTTAATGAGAGAAAATCAAAATTAAAATGAACTCATTCCCTCCCAGCCATTTTCACTGAAGCCACCCCCTTCGCTCCTGGCTGTTTTACTGGATTTTGACAGATTTTGCAAGGCCAACAGAATATTGTTACATTGCTGTAAAAACATGGAATCTACCAAAAGAAAGATTAGAGTCTCTTCTTTCATCAGGAAAAAAGTATTTAAAAATAATAATAATATCTGTTTCCGTTTTGCAGCAATCAGCATTAGAATATAGCTTCTTCAAGTTTCATCATTGTTCACAAATCTGTTTAAAACATTGGGTAAAAGAGCTCTTTTGCAACATGGCCCTGGTTGATCTTTTATACTCTGCTGCCACCTGCTCCCCACCGGCTCCCCTGCTTTTGTCGCTTAACTCAGCATGAATATTCTCAGAAAAAATCACAAATTTACAAGAAAAAACTCAAAAATGTATGACATTATGGCAAAGTGGCAAATTTGCAAGGGAAAAAACCCCTCACAAATTTAGGAGAAATTAACTCAGAAACTTAGAATTTCCATGTTTGCAAAATGCCTGCGTAAATTTGTGAGTTTATCTCACAAATTTGCCACTTTTTAATACCACAAATATTCAATTTTGTTCTCGTAATATTGTGTTTTTTCCCCACAAATTTGCCACTATATTATGTCGCAAATATTCAAATTTTGTTCTCTTCAATTTTTGCCTTTTTTCCCACAATTTTGCCACTTAATAATTTCACAAATATTCAATTTTTGTTTTCGTAATTTTGTGAGTTTTTCTTACAAATTTCTCACTTTATAATATCGCAAATATTCGAGTTTGTTCTTGTGGCCCTAATACGCCGTTGTACTTCACGCATGGCGCATGAAAGAAAATCTGCCATTTGCGGTCTTTCTCTTCTTCTTTGAGCATTTTAAAAGCAGCTTCCAGCTGTTATTTGTGCAGCGCCGCCCTGTTGCTGCAACAACGCAATTGCAGCTAAAAATGACACCCAAATGAGTGCAACGCTGGTCAGATAATAAGCGCTTTCATGATTTTATATAAAACTAAAAATGTTGGAAGTGTAGCCAGCAAACAGTATTGTACGCTTTCTAATATTTTTCTTTCAAAACTAGTTATTCATTCATACATTTTTTACTGGAAGGAATACTAATCAAATGCAGAGGCGACTACGGTATGTCATCATGTGCTGAATACTGCAGACGATTCACTTATTAACGGTCCTTTGTGGCAACCATAATGCTAATGTGGCCCCTGGATGAAAATGACTTTGACAGCCCTGTGAGTAGTCTACACATCTCACACGCACACACATTTTGATGGGAAGGCAGAGCGAGGCGAGCCGAGGCGTCGTGACCAGTGCTTTGGCACGAGCTATCAAGGTGAACATTTGGAGTGAAGAGCGCTTCACATTCAGGGGAGATCATCATGGTGCTGATGAAAGACAAGACGTCACCGCGCCTGAATGTCAAAACCGCCACACGCGTGTGTTTAACGCCATCTCACGGATCATCACGCTCCGACTACATCCATTTTATGGATGATAATCAATTACTTGGAGACTGAAAATGAACAGTATAAATGCCCAATCTAATCTGCAACATTTGCAATCAATTATTTGTTGTTTTCACATGACAAATGTTTGTGAATGGCAGAAAAGACCACAATTTTTTTTTCCAACTGTGAAATCGTTATTCAGACAAGGAATCGTACTCCCAAGTATTCTCTTAGCAATTAAACAATAACTGCCTTGTTCTTACACAAAAGGAGCAAAAAGCAGAAGGCGGAACACAGAGGCAGCGGCGCCTCAGGCTATGAGCTAAACCTCGTCGGATTGAAATGCACAAGCCAACTGTAAGAAATCAAACTCCAGCCTACTGATTCTTCTGGAAAAATAAGACGTCAACATCAGTCTACCGTCAGTCCCGCAAATTAAGACATACCGTACTCCCTCAACGTCACATTTGGAAATGCTAACTCCAGCAGCCTGCCGTTAAAATATTGCAAAATATAAAATACGAATAAAATCAAGTTGGAAGCACTCATTTTACTAGCCTTAGCACTTTTTCTACCAGTCTAGTGCAGGTATATATGGACTATCATATAATTCTATTATTGCAGTATTTACACAATAGAGGACTGAGCTTTTTGTTCTGAATGATCTCATTTCATCTCTGTAAACGTCAGTAAAACAAACTCAAAAAGCAAAATAACAGCACCCCATTGAAACTCTGCTCTTCCGTCCTACTACCCATTATCTTCATGTCTTATATAAACATTTTCTTATTGCCTCCCACACAGCTAAATGTCATACGGCAAGAAAAATGCATGCGAAACGTCACGGCAGATGAACCGGAGAGTGCTCACAGGTCGGTGTAATGGCAGGGAAATATCAGCTGGGAGCGAAAGCCCAGGACAAAAATAATACAATAAACGATAGATCTTTATGGTCATTGTTACCGGACAATAATGGCATTGAACCAGGAAGGGAAGAAAAGAGAAACAGTTTGTACGGCACATCACGAGTGCAGTTTGAGACAGGAAATTTTGTAAAAAAAAAAAAAAAGAAATTTTAAACGAACACTAGATTTTGCTCATCTTTAAGAATATCAGAAGACATCCTAATTTTGATATTCATAAATAAAAAATTTAAAAATCTGATAAATACAGCCTCCAGTGCTACTCACACTGGTGTATGGAAGGTGCGAATGTTTGGTGGTGGTCGGAGGGGCGGTAGGCGCACACTGGCAGCCACGCTTCCGTCAGCCTGCCCCCGGGCAGCTGTGGCTACTTAAGTAGCTTACCGCCACCACAGTGTGGGTGTGTGAGTGCATAAATAGTGTATCCGTTCCATCAAAAAAATTGAATTGGTTAAAAAAAAAATCATGACGCTTCATAACACATGCCTGTTTGTAGGTGGGACAGTGGTTAGTAGGGGTGGGAATTTTAGAATGTCTCACAATTCGATTCCGATTTTTGGGTCTGCGATTTTTATTCTGAATCTATTTTCGATTAAGAACGATTTTTGATTCAAAATGATTTGATTGACAATGATTTCTGCTTCAATCTATAGATGTGCAAGGAATTGTAATGATCTACTCCAGTCTGACTCGCTAATGCTAATTAGCGCGCTACTCGCGGCACTTTTATCACTCAAAAGAACGGCTCCACACTGCAAAAAAAAACAACTTTTATTGGAATCACTTGATCGTGACTTTTTCCTTCTACTCTCTAATATGGCTACAACTTAACAGTATATTAGACCGCGTGGAACCACACTTGGGGCACCAAAGTGGCCAAATCGGGTACAACGTGAACAGCGCTCCAAATAAAGGCATACATAGACAAAGGCGATTCTGAATCGTACTAAATGAGAATCGCGATTCTTATAAGAATCGATTTTTTTTTGGCATACCCCTAGTGGTTAGCATGTCTGGCTCACAGTCAAAAGGTTCTGTTTCAAATCTTAGCTCATGCCAGGTACTCTGGCCTCCTCCCACATTCCCAATACTTCTTTGCTGACTCTAAATTGTCCATAGTTGTGAGTGTGAATGTTTTGTCTGTATATATGTGCCGTACAATTGGCTGGCAGCCAGCCCACGGTGTATGCGCCCAAAGCCAGCTGGCAAATGCTCCGGTGACCCTAAAGAGGACAAGCGTTCTAAAAATTGGATGAATGGATGCCAGTCTGAACTGCACTGATGGCGATTGCGGGGTCGTGAGCATGGCGCTGCCTAATTGTCTGAACTCGCAGTGACAAAGTGGCCTCATCACATCTCACGGCCGGTTTGGGGCTGATTGATGACACCGGCGGCAGCCGATTAATTATCGTCCACCAAGTCAAAATAAACAGCAGCTGTTGTCATCGCCGATTCACACTGTACAGTCGCGTCTGCTTTTCCATGCAGCCGTGCTCAAAAATGTACTCATTAGTTTGTCTGCTATGTCATTTTTTTGGGTTCATGCCAGAGTTCAACCGTGTGTTTGTGTGTGTGCGTGCGTGTGTGTTAATATGAATTGATGACCACTTGCCAGAGCTGTATGAGAAAATGTGTGCTTGTTAGACAGCGCGACGCTGAGTGATGGCGCCTTTGATGCTACTTCTATTTCACATCAGATTCCGCCCATTAGATATAATCTAGCCAAGGGAATCTCACACTCACACACGTACGCACACATCTCTCTATTTTAGAGGCAAAAAGCCAACTCCCGGTTGCAGTGTCCGCAGATGTTTTTATATGGCACCAACTACTTATTAGTATAGTACAGTACAAAGAAAACTACAGTACTATCACTTATTGTCCCATTTATTTTTTTAACAGCAAAGTTATACATAAATGAAAACTTGTATCAGCCACAAAAAATATAGATTCGCAGAAGTGGTCTGCTTGTTGCTAGGCAGAATTGAAAGGCTGCCTATTAAAAAGCTGATGATTCTGTTTCTGTATATTTCCTGTTAACTCGCCATGTGAAGTTCAGTGCTGGCCTTTTCATTTAATTCATGATTGATGATGTTTGAATAGTAAGATTTATTATATATAGAGTAAATGAGAACACTAATTTGTCGCCTACAGTAAGCAAAAACTCGCAGCTTATATGACTGACAACTTCCTGAAGTTACTCGAGGCCACGCCCCTTATTTAAAGCCACACATACTGTATATGTACAACATATTGTTTATATGACAACTTCCTGAAATTACTCATGAGGCCACACCCCTTATTTAAAGCCACACATACTGAATATGTACAACACAATAGAAGAGAAGAAGAGAAACAGGAAGTTTAGATTGGGACTGGGATATGAAAAGTGTTAACGTCCAAGTTGTGCTTGAAATGTTTGTTTGACAAAAAGTTTTTTTTCTTCGTTTAATTAATTAATTTTTTTATCAGGAATTGGAATTTTGACAAAACTTAGCTATTTTCTAACGCTGATAACTAAAGAACGGAAAGAGATAGAAATACCCTTCTTTTTTTCTGATGAAAGAAGAAACTCTAATCTTTCTTTTGGAATGTTTAGAATGTTTAGATAGCAACACAATATTCTGTGGGCCTTGCAAAATCAGTCAAAATCCAGTGAAACAGCCAGGGGCGAAAGGGGTTGCTTCAGTGAAAATGGCTGGGAGGGAATGAGTTAAAAAATAATAATAATAAAAACAGCTAACAAGGCACTTTGGAATAATCAAAAATAGAAAATTTACTCAAGTCCAAAAACAAGATTCATAGTGACAAACCAAAAGTGGTAATCTGACTGATGACGACAAAAGCACAATGTACTGAAAGACAGAAAGAAACCATGGAACTGAGGCTGCATTTGAGGAAGGTGGAAAGTTGGACTTTTCTGACTTCATACCAGGAAGTATACACGCCCCTTTGAACTCGGACATCTGAGTTGCAAAGTCGGGAAAAAAAAAGGACCCCGACTTTAAATCTGACGTCACTCGACAATGACGAACGCCGTAGAGACAAAGATTGTGAATAGCAAAACATAATTTACAGCATTATAAATATATTTATCTATTAATTAATTTATTTATTATAGCATTAATTTATTTATTCAAGAAAAGTAACATTATGTAACCCAACGTGATTTCAACTCATTTTAACCAGAACAGCAAACAATTTATCGGAATCAGCCATCGTTCTTGTTTACATTTGCTGCAAACGCTTTGAGATCGAAAATGGCAAATGTCCGACTTCTCACCTTCCTTGAATTCACCATGAATATGAGAAAACTGACGAGATGACAAGGTACACCTGGACAAGACGCGAGTGGCCGGAGAGAGGCCCACACCTCCTGACTTCTAAAAAGTTTATAGCTGAGAATGAATCAAACATTTACAAATTCATCTATCAAAGTCAGCAAGTCAGCGCTCATTTACATGCAGAATTTGTGTGTGTGTGTGTTGAAGCCTGGGAGCGTTTGCGTGTTTTCAAAAGGAGATGAGGCGTCGCTTTGTTTGATATGCGCACAGAATAATTAAAAAATCAACAAGCTGTTTGACCCGCCGGCGATGTTTGAGTAGCAACGCCTTGTGCGCGTGTGCAAAATAATGACATTGATTCAGATTCTTTTTTCGTATTGACCCGGCGGAAAGAGTGAAATCACGCATGACGGAGCATTCGCGGCTGGTGAAATGAATACTCGGGGAAATCGGGGGCTGAGCAAATATTTATAAGTAGAGCTGATTTTTGTTTTTTTCTCAAGCTCGTGTCTACGCTTGTCGTTCATTACATAAATTAGAAGCCATTGTTGGGGAAGTGTTCCTTTTTCAGGATAATTGTGACAGCGAGGGGTTTGTTTCCGAAGGCCAACAGCGCATCGATGTATCGGTGTGTAAATGTTGCTTGACTCCGCCTTGTTCTGCCATTAGCTTGCCTTGCCAGCACAACCCGTGTTTAACCTCCCATTGACTGCCCCCCACCGGGACCCCTCATACATCATTGTTACGTCTCAGAGCTGCAAACAGATGCCCGCTGCTTTGTCCGAGAAGTAATTCACCGCCATTGTGAGCTTTCTTTTTTTTCTTCAGTCTTTTAATTTGCTGTTTCAATGTTGTATATACTGTACTTGAACGTGTCAACTGTCAGGCGGTCTGCGGGGCAAGAAAAAAAAATAGATAATTTTTTTTAGAAGCTCAACTCTTCAAAAATTTTACAATTCACATTTTCCATGAAAAATGGGGATAAATTTGTAAAATAAATTGCAGGGGGGAAACGGAGAAAAAACTAAATACTGTATTAAAAACACTTGACAAAAAAAAATTGCTAATCTGCATAATAATTCACAGGCGCCCAACTGCAAATCAACTGCAGTTTTAAATTGTAGTATTACCATTCACCACTAGATGGCAGACATGGCTTAATTGCTCTTATACAACATGGGGAATGATATGCAGGATTAACTTTTAGTATTTCAATAATAATGCAATTTTGAATGAGTTGATTTTTGCACACCAAAAAATAAAAAGCATAAAATGAGTTGTTGCACTTAGTGTTGGTTTGCTGTTCAACAGTTTTATGTCGTCTTTGATTTGTCATTTTTTATGCGAGAGACCCCTCTGCACTGAGAAAAAAAAAAAACAGTATGTGGCTATTCTGTATGATTATTATTTATAAATTTTAGCCAAAAATAATAATGCATGGACAATCACACAGAATAGTCATTTAGAAACATATGATTATAGAGTTTGACTTTTTGCCCAATTATTTACATGTCGGTAGCTCGCAAGAACGAATTAACAGCACCTTCCTTGCCTTGTTTCAGCTAATTAGTGCACTCAATTTTGCCTCAGTTGCTTCAAGACCTGATTAATCCACAATTAATTTGGCTTACTTAGTGCTGTGAGAGTCAAAAAGCTCTCTGTGCACCACTGAAATCTACAACCACAATAATAAACATTGTTCAATTAAAAACTGCCGTTAATAGCATCTTTGTAGAGGCAGATTTGATTATTATTTATTTTTTATTTTTTTTACCTTGGATCTCATGTCGACGGGTTAAATTTGAAGTCATAGCAGAGGAAATTGGTACAAGTGCAGTGCAAAGAATCGGCTGAAAGGTCCTCTCTCTATATAAAGCCATTGATCTAAGTGACCTTCCCGGCAGAGGGGCCAAAGAAAGAAGCTCTGCCGGGGGGGGGGGGGTCTGTACGAGGGGTTAAGCGTCCATGTCAGACACTGGCTGCTGCTGATTAAAGAGCCAAACGTGTCACTTTGGTTGAGCCTTTAGTCACCGCAAATGGCTTCTTTTTTCGGCTGAGGAGAGGAGCATTTCGGGGTAAAACACGGTTGTGGATTTCCAGGAACAACCTTAACATTTGGCCTTCTTTTCAAAGTGCTCTCACTTTTTTTTACTCCCCCTTGCCGCATTACAAGGCGATAGAATTCACAGTGGTGCTGCATCTGACAAAAAAAGATGGCCAAATAACAAACAGTGCTTGTTTGCGACAGATGGCACTTTTGTCTTTTTGTCTCTCTAAAGTCTTCGCCTGCTGTGCTGCTGCACGCTGTGGTAAGTACAGCGTGTAGCAGGAATTCCCCTTCACCGAGGCGGTAAACTGGCCTGCTATGTGCGGCGAATGAGTTTAGCGCAAGGATTCCTAAAACGGGGCTGCTGAGATGCACATTTACTGCATGCCAGGGTTGAGATTGCGACCAAAATGGTCGCTTATGCCTCCCGTTTTTTGAGCGCGTGCAAAGAAGAATTTCATCTGGTTGCATTTGTATACATTCTAATACGAGCAAAATGCTGGTCAATGCAAGGTAAAATATTTAGCAAATATACTAACTCATGGCAGCACGGTGGCTGACTGGTTAGCACGTCCGCCTCCCAGTGCAGAGGACGTGAGATTGAGTCCGGGCTTCGGCCTTCCTGGGTGGAGTTTGCATGTTCTCCCCGTGCTTGCGTGGGTTTTCACCGGGTACTCCGGCTTCCTCCCACATTCCAAAGACATGCATGGCAGGTTAATTGAACACTCCAAATTGTCCATAGGTGTGATTGTGAGTATGGTTGTTCGTCTCTGTGTGCCCTGCGATTGGCTGGCAACCAGTTCAGGGTGTACCCCGCCTACTGCCCGAAGCCAGCTGGGATAGGCTCCAGCACCCCCGCGACCCTTGTGAGGAAGAAGCGGTCAAGAAAATGGATGGATGGATATACTAACTCATGTCACCGTCATTACAAAGAAATGATGAAAGTGTGCGAGTAAATTTTGTGCCAACGCGACCGACTGAGAAAGTTGGTAACAACAGTGCTAAGATCACAAAGTTATAGTAGCTTCTTTCACATTGATTTGATGTCGTTGGTGATGATTAAACATGATAGCTGATAGCATGTTGGTGCTATGTGACATAAAAAGTTGGGAAATGATTCTATGGACTCTTTAGTTTTTCGATAAATTATGAACATTTATAGGTGAAATGTTAACCCTTTAAACCCTGGATAGATAATGTAATGACAGCCATTTTAGTTTGTCCATTTCCAGTGCTCCTTTAGAAAAATTTGTCTGATTGCTACAAATTTGAACCACATATAGGCTACTTGACACACACAACTCAGCTGTATATTTATAGAGCAATTTAAAACAACCATTGCAGTTTTCTTAAGATGGAACCCAGGGGCAGCAGATACAAGGAAAACAGCAGAGGCCCCAACATTGAACCCTGTGGAACACCGTACATTCTGTTATACACGTCAATTCATATTGCGCATTACGCGTCCCACCACATTATTTATTTTTGTTTGCCCAACATTGTTAGTATGAAGGGATTACAGGGCTCTGAGATCTGCAGACTTGCGTCAACTAGTGGAACCCAGAGTTTGAAGTAAACATGGTGACGCTGCATTTAGCTGTTATGCTGCACACAAATGAAATAAGCTGTCCGATAAGCTGAAGTCAGCTCCAAATGTAGATGCTTTTAAATCCAGGATAACAACATTGCTTTTTTTCCCTATACTTTTGATTAAGGTCTTTTAAACGTTTTTAAACCACTGTTTTTTTTTTCTTTTAATTATCTTATGAAACCTCTTTACTCTAAAGTTTGCTGTCTGTTTTAACATTGTCAATGTACGTTCTTTTAGTAAATTTTGTAAGCTACTTTTGTTTTCTCTGCTTTGCTTGTGAATGTTAACTGCTGTTGATTGAGTTGCCTTGTGTGTGCCTTGCCTTACAATAACAAAGAACTCACACGACGTACCATCGCAACAGTTACAAGTCGACTACCGAGCGCAACAAATTCCCTGCAGCAGCGATAGGCGAAACAACGTGGCGTGATCACCTGCAGCCGATGATGGCCAAGCGCGGCATGTGTGTCTTGACCTCCGCCGAACCCCTGAGACTGACTCACCGAACTCGTGGAGTTCAATCGAACCCAGGTTAAGAACCACTGTACTAGATAGAAGCACTTGCACCACTTGGTGGGATGTATTGAGCTGTCGGTTTCAAACCCCTGCTCAACAGTCTTGTCAGTCCTATACAGAATGCACACAAAGATAACGGCATATATAAAACCCTCAGTAATTCCTGAGTCATTATGACCTCAAACGACAGTCATTTCCAATTCACCACGTAATGCCAGCGCCCACCATAATCCTTCCCTGCAGTAATGACTAATAATAAACCCTTTTGCATATTATTAGTCAAACTGCAGGTTGCTGCCATTGTTAATTGGCATAATAAAACTCGATTCACAGTCTGAGAAATGAGCTGAAGGGCTTTTTTATTTTATTTTTTATGAGTACCGGTAGAGCTGTAGAAGAACAGGAAGTTATCATTCACAAGTGTGCCAAACGCCAGTTGAGGAGAGTTCACTGACTGGCGGGTCAGAAACAGGACAGCCTGATTTCATGATGAATGCGAGATGGCAGGTGGGCCAACGTTTTCCCGTAAGAATTGTCATCTAAATAAAACCAACTGGATGCGTCTACGAGCGCTGCCTTGTGTTTGCTTGTTAACAGGCCGTATAGCAGGCAGCCAAAACCGCTTTATGAGTGTTATTAGTTCATTTTACTCAGAGGATAGCGGGGGTCCCTGCGTCACTGCAGGGAGGTCGCGTGGCCTCGGAAATGATGTGGAGGGAAAACAAGTTGGAGCCGGTTTTATTGTGTTCTTACGAATGTTGGTAGGTGGTTGGTTGAGCAGGTTGTGGGATGGACCATGTGACATCCCTGTTTCTGATTGGTTGATAGATTTGATTGGCTTTTTTTTTGTTTGTTCCACAATGCATATTTTTCCCATCATGCATGTGGTGGAGTTTCCTGTTTCTGGTTGTGTTAGAGCTCATCCATTGGTTGGCTGGCAAAGACTGTAAGACATATGACAATATCAAACACCTTTGATGTTGTTTTAAGGCCAAAACTAGGAAAAAAATGATTTAAAACAGCTGAGATTACCACCTTACACTCGGTTGACCAAACATCTTCTTTTGCCTGGATAAGTCCTTTTTTTTTTTTTTACATCCTGTCAGAGCATCTTTTTTTCTTTTTTAAATAAATTCATGAAAATGTGCACCGTGTTCTTACAGTGACTGGTAGACCGCGCAGTGCTCTCAAGTCGATCACAAGGGGTGCAGGGGAAAATAAGCTTTTTATTGTTATAAAAAGTTTAAAAAAATAAATAATAATAATAATCTTTTTACGTATCTCACTTCCTGAATGTTCAAATAAGGTCCTGATGTGTTGGCAGCCCAGAACTTCAGCTTACTGGTAACGCTCAGTGCTCACAAACTGCAGGGCGCTAGTTCGATCCCCGCTTTTTACATTTAATAAAAAAATAAATAATTGGTTGATTGGGATGACATATTTAAGATATTCTAAGGATATTACAATTGTTTTTTGGGTGAATTCAGAGAAAATTTTATTTTGAGTTAAATTTGAAAGCATACAAAGAAAACACGTTTTCAGTGTTTAGGTTAAGAATCCAGATGTCTGAAAGCTGTGATCCATCCATCCATCCATTTTCTTGACCGCTTTTCCTCACAAGGGTCGCGGGGGTGCTGGAGCCTATCCCAGCTGGCTTCGGGCAGTAGGCAGGGTACACCCTGAACTGGTTGCCAGCCAATTGAAAGCTGTGATATATTATAAAAAATGATAATAAATAAAAAAAAAATCCAACGACATCATATTACCAGTTTTAACATTAAAACATTTTTTAACTGGTGATGTGGCATAGTGACCAACAGCTTAGTGCATTTGGCTCACGTTTCAGAAGTTGTGGGTTCAAATCTGTCCTCTAGCACGCATGGGAGGTTAAGACTTGAAATTGTCTTTCGCTGCAAGTGTTAATGGTTTGTATGGGTACATTTTAGATGAACTTCTGAAACAGGATTATCTATTAAAATGTTTGGTGATAAATGTTAGAGCGCAGCTCTTAGCTATTAGTTGAAACAAGTGTTTGATCACAAGGGCATTTATATTCTCGGTTGCCACTTCACAGCGGTTGTGTGTTGTGTAACTATACTTTACTGTGGTCGCTACAGGGGACAATAACAAAGACGATAAAGCTGCCGCGTTGTTCTCGCCGCAGCCTTGTATCTCTGTCCTCATGTCATAAGAATTTCTCCTCTTTTTTTTTTTTTTCAATTCCCACCAGGCTGTTTCTTTGGTGCTATTTTAAATCCCGGGTCAGGCGGCTGACGATCGGGAACACTTCCAAGAGATATACCACGCAAGGCCCGACTGGGGTGTTAAAGTGAATCTCAGCAAACAATGGCGGCTTGTGTCTGTGAGATATTCTGCTGTCTGCATGCATCATAGATGACAATAGTCTGCAGGAAGCCAAGTACAGCTGCTTGTGTAAATATTGTGGTACCGCCGAGTTCCACGACATTCTATTTGATTTCCCTTTGAGATCAATTATATTTGGTACAACTTTTTCCACAAGTCATTCGGGAAGACCATTTTTTAAGGTCGTGGATGAGCTGAGACTGTCCCAGCCGTCTTTGGGCGAGAGGCGGCGTGAGCTCAGGATTTAGATCATCAATGAATGTAGGGTGCATGTTTTTGGGATGCGGACTCCGGAAATTAAGAGGAAATTGAGGGTAACTTAATGACAATGTATCATATAGTAAAAGTATAAAGGTCAAAAGTAGACATCCATGCAAGATAGCTCTTTTTGCTCTATTTTTCACTTCACTTGGGTTGTGGCGTATCTTAACTCAAATTTTGGCTCCCAACTCAAAGCCTTAAAATGAATTTCTGGTTATTTCCATTAAATTCCCATGAAATTCACTGAATTTTGCAAGCCTTAAAGCAACACTAAGGAACTTTCAGTTTACGTCGTTCATGCGGTGCCATATGGACAAAAGCGGTATTGTTATGTCTGAAGGAAGACTACATTTCCTATGAGGACAAGCTCATTGCGCCGTTTTTTTTTTTAACTCACTCCAGTGAGTGAAATCCGGGCCAATGTTGATCCTTGACTGTCCTTTCCTCTGGGGTAGCTTTTGACATATGCCGTAAAGCAGTCAGCACATTTGTACTTGTTTTTTGGTGTGGCAGTGTTCCCACCATCCTCCTCAAAGTTGCTTAGTGCCAGTAAAAATGACAGAAAAATACAGACCCCTCAGGCGATTGCAAAGGTACCAATCATACCAGTTTTAAGTCTATATTTCATCAGAAGAGTTAAGAAAATATTTTATTAACTCTTTGACTGCCAAAAACGTTAAATAACGTTTAGTAAAATCCTATGGAGGAGTGCCAAAGACGTTAAAAGACGTTTTTTTCAAAACAGAGGTGAAACTAACCATTTTCTATTATTGATTACTGAAAAACGGAATAAGGTAGAAACAAACTTTTTTTTCTGATGAAAGATGATAGTCCAATCTTTCATTTGGTAGTATGTGTGTTTCCATAGTCCAAACACATAATTTCCTGTGGACCTTGAAAGATCAGTCAAAAATGCTTAAATCGGCTGGCACCCACGGCATCCCTTTTCCGAAAACGTCTGGCAGTCAAAGAGTTAAGGTTGAAAAATTCCTTAGTGCTTCTTTAACACCTCTTAACATGGCTTAGTAGAAGCAATTCTTCAAGTCATCCACATGGCTACTTCAACCCAATTGGTGTCCTTTTCCGTCTTTTCTTCCTTTACTTCAGTCACCCTATCAGGAAAAAAGTGTCGTGAAAAGCCAAAGGCAAATCACAGGGCAAATCCCTTGATGCTGTCTGAAAAGAGGTCTAGTAAGGCGTGCTCGCGGCTCGTGTGTGTCAGTGCAAATTCCCCAAATTGTCTGAGGTCTTCAGGCATATTTTTTCATCAGTATTTTTGGTTGACCTCTAACTTTGAGGCAATTGGAATATCAGTATTCCAATGGGTCAGGGATTGCGCTTGAGTCTGCGCTCTACTATTGGCCATTCATTGAAAAACTGATTTAATGGGGGTCTGGTCGTCACAATTAATGAATTCCATAGCTCCCCTCGTGAACGTTTCAGTGTGGAATGTCAACCTTGACCGCTTTGTTGTATGCTTTTCAGTAGCAGAATTATTGCGGCTTTCTCGTTTGTGTCCAAGAAACCATGTCTGTATTCTAATAAATCACTGCATGACCCCCAAGTGGGTGTGAGCCACATGCAGGGACTCTCATTGTTTTGTGTCCGCGATAGCTGCAAAAAAAATTGTGTTTGCTTATTTTCACGAGTGAAAATTGAAGGTTGCCTACTATTATGAGAAGCCCGAGAAGTTGTGCATATTTATGATTAATAAACGACTTCGACAAGAAGACGGGGAGCTACAGTTGCCACAATGCATCCTCCTGCGAATTGCTGGCTGCTATAATTACACTTTCACTCTTTCATGGGATTGAATCGTCAGAAAATATAAAAGCGCCCACCCCACCCCCACATCCCACCCACCCCACCTGCCATGCATTTTAAATGCTGATTTGAATGGAAATGAGGTGCTGCAGGGAGACCATTTTATTGCAGGTAGTTTCCGACATGAAATATCAAAACAGCTGTCTTCGCTTACACTAGAGTAGATTGGAACAGCTGGATACCACGTTTCACTTTTTTATTCCAGGGGCAGTGAAATTTCCCAAGATTGATTTTGAAGTCAAAGTATAGGCAAATAATTGAAATAGGAATAATCTGTTCAGGGGTGGGCAGCACGTCTGCCTCGCCAGCCTCCTCCCACGTTCCGAAATCAGGCACGGTAGGTTAATTGATGGCAAGGCAAGGCAAGCTTTCATTTCTTACACAAGGCAACTCAATGTGCTTCGCTCAAGCAAAGACGCAACAACAGCTAAAAGTATTTACAAACATAACCGCGGACGGCATTCAGAAGTGAAGCAGAGAAACTAAAAGTAGCTTATCTAAAAGACTTAATATTGACAACACATAAAAGAACATTTTAAAACATTTAAAAGTAAAGTCAAGAAATAAAAGTGGGTTTCTAAACTTACTGTGAAATTGATTTAAAAATGTTTAAAATACCTTAATCAAAGAAATGTGGGGGGGGGGTTCAAAAATTTCAACCTGGATTTAAAAGCATTTACAGGCTGATTTAATTTCTGTTGGTAGCTCATTCCATTTGCATGCAGCATAACAGCTAAATGCTGCTTCACCATGCTTGCTTTGAACTCTGGGCTCCACTAAATGACCCGACCCCAATTTGAAAGCTCTAAATTGCCCATAGATGGGAATGTGTGTGTGTGAATGGTTGTCTGTCTGCATAGTGTGTGATATTGGAGGGGGAAAAAACTGAATAACACAATTTTTTGCTGGTTGGTGTACTGGCTGAAAAAACGATTTTGTTTTTATTTTCTTCATTTTTTTTTTAAGATCATGAAATTTGCAAAATAATCCCGAGTCAAACCTGAGCACTTGTGCCTCACTGATTCCATTTGACGAGGCAATGAATTGCTTAGCTTGTAGTCTATCCAATTAAAGAGTAAGTCCAAATTTGACCAATTTTCTTTTTCTTTTTTCCCAAAATGTTATAATACGAAATTTGTGGGGTTTTTTTTACCTCCAGTCGGCCTTGGCCAGTCACTGATTTGCCAGACAAAAAAAAAGTCAGCAAGGAGGCCGAATAGCTTCCTTCACAGTGACAGCTCTCAGCAGGTAGGAGAACACAGCAAACAGATGCGAGTTTTATTAGCATCCGTAAAGCTAACAAACCATTAGCGGTGTGAAACAGAAACAGGCCACCCGTGCAGTTAGGTGTCTGCGGTGCACAATAACCGAGCCCATTTATGCAGCCTCGTTGGCACTATGGCAACCTCGCTTTGTTACCCTTTTTACACTACTCGTTTTACTACAGTGCTAATTAATTGATGTTGCACTCACTCCTCGTATCTGGCATGACGTAAATGTCTCCCAGGCAACATCAAGCCACCAGACCAAAACAATCTGCCGCCTCTGGTCTTTATTTAGAATATTTGATGTGGAAAATGTATTCAGCCTACTGATCATATAAAATTTCTCTGTCGGGGCACTGCCTGCTGTGCATGTAGCTAATGATGAAAGAAAAGCAAGTATGAACGTTTAATTACTTTAATATTGTGGATTATGTAAGAGCATATATTTCCTTTTTTTTTTTTAGTTTTGTGGATGCTTCATGTGCAAGAAATCTGTTTGTTTTTGGTGGTATACGCTCCCCTCCAAAAGTATTGGAACAGAGGCCAGTTTCTTTATTTTGCCTTTGACTGAAATTATTACGATATGACATTAAAAGATGAATCTGAGCCAAGAAATGAATGATTCTTTTTTTAATTGCACGTATTTAGAAATTGGAAAATAGCGCCTCCCACTCATTTTTTTATAACGTGACTGACTGTGTGTGGATGTGGGTTATGTCTGCGAATACTATATTGGAGCCATTGAGAACTTGGGCTAACTCCAATTTTGTCATTTTGCCGGGGAGTGATTTATAGCTTTATGGCTGCAATAAAATCTGGAGGATTTATATCTTGGTGATTGATAAGGCAATGACTTCTTTTTATCTGGATGAATTTTTATTCCACATATAAAATCATCAATATTTTGTGAAAGATGAAATTAACTTTCATTTATAGTAACAGGCACCAAGTGCTCAAGCACGACTTACTTTATGAATATGATCTGAACCTCACCTTCGGGGACGTTTGTGTGGTGTAGATGAAGGCTGGGGTGGATCTCATTTCTGGAAGCTCCGTTCTCCGGAATTGGCCTCACTGTCCCAATACTTTTGAACGGGAGAAGACATATTGTAAAATTGTACTGAAGTGGAACACCCGCCTGACTTTGGTACTTGGAGTGTACGTTCAGTTCCCACTCATGATAGTGTGAATGTGAGTATAAATGGTTGTCTGTCTGTACACGTGCAAGCGGTCTAGCGTGTAGTACACCTTTTACCCGATATCTCCAGCTCCTCCACGACCTTGAATACGGGAAGCCCTTTGAAAAATGGATGTCTGGCTATCGATTATTGCTTATTCACTGTGTCGTTGCTAAAATTTCCTGACAGCACAGCGAGTGCTTTCCACTCGACTGCACACGTCCCACGCACACATCCGGAGGATCTTTGCATGAGATCATGCCTATCGGTGTCCTTTTTGGTGAGCTCATATCCTAATGGAGCGCCGCCGCCACGTTTAAGTGACGCTGTTAATGCCCTCCAAGTGAACGATACCCACTTTTGTCTAATGGCAGTTAAAGGGAGCCTCGATTAGTCACAGTGCTTTGCATGTAGTGGAATACTGATTAGTGATTGGATATGAGTCCAATACAAGATTCCCATTTTGGAACCACTTTACACACACAATAAATGTTAAAGGGGAAGTCAACCTTCAACATTTCTTGACAATAATATGTTAAATGTGACCTCACTAGTCTCAACATGACATTCTGATTAATATTACATTTGTGGAATACGAGTTATGAAGCAAAATCCAGCCGTTTTTTTTTCCATCTGAGGGGGCGGCCATTTTGCCACTTGCTGTCGACTGAAGATGACATCAATGTTGCTCAGGGCTCAGGCAACGACCAATCACAGCTCACCTATTTTCTAAAGCTGCGCTGAGCAACATTGGTGTCATCTTCAGTTGACAGCAAGTGACAAAATGGCCGCCCCCCCTGAGATGGAAAAAAAACGGCTGGATTTTGTTGCTTAACTCGTATTTAATTAACGCAATAGTAACCAGAAAACCATATTTAAACTAGTGGGGCTGCATAGAACACATTACTGTAAAAAAAAAAAAATGGGGGGGGGGGGGTTGACTCCCCCTTTCACAGACGCGTCCATTTGTTTGTGGAGGATGGCAGGACTGTGCCATTTTTGTTTCGAGGGTACGGGGGCAAGTTCCATCGTAACTAATAGAAATTTAGCTTTTCAATCAACCACCAAAATTACTCTATTGGACAAAATCATACTAAATTCTCGTGTGTTTAATACTCAGTTCTTTGCTAATATATTCATAAATTAATATTCAACATGCAAATGCAGTGATGTATTATATCGGTTTTAGCATGTGTCCTCCACAAACACAAGATGAAATGGCCCTTTTTGTCCTTTCATTTTCCTGCTTGGCCCTCAGTGGAAAAAAAGTTTGGACGTCACAGATTTGGATTTCGGCCCTTTATAGTTCCGGTGTGGTCTTTTGATGAAAACGATGATCATCGAGTCACATCACTGTCCATCTGCTCCATGTGCTCCAGGTGGTACGAAAAGGTCAAGGGTCACCTCTTCCCCATCTGAGGCTTGTTTGCAGAGAAGTGAGAGCAGAAGGGTTGCGTTTAATGATGGCTGAACAAAGAAAGCACTGTACATACGTGTACCCAGCACGTGCTCCGATTCATCGATTGTGCAGTTTGTGCCCGTGATGTTGGTCGACTCGACTTTGGGGGCACGACTGCAAAACGGCTCTCAATCGAAACGTAGGCGCGAGATATTAACAAAAGCTCCTGGTGTGTAAAACAAAAAAGCGTGCGGCTCGTTTATTTGTCTGTATTGCTCACTTGTGCTTGCGCAGAGAAATATGAAGTGGCCAATTACGGCGGGTGCCGGCGAGGGTTTTTAAAGAGCGCATGATTCATGGCGATGCGGCGGGTGGGGACCCCAATCTGCCAGAGGTTTGATTAAGGAAGGATTTGGGGCTGACAAAAAGCCTTGTGTTGTACATCTTTGTGCAAGTTGTACGTGTTGAAATATTAAGGCCAGCGTCTGACAAGAGACTACTTTGCTTTCTATAAAAGATTATTAATTCATCGCAGCCAGCCTTTTAGTTTTGTCACTCGGAGCTTCATTATTTATCAAATTCGCAGCAGAAAAATGCATTACTTTTTGGTGAAAATTGGGAAATGAAATGCAGACAGAATAATTTAGTTTTCTGTTTTTGAGATCCAATGGAAATTTATGCCTACTCAAATGGAAGTGGTAGAATGTCAGCCTCCTAATTTACAAGCAAACAAACATATTGCTTGAGTTTTGGGCAGGGATGGCGCCGTCATAGATTTCTAAAGTGGCATTGGCCAGATTGATAATTGTAATTCACACACATTGTTTTGACCAATCGCGGCAACGGATGAAAATATCGTCTTCGGGGGGGAAAGCCCAAACATTTTTACCAGATAAAAATGCATGAAGCACCTCTCGCTGTTCAACATTCAACAAGCAAACGGTGAGTAATTCTGCGAGAACAGAATTAATTGCAGCGTCCATTCGTCTATGTTACGTTTGTTTGTTTTCCCCGGCGTCGGCGCTTCCTGGTTTCATCACAGCTGCATGTCCCGCCCTAAACAACGCCTGATTGGTCCGACCTAGAAAAAGGTCGGTTGGGAACGTATCAGCAGGAGCAGTATAGATGAATTCTCATAATATTTTTGAACAAATACCGTGAGAATTCAGCTTGCTGGCAAGGTTAACAGATTTCAGCCCTGTCAGAAATCTGTGTAGCCTCAGTTAAGCTCCACCAGCATTTTTTGTTTTTACATTCTAAAATATATTTTGATATTATTTTGTCAGCCCCCCCTATGTATTGGTCAGCCCCTCTTTAGCCCCAGGAAAGGGGGAAAAAATCCTAGCGCTGCCCTTGGTTTCAAATCGTATATTCCATCATTCTTCAAGAACCAGGATGTAGCCGATAACGGACAACCACAATTTAAAAAAGGGTCCTGTACATTTCATATACTGATTTTAGTTAGATTCTATCCTAAAATGCTTTAATTAATGTAAAACTGGCATTTTGTGTCTTCCTGGAAAACCTATATTGTTTTTTTTAACGTTTTGAAACGATAAATCAAGGTGAAAGTCGGTGTAGTTCATATATAGAACTATGAAGGATGGATGGATGGATGGATAGCTACATGGATAGATAAACAGATAAAGAAAGAGTGGGGGAAAAAATATCTAAAATGCCACTGTAACAAGTCTCCCGGGAAGTCAGCTGCCTGGCTTTTAGAGGAAGGAACTGCTTGTCTAATCTAGCGTGCTTTTTCAATGTAAGAGAGACAGGCTGAAGTGCACGAGGCAGAAGCGCACGAGGCTGAAGTGCGCGAGGCTTTGTGTGTGTTGAAGCCATCAGCTCATATTCTTTTGATAAAGCGACACGTGGGAGCTGGAACAGGTCGAACTTTAATTTCCTTCAACATGCTCAATTAATTAGCTACATTTTTCATTAGCCTTCCAATTCATATATATTTATGCAGACGTGCTCCACGTTCTGCTGCTGCTGTGAGTCTTTTTTTGTAACTCATAAAAAATATTGTTTTTTTTTTTCAAGTACAGTGGGGTGGGGGTGGGGGGGATCTAAGTCACAAAATATGCAAACGTTACCTTCTCATTCCTTTGACCACCGGCCAATACTGTAAAAAAAAAAAAATAGAAAGTGGCCTCCTAAAAATATCCCCTCCGAGAAGCTTTATAACTTCCTGTCTTTGCTCTCATCATTCTGCCCCTCCTCCGCTCCAAAACAAACCTCCACGCCGTGTTTACCCGTCTGACTCCACATGGAGCTTTTTCTCAGGGCACACAAACACGCCGTGACGAAACGGCGGCAAGCGCTGATGCAACACAGAAGTTTAAAATAAAAGTCGTCCCTCTTTCATATGGACGCCCCTCAATTATTCACAAGTCGAGTTTACAGTAAGTACAGTGCACATGGTTGGAGGAAGCACTTTTCTCGTGATGCTCCCCTGCAGTTACTGTACACGTGCCGAAGGAGCACGTTGTGAGAAATAGTCCTTAAATATTCTGAAAATGGAAACAACTTATACTTTATGGTCGCAAATATGTATAAAGTATATATATATACATTTGTCCAACTACATTATCTCTTTGTTTTTACTTCCCCTCTCAAAAATATATTTTTTTCAAGTTATACAGGTTAAAGGTCACAATAATGGTGGAAAAAGTTTTTAAATTGTCAAACCCGCCCACCCCCCCACGCTTCACCCACCAATCAAATATGTGTACTGTTTAACTGAAGCTAGCCCTCATTTGTGCTTTCAACAAAAATTATTGCAGCTCTGCTTACCTTTTTGATTAACATAATAGCAAAGGTGTCACATCAGCGAGAGGTGTTGGTGTTTCAGCATGATAGGGTTTTAGCTAGTGTAGTACAATGGTATGATTCTAGCCGTCACTTTAAAGTGGCTCTGGATCTTCACACACCCTAACTGATAACTGTGTGGAGAGAGTTATTATTAGGGATTGGGAATCTTTGAATGTCTCACGATTCGATTTGATTCCGATTTTTGGCTGTGCGATTCGATTCACTGCCCCAAAGTGGCCAAATCGGGTACAACATGAACAGCGCTCCCAATAAAGGCACACACAAACAAAGGGAAGACGGTAAAAAATAATTTAAGTAAAATCGATTTTGGGACATTTAAAATCCATTCTGAATCGTACTAAATGAGAATCGCGATTCTTATGAGAATCGATTTTTTTGGCACACCACTAGTTATTATATTTATATATATATATTACATTATATTTTCAGATTTAGACAGATCAAAGATTTACTGGGCTGTTTAATTTCACACTTTGTTATAACTATTTGTATACAATAAAAAATATATATATTTACCGTAGCATGTCCCGTTTAAGTAACTTTAACTGTCATCCTGCTGTATTACACTCATACGCACTTGGGAAGATTTTAGAATAAATCGCAGGCACTTACTGCCACCCAGCATGTGGTCAATTCCAAGAGAAAAACCAAACAGAATATCCTAATCTCCTTTTTGTCTTCTTCCCCTCAGGGGTCCTGACTTCCACCCGTAGCATCATCATCATCATCAAGCATGTGAGAGGAGCTCTCAGCATGCACAGGATGACCACATCCAGCTGAAGCTGAAGCCTCCCTGCCTCCCGCAGCCTCCCTCCTTTTCCACATGACCGCGAGAAGATGACTATCACCAGTCGGCAGTCCTTGAATGTCCTGACGGTCATCTTCCTGCTGCTGTCCACTGCAGGTCTATACCTTTGCTTTTTTTTTGTTGCTTTTTTTTTTTTTAAGAATGAGCAGAATAATGGGATGTTACTCTTGAAATTGCAGTTTTGAGGGATTTCCCATTCTGAAAAGCTCTTATTTTACAGGGGTGTTCATACATCCATTTTCCTTATTCTTATTAGCCTTTCAGGTGGGCTGGAGCTTATTCCAGGTGACTTTGGGTTCAAACCATGTTAGCTAAAAAAAAATTTTTTTTAACACTTTCAATAATTTAAATTAATCTCCAATGTTTACATTTTAACTTTGACATTGAAGACATTTAACATTTTCAATTTATATTTTTACTGTTTATGAATTTACTTATAAACATATATTGGAATATAACTGTATTGTAATGAATATAACTGTGATGATGTTGTTGTGAAGTATATTGGTACTTTTTCACTCCCTGCCAGCTGGTGAGATAGGAATGTGATGGGAGTAAAGTTCTCAAGTTCTCATGTCGATAACACTGTTGGGCTGAGGGAGTCTAGGTCTAATGGCATTACCTGTCTAATGATATATTTCCGGTTTGGACGGGGAACTGGAGTAAACATGTCAGTAAATCACTTGTCTGTCTATTATAATTACTAACCCTTTGTCCAGTCTCAGAGGAGGAGTATGCTTTTTTCATCTATAAAACGACTGTGTGTTTTCATATTGACACACTCGAGGCTTAACATCACATTTGAATGTAAGCATTAAATCTTGTGTCTTTTAGAAGCTTCTAAAATAAACTCTTTGCAAAGAAGGCTTCTTCATCAGATCTCTTATCCAATTATTTTGAACACGCAAAGATTACACTTAATATAGTGATCAACTAATACCTTCAACATCCCTAAAAATGAAGCTTCAAAATCATAAAAAATCGAGCTGCTGTGTGCATGTCCACCTAATGCTTGAAATAACTTTTACCACATGCTACTTCATCCAGCATCATTTTTATGCCTGCACATCATCCCGACATGTTTTAGGTGTGAAAATATATCTAGCTAAAGACTTTTTGTGGCTGGAATATATCCCACTGTATCGTCGCAAAGCTTTCCATGCTGCGACAAGGGGCGCTAATCACGAGCTGACTCATGAGCTAGCCACCAGCTAGCTTACGAGCTAACAGGCTTGCAGGCTTCCTTACTGGCAGGAAGCTCATTCATAGTGTCATCTCCTCGCTTAAGAGGTTAAATAACAAAACCGAGCTCTTCTGTCAATTGTGGCATCCAGTTATGAGATGTTTTCGGGGTGTAAGAATAGATTGCTAGCTACTGTAAGTGTGCAATGTAGCAATAGCTAGCAATTCTTGATTGTGCCAGATAAATTCTGATGCGAACGAAGGGGCTTTGAATTTTTAGTGGTGGAGGGGAAACTAATGGCAGACATCCAAAGCCCCCCCCCCCAAAAAAAATCATCCATCCAGGAAAACGGAAATAATGTAAAAGAGTTCAATGCTATATCCCCACAAGTCATTACTACTACTAGTAAGGGAAAAAAACAAAACAAATTATAGATTGTTTAAATTTACCAGAAATTTACAGCGTGTTTAAAGAAATCAAGCAGGTAGGTTACAAAACAGCTGACGTCCACTGTAGGAGCCAATTTGACACTTCCTTTAACAACCTTCATCATTAATAGACTTTATCGTCCACTTTTGCCAGCTCAGCCTTCTTTTTATGCGCCAGGATTTATGGGACGCAAAGCTGCAAATGAGACCTGTTACACCGTCCCGAACATGTAGCGAGCGTAAAGGTCGAGCGGAATGCTTTAATGTCGCTACATGCGTACTCCCTCTCTCCTCTTTCATTGCGACATTGTCATCGTGTGGGCTGAAGGTGGTTGTACCTTACCAACCGGATTATATCCTTTTTATTTATTTATTTTCTTCTTCTTTTTTTCTGAAAAAAAAAAAGGCGGATTATATCCTAAAAGAGATGGCCTCTTTTCAAATGCTGATCTACTGAAAGATGCCTTTCATCTGCACTTTAAGTGGACTTTCATCTATTTCTTTGGTTGCTTTTTGAGCGCTGGTAATAAAAGCAGACACTCAAACATCAATTAAATAACGCATAAAGGAGACATTTGCTTCTACACGTTTTCACTCTTAGAGGCAGCCGTGTTTGTCAGATTACTCGTTGTTGTCATTACTGACAATATATGACCCATACATGACATTCCATTTGATTGTTTTTGTTTTTTTTCTTCTCACCTCCGCTGCAGCACTTTCAGCTCACTACCGGGTGTGCGAGCCCTACTCCGACCACAAGGGGCGCTACCACTTCGGTTTCCACTGCCCCCGGCTGTCGGACAACAAGACGTACATGTTCTGCTGCCACCACAACAACACGGCCTTCAAGTACTGCTGCAACGACACCGAGTTCCAGATTCTCATGCAGATCAACCTCACTACCACCGCTGATGGGTATTCACACAAGTGAGTAATAGTAATCTATTACATACCTGCAGTATTTTGTAGGCTACAGATTTATGCGGTACTACAAAGCTGCAGTTGGAAGTGAGCCATCCTTGACCATTTTGACGATGCTGATACCAAAGTGCATTCTGTTTAAACATTAGTTTTACTTTTATTAGGGATTTTTTTTTTCTACAGTGTTGCAAATAGTGAAATGGGGCTTAAATTTCTTGTCCTTATCCGTTTTTCAAGATGTTGCAAAACTTTGAATTTTGGTGTGTTTTGTTATCTTTAACAATGTTAGACAACAGTGATGTGGAAATATTAGCTTTTTTTATATTGATTATTTTTAACAATGGTGGTGTAAAATTATACTTTATTTTGTTAGCTGTTTCAATTTTAATGGTTAATGAAAATGTACGTACTGTGGTAGAATTTTTTTTATTTTGCTGTTCTTTACAATTTTGACGTATGTCTGGTAGACATTCTGGTGTTGGTAACTTTTCTAATTATTTCGATGCTGGTTATGGAAAAATATGATGTTTTGGTAGCTTTACAATTTTTGATGGTGCTGGTGCTAATTCATCTCAAAAAATAGAAAACAAAATTATTCTGTCTACATTTTATTTCCCAATTTGCACCAAAAAGTCAAACATTTTTCTTCTGTGAATTTGATAAATACTGTTTGGTGGAAGCTGTTATTTAATTTAAAATTCGTATTAATATATTTATGGTATCCTTCATAATTTGTTCAATGGTAATATAAAAGAAAATCATTCTCAGTGGATTTTTTGGGGGTCTGACCGTTTTTGACAGCAGTTTTGCAAAGTTTTGTAACAAGGCTTAATTTTGATATCCTTAAACTTTTTGATAATGAAAACCAAAATATTTACATTCAACTGTACATTGTATAGGAACGAAATCTGCATTATTTTGGTGTCTGACCATTTTTGAAGGTGAACTGTGACAAATATCTAATTGTAGATTGAACAAGTTCGGGGGGGGGGGGGGATATCTTGAAAAAGTTTTCACAACAGAGTGAAAACAAAACAAAACACAAAGTCACTTACTTACTGCGCCAAAACGGTACAAATAAATTTAAAAAAAACTGCATTGACAAAAGCACGGCTTCACAGATATAGACAACATTTAATTTGGATTTGGCCTTAAAATACACAAGATATTTTAGTTCTGTACTTTGTTTTTCCTGACATGAACTGTTTTTGATTATTCCATCAAATTCATTTCATATTCAGTACACACTCGATGCATGAGTAGTCCTTGGAGGTGATGTTGTTTCCTGCCTTATCTCAGAGCCAGCAGGATTCCCCCCCCAAAACGAAATGTCTGCATTCAAACTAGGACAAGGGTTCGGGAATATGAAGCATAACACACTGAGGCAGATCTGTTTAACACGGCAAGAGCAAAAGCAATTTATTTCACAATGGCCTTGGCGGATGTACGCACTCCTTCAGAGTGCACCATTGTTAGGTTTTACAGGAAGAGCGGAAATCTACTTTAGATTTTTCAATTCATCTTTTTTTGTTTTTGAGTTAAAAAAATATATATTTTTTTAAATCAAAGTGATATAAATGCTCCACTTCAGCCCAATTATTGTTAAACGTTTGCCTCGTTTAAGCCTCAGTGTTGATTATTACATGATGGAGTCACACCTGACCACCAAGTGTGTCATACTTGAACTCAATTCAATGAGCCAATATACGCGACGTGCAGTCGGTGCGAATACGTGTCTAAGGTGCACGGTCGTAAATACTGCGGAAAAAAGCAGTGTATGTGCCTGCAGACACTCTCAGTGGGAGGTTTGGGTGACAAAAACACAGCTTGTGCCACGACTAATGCCCTCCCAGCATGCCACAGTGTCCCGCAGCATCGCGTCCGATTACATTTCTTCTTCTCTCCTGCTGCTCCTTAAGGAAAGCAAGCTTGAGCTTCAACAAAAGTGGCTAAAATTCTGAACTCATATTTATATATTTTCTTTCTATGCTGTGTTGAATATGGAATAACATTTGCTGGTCAAGATGGATCGAGTCAATCGATGCGTTTGTGTATTTTTGTTTGCTGGCCCTCACCTTGACTTAAGCACAAGCCTGCATTAAGCACCACTCTAACCACAATAATAGACGTAATAGGATGGAAAGTGTTCGTTCAAACTTTGAGTGTTGTTTACCTTCTATGCCAAAAAGCGTATAATAAAATCTTTCTGGGTAATCGAATAACTCAAATAACTCGATTAGGTAAAAAGTCCAAGCAAAATGTGTGCCTCAAAGTTGGCAGGGATCATTTTTCAATTCAGACTAATGTTACTGTGGAGCAAGCACCAATCCATTTATAAATAATGTGGCGCTATGGAGATGAATTTTAATTAATTTAATTTATAATGAAAAATAAATAAATAAATACACAAGCTACTGAATGGTGCCCAGTCAAGTCGGGCTATTCCTAATCTGAGCACAAAAACAAAAAAAATAGCCAACTCTACTTTCCTTTGCCGGCACACACGTCACTCACCATTTGAGATTCCACCTTTTAAAGCCATACACACTCAAAATCACAGATATTTTAAAGTAGAATATGAGGATGGTGACCCCCAAGTGAGTAATTATTATTTATTTTTTTTATCTGCACTTGATTCATCAATGACTAGAATCAATTATATTTGATATCTGAAGCCCTCATTTACATACTGTTTGCCATCTTTAGACTACGCTATGTCTCATGCAAATGAACCAGCCTTCATACTGCACTATATGTCTGGGCTCCTGGCAAGTCTGGGTCTCGTCAACATGACGACCAAAAAGTTTTGCGATTGGAGGGGATTCGGGGTTGCCCTTTGCACTGAAGCAGAGCTCAAAGTACGGGAAAAAATAATGAAAGCAGGGATAGGGACAAATATGCTTACAATTTGGTGGATAACTTCACCAAGCAATCCAGTTAAGGAGTTTTTTTTAGAAGCTAATGCTAATCTGTCCACTTCACAAAAATGAATGCAGCTCTGCTTACCTTTAGACTTTGACATGATAGCAGGGGCATCACACCTGTGGGGCGTGTGCATGATAGTGAGTGCTTTCATAGTCTGACTGTCAGACTGTCACTGAAAGTAGCTCTGGATCTTCACCCAGCCTCGCTTCTCATATCATGGGTGGTAAAACGATGTGGGGTGGTTATATATAGATAAGAACGGCTAACACTCAGACTCATTTTCAAGTAGGCAATGACATATTAAAAAAAAAAAAGATTTACAGTTTTGTTTAAATTTCACACCTAATGGGTTGGCAGGCACCTCAGACGTCCAACTATTTGTATACAAGCCATTAAAATGTCCCTTTCCCATTAAACGCGCCATTAAACACGGCGTGTGTATGCGTCCATCTGTATGCAGTAATTACACAGCGCTGGTGGGAGTGTGGATCTACGGCTTCTTCGTCATGGTGCTGCTGGCTCTGGACTTCCTCTATTACTCGGCCATCAATTACGAGCTGTGCCGGGTCTACCTGGAGAAATGGGGCCTGGGGGGCCGCTGGCTGAAGAAGGCCCGAAGCCAGTGGCAGCGCTCCATGGCGGACGAGAGCCCGGGCCAGGCTCAGCCCACGGTGCCCGGCCTCTACCAGCCCCGACACAGTCTCCGGGGGGAGAGCCACAGCCCCACGCTGCTGCCCTACAACACATCCAGCGCATGGTGAGTCAACTGTGGGACGCGCAACACGCTGGTCGGCAACAGTGAGGGACGCAATCCCATAATATTCATTCAGTAGGATTTCACAGATCTCCTTGGTAACAGCCTATTGTCGTGAGGAAGATTCATGGAACATTCAGATCGTTTTAATTAGGGATAGACCGATTATCGGTGCTGATATTCTTGCTTTTTGACCGATATCGGTATCTGCCTTTTGAACTCGTTTAACTCCCAACCATTTTCACTGAAGCAACCCCCTTTGCTCCCAGCTGTTTTACTGGATTTTGACTGATTTCGCAAGGCCCACAGAATATTCTGTTCTATTGCTATAAAAACATGTAACCTACCAAAAGAAAGATTAGAGCCTCTTCTTTCATCAGAAAAAAATAAATACATTTGTATCTGTTTCCGTTTTGCAGCAATCACCATTAGAATATAGCTATGTTTCATCATTATTCACAAACCTGTTGAAAACACTGTCAAAAAGACCTTGTTGCACCGTAGCCCTGGCTGATCTTTTATACTCTGCTGCCACCTGCTGGCCGTTTTTTGTAATAACTACCATTGCATTAAGAAACCTCTTCAGGTCTGCTAATAGTACACAAAACAAATGTGTGATAGAGTTTTTGAATAGATTAAGTTTTAATTATTGCCTTGTTTCTTTCTGAATCACTGATAAGCGATTGAACGTCATCACATCGTCCCCCCTCTCATTTTTTTCCACTTACATTTTGTCAACATGTTATTGTAAATATTCCTTTTCCGCTCTGTATTTATCTTTCACCTAAAAATAGCTTCCCAAAAGATCCATTTGCTTGTCCAGCCTATTCGGAAGTTGTCGTTATTAATGAATAGAACAGAGCAACGTGGTCCTCTCATCTCACATCTGAATCATAATTTTTCCTTGTCTCTCTCTCTCTCTCTCTCTCTCTCTCTCTCTCTCTCTCTCTCTCTTTTTCTTCTTGTATCTGTCCAAGGCCTCATGTGAGCTTTGTTAGCACATACAAGATGATTTACTACGTGAGCCAGGAAGCAAGGGAGCGATCTCGTATCCTTTCGGGAGCCTTCCCGTTGGAAGCGACGCAATCATAATGAGCAAAGCGCCGCGTTTGTGTCCTGCGCACTCAATTTCTCATTCACTTACCCACTCGTCAGTCCCTCTCGGACCGTGATCATTTCGCAAAGCCGCTTTTGACAAACGACTTCCACAAGCCATAGATGGCAGAGCGGACGATGCTTCGGGGGGGGAGGAATCCTGGGGCCCCTCCGCCTGGTGGAGAGGCGCTTAACTAAGCGTGAACACGTCCACGGGGCCTCCTCATTTAGGCATCAGCTCAGCTCAGGGCGATCGGGCTCATCAATCCGTTTGACTGGCGAGGATAACCCAGTATAAAAGGAAGAGATGCTCATTGGATAAGTGGGCCAAGGAAGGAGCGTGCGCTAAGCTAACATATGCTAATTCATGCTGTTGATTGCTTCTCTATGACTGATTTATGCAACGTAAACTGGAAATATTTAGCAAAGAATACAGTTAAATCCTTACATCTAAGACCAGTAAAAGAAATTGAGAGAAGGTGTCTGCCCCAAACCAAACACTTAATATAATACCTAATACCGCATTTTAGCATCCTGATTAGCATTGGAGCTCATTAAGGTAGTTTACCGAATATCGACCAATGGTCTAACCTCCTCATAAATCACATTTTAATGGAAAAAATATCTGCCTCAAATAAAAACCAAATATCAAAATTTATAGAAATATGGTCTACGTATATAGAATTTTTTAACCTAATTCCGGTTACTTAATTCTGTCTGTTAGCGAGAGCCACTACATCGTGATAACTTACATTGATGTTTCTGCATTTGGCAATTTATTATTATATTATATTATTAGTATGGGATTTTTTTTTAATGGGCTTTAGGTGAACTGATGAATACACACACGCTCGCACGCACGCACGCACGCACACACACACACACACGCACATACACATACTCACCCACATACAAAAAAAAAAGTATATATATATGTGTGTATATGTGTATAAATATATATATGTATATGTATTTAAAAAAAAAAAGAAAAAAAAACATTTATTAAATTTTTTTTAATTGATTTATTGGATTTTTTAAAAAAAAGGAGAGCAATGATGATGTCAAATCGAATGAACAATACTGAGCTCTCCTGTAAAAGAAAAAAAAAAAAAAAGTTGTTTACCGAGTAGTGCTATAAATGGCTGCTTACGTGCACTGTAGATAAACATTTGCCCAAAATGCTTTATAACCATGATGACTGCCACTCTGTGTCACATTTTGGGACGTAATACTATCAAAATCCCCAGAAAGGGTGCGGGCTAATGGCTCAGAAAAGTGTCTCCACTGTTGGCCAAATCCCCCCCGAAAATAACACAAATGTTTGCCAGAGCGGCCATGAATATCATTTCGTACAGGAATGGTATGAACTGATATCTGCTCACAATACACTTTGAAAGGCTTCAACGATAAAACTGTGACCATTCCAAAGTAAAGTATGATTAAAATTGGCTTCATTCATCAGTTTGTTCATTCCATGCAGGTGGCGCTACAGAGATCATTCACATGTTTCATGTTCCCGAGGACGTTATACCGTGTAATTATTGTACCAGATATTACAAATTGTCATAGATAAACAATCCTTATGGGAAATTACAAAAAATGTAAATATGTTCTTGAGCAGAACGTAAGAGTACAGATATCATTGATTCCAAGACAATTTGTTAAGCCACACCCCCAAAACTCCATCTGGCCAATCACAGTGCAGCCAGCACACAACTGAGGGCCAACACTTTCCAAGCAGTGTTTTGTTGAATTCCTGGTTATGTTGTACAAAATTGTGTTTTAGGTACTTCTTAGTTCCAAGTTCAGACGTGGACAATTTGTATCACTTATTTCACGTGTTGATTGTGTGTCTCACAAACACGTACTTCACGGTGTCAAAATTAATGGCACGTTAAGGTGAAGTGATTGATGATTTTATCTCAATTGCCATATGGTGGTTTTTGATGGTTTCTCATACTCATTTCTTTGTCAATGAAAGTTATCTCATGGATATTTCCCACGTTGCTTAGCGAGAGGGTCTTTTGTTTTATATATAATATAATTTGACTGTAGTAATATGTCATTGTTTCAACAGAGTTCGGGTTATATCATAAAAGCAAAGGATTGGAAACTAAATTGTCTGTTTCAATGTTTCCCAAATGAATGTGAAGAAAAACATGAAAAAGTCGAAACCGTCACTGTGGAATGTAGCCTGGGTTATGACTCACTTGTTCATAACGCTCTACATCATCTCTGCGCAGTGGCAGTATTGTAGCCTATGAGGTTTAACTGAGGCGCGATTATTGCTAGTTGAAAACTTTAC
This sequence comes from Vanacampus margaritifer, assembly GCF_051991255.1. NCBI lineage: Eukaryota > Metazoa > Chordata > Actinopteri > Syngnathiformes > Syngnathidae > Vanacampus > Vanacampus margaritifer. Next base: position 21,611,547 of record NC_135437.1, on the reverse strand, counting down.
CCAATACCCCGCCTTGGTGACTTGAAGTATCGTCAGCTATGGCAATTTTTGACAGTCTCTACAGAGGCTAATGTTTGTGTTAATGGAAGTGAAGCATTAAAATATATAAATTAATGCTAAGTTGTTTTGTTGCTAGTAATGTTAGATTCTCTAACACAATAGCGAGTCCCATAATGCACTGCGGCATAGGTGGTACGAATACTTTAGTGAAATGTTGCAGGTATGTTACCAGAAATGTAAGACTTTTGTATACAGACGCTCCCCTACTTACGAACATTCGAGTTACGAACAACGGTACATACGAACATGTCTGCGCGCATGTCAAAAAATGTTCGGAAAGAGATGCTGTAAGTTAGATTTTGTATTGCGCACCTTTTTCCGAGTACTGTAGTGCTTCTTTCCGCCGCTAATACCGACGCTTGGCGCTGTGAGAGCTCACCCAGCATTGGAGGCTCAGCAACGTGTCGAGGAGGAGGAAGAAGAAGAAACGCCTGTCGCTCATAGATAAAGCCATCGCACTCTTCGAGCAGCAAGACCCAAATATTGAACGTTGCACAAAGGTTGCAAATCAATTGAATGATGCCATACAGTGCTACCGCATCATTTATGATGAAAAAAGAAGAAAACTGTGCAATCGTCGTTAGATCGCTTCTTTCGGCCAGTTTCTAGTAAATCCTCCAACCCTCATCTTCTTCTCCGCGACCCTCAACTTCTTCCTACATTGAAGTTACGGAGGAGGAAGTAACTTTTGAAGCCCATTCCAGCGACGACGAAGAACCTCTCATGATATAAAATCCTCCTCTTCCTCCTCCATCAAATCCTTAAGCATCGAGTACATCTTCCAAAAGTAAGTTAAACTTCATTTTATTTATCTTAATGTACATACTGTGTGTGTCACTCGCTCTCTCTCTGCAACATACGTAGTACAGTAATGTACGTATTCTCTTTAAACATAAATTATAATACAAAATATAGCACTGAAGCAACTTACGAACAAATTCACCTTACGAACAATCGCTCGGAACGTAACTCGTTCGTAAGTTGGGGAGCGTCTGTATATTAAAAAAAAAAGATACATAAGGACTTTTTCTTTCAATTTCTTTTTAAGATGAGTTTGTCTCATAACTGATTTCTCGTCTTGTTTTATCAACTTTTCTTTTTAGCCTTAGTTTTTTTTTCTATGGGTGTGTATATGCGGAGGTTGTCTGGTGGGGTTATCTTGGTCCGGGGGCGGGGCTGCGCATAATGTGCGGCGTCTACCCTGGTCTGCTGGGACCAGGTGGTCTCTTGGGCAGCCCTCCCTACAGCCATGGCCTGGTTCCTTCGCGCCATTTCACAATATTCACAGTTAGTATTTGTTTTATATATATTATATTATTTTTTACATGTGTGTGTCAGTTGTTTTCATTTTTAGATAAGAAATGAACAATATGAATGAATACCTTTTGCTTTGAATAAATTTGATAACGATTTGTATTTTGACTTTACTATGGAGACCGTCACTGTGGATTGTAAAATGGGTGGTGACTTGATTATTCACACCTTTCTTCCTTCAGTTTAGCGCAGTGGCAGAATCCTAGCCTATGAGGTAAATCTGAAGTGTGATTATTGCTAGTTGAAAACTTTACCCAATACCCCGCCTCAATGATTTGGAAAAAAGTTAGCTATGGCCATTTTTGCGGGTCTCGGTAGAGCCTGTTTTTTTTTCTTAAAGATGTTAGAATATAATTTAATGATTAGGTAGGCTATTGTCCGGTCTTGGTGTCTTCCTATCTATCTGCACTCTGGCGCACTTATCCAGTTGAAGCCAGTTAAGACCATCAGGTCGCACATTTTGAGTTGCGCCGTCCCCCGTGTGGGTGGGCGGCCAAGACTCTATAAGAGTAGAGACCATTTTGAATGGATTAGCCCTTCTTCCGCATTCAGCAGAAAAGGCTCCACAGCTGTGCACTCCATCTCCAACTGAGAATATGCAGAATATGTCTCCTGTTTGATATTATTTGTGTCATGATAACATGAACATTCAAGATAAGAGAACCGATGAAAGTTGCTATCGGAACTTTACAAAGACAACATGTTAATTTACAAAGCATTTGACATTGGCTAATAGAAGAGCTGTAAAAAATAAATAAATAAAGGCTTGTTTTGGCATGCAGTCCACTTGCTTATGGCCAAGTGGGACAGCAGCGGGCAGCCTGTTTACAGTACAGAAGTGTAAAAGCTAATGATTTTTTCGGTTAAAAAGGTTAAAGCACACGTTTAGCATTATTCAGCCTTGGTGGAGGTCTACACTCTGTAGGGTGTACTAATTGGATGCTTGACATTTTAATTATAGGTTGACAACTTCTACTAAAGTCACTTCTCATTTTCCTCCTCGTTTGCCTTCAAAGCTTCCGTCCATATTTCACTCTGCTTGTTTTCCTGTGATGTTAATAATAATAATCATCATCATCAGATGATTCCTGGCACGTGTGAATTGAGAGCGGCGTGCCAAGACCTCGCCAAAGCACATCAACACTGGCCATGTGGTGTCAGTTAATTAACGGCGTGACGCCGTGGAGAGGAGTCAAGAAGTTTTCAAAAATGAATCCCTTCTGGCTTTGCCACAAGCACGTGAATCTTTATTCTTATGATCTTTTATTAGATGCTGTCACACACATTTTTTCCAATTTGTGTGTGTGCGTAAGGGGGGGGGGGTGTTCTGCATTACAATATCTTTCATGTTCACAACTAACAGTTTCACTTTTTTCTTATTTCTTTGATAAAACTTAAGTTTGTTTGATTTAATTAAAATGCTGTTATTTTTCCAAAAATTCAAACATGATTCACTTTCAAGTTCACAATTCGCAAACTCCTCAAATTCTGGTTATTTAAATGTTGTTCCAAGTGTGTCCTCTTACTGTAAGAAGTACTGAGCAACAAGATAGGTTGAGGTGAAACAATCAATGTTGTCTTTGCGCAGCGGCAGTATCGTAGCCTATGAGGTTTAACCGAGGCATGATTTTTGCTAATTGAAAACTTTACCCAATATTCCGCCTTGATGATTTGAAATATAGTCAGCTATGGCAATTTTTGATAGTCTCTTAAGAGACCGATTTGCTCTGTCAATAACAACTGTCAGGCGTTGCCCAATATTTTTGTTTTGTATTTATTTGTTTTTGTTGTCACTTTTTACAATTTTTTTAACAGAGACTGCATTTACCATTTAAATAAAATTATTTATATACTGACACCATTGGAAAAATTCAAACACTATTCATTATAGAGTTCATTTCATTGAGCTGTATTCTGTCAAAATGACAATTGCTTGACAGATGGCTTTAAAATTGAATGGGACCTAGTTTATTTTAGTTTATTTATTATTTCTCAATTTCTACAGTGACTGCGGAGACTACTTTCTCAATCAAATAGTTATTAAAATATACATGAATTTCCCCCCCAAAAAATCAAGTATTACTCAATTTAGCATTTATAAACTTTGTGAGAACATAACGTTTTGTAACTGGTGTTATCCATTATCCAAAGACAAGTCAGTATTGATCTCAATTGGGAATAAAAAAACTAGTTGAAATTGATGATGACTTGAAGTTTAATTGTCTATGACACTTTTTGATGCTTCTCTTAAGAGACTGATTTATTCTGTCAATAAAAGTTGTGTGTCAGATGTTTCTCAAGCTATACGGTTGTTTTGTTTTTGCCACATTTAAAAAAAACAAAAAAAAAAACACCATTAGTAAAAAAAATAAAATTTTTTACTAATGATCTGCAGAGTCTATGTTCTTGATCAAATAAACTTATCAAAATATTAATACTTTTTAAAACATTCTCTGACATATTCATTTACAAACTTTTTGAGAGAAAAAAGTTTTGTATGATCATGTAATAATACCATTGGTGTTTTCCAAGGCAAATAAGCACTAGTCTGAATTGATGATGAAAAACTGTGGTTAAGTAAACGTTCTAGTGTGTCCTCTTACTGTAAGGGGTACCAGGCAACAAGATATGTTGAGGTGAAACAGTCAATGTCATCTTTGCGCACTGGCAGTATTGTAGCCTATGAGGTTTAACTGAGGTGCGATTATTCCTAGTTGAAAACTTTACCCAATACCCCGCCTTGGTGACTTGAAATATCGTCAGCTATGGCAATTTTTGATTTATTTTGTCAATGGAAACTTCCTGTTCAAGTAAATTTACCAAATGTTTATTTGAGCTCTATTAAGGGAAATGTTTCTTATTAAATATAAAACATTTTGAGCCCTTTATTACATGAGTATAACATTTTATTTCCCCATTAAAACCCTGACGTAAATGATCAGACACATGCATTGCACAGATGATCCATTAGAGGGCAGTATCACCCACCTTGCAAGATCGCCTCAATTGAGAAAGGAGAGACACCTATACTTATTAATAGTGGGAAATGTTCTTTCTGATTTTTGGAAATACTAATATGGTTGATATGTCTGTTTATTGTGGTATTTTTGACAGTTATAAATATACGAATTTTAAAGCATTGTGACCGGACGTATCAAATATGACACAAAAAAAAAACATTTGTTTGTTCATAAGTAATAAATAATACTCTATTTACCAAGAATCCGAATTTTCCTCTCATATATTTCATGATTCAGGTTTTATAGGGTTAAACGAGTATGTTTAAAACACTGCCCCCCCCCTCCCTACAGGGGGCGCCATATTTACATCATCACATGTTCAAACTTCCCACAGCTGAATGAGCCAGCCTATTAATTCGAGGATTTTGAATGGCATGCAGGAAGAACATACACTAGTTAAAGTCTATGAGTGAGTTCATTTTTTCGTGTGCACACAAAATGAGTTCTTGCACTTCTTTTGGGGTTTCTGTTCAGCAGTTTTGTGTCAGAATGGGAATTATTATGCAAGAGCGCCCATTCCACAAGGAGGAAAAAAGAATCCCAGTATGTGGTTATTTTTTGTTTTTGCTTCAAAGCCTTTGTAGTTGAGGAGTGCGGATCTTTTATATTTAAGCATTAAAATAAGATATTCTTCTGTTCATATGCTTCAAAAACACACATTTTTGTCATACACCTGATTAGAAAGAAAATGGTGGTCCTTTCCATGCTTTAAGTTGCCCATCCCCGCTCTAACACTTTTCTTTTTGTTTTCTTCTTTGGCCAGAGCGATGCGGCCGGCAGAAAAGTAGCACGCCGTTTCCCAGGGACGGCCCATGGGCGACGCCCCCTACAGACACTCTGCATCCACACTTACACAAGCAGCCATCCAAGAAGTCTTTGGCATGGCCAGCCTAACCCCCCCACCCCCCCATGCGAGCACAAGCTAGCCTTGGACTGACAGCAAGCCAGCTGAGCAACCAGGACCGGTCGAGTAATGTCGCAGCTGCGTGCGAGTGAGTGAGTGACACTCCGGTGCAACCTGGAACGGGATGACGTGGTGAGATGTGAAGGTTTTAAGTAGGAAATGTTTATTAGACTGCTGTGTCGGTTTGTGTTGCGTAGCAGTTAGACGCGTTTGGCTATTTTATTGATGTGATCGTCACACAACGAGTGGTGAATCTTCGCGAACATGTGATTCGTTAGGTGGATGCTGAGCATCTCACGTAGTAACGCTGGTGTCCAAATTCACAAGGCTGGGTCGTCCGAAGGTCGAATTTTGGCGGCTGCATGACGTCACTCCCGGCGCGACTCGACAGCACCCACAGACTTGCATATACTGTAAATGGATGGTCAATCTGCGCATTGACCGACACTCCATTCATGCGTAAATCCGTGCGTGTAGACGAGTCGCGCCGGGAGTGACGTCATGCAGCCGACAAATTCGACTGTCGGACGACCCAGCCTTGTGAATTTGGACGCGGGCTAGATTCCAATGTTTTTCGTTTCCCGCGGCGGCCATAATGGTGACAAAATGTCGTACGGCAAGAGTGTTTTGACAAGCACTTTATATCGAAACGTCAGACGGAGACGTGCCGCTTTTCCTGCTGTAGCTCTCAAAATATGAATAGATTTTTCACGTGTTACTAGTGTTTGTTATTGTTTTAAAGCAGGGTGGCGATTGGGGAGATTACAGTGAGTGCAATTGGTCTCAAAACAAGTACAACCTCAGAGGAACTTATATATTTTTTAAATCCCACTATTCATAATCAATTATAATAATAAGCATTAGTTCCATCACATTTTTGAAAAAAAGTTATCTCGACCAAAGCATCAGTGGAATAAACCCATTTGATCTGAGTTGCCATGGTAACATCATCAACAATCACACCTATAGCAATACAACACACATCAAACCATCAAGGAGTTGAACCAGTCCAATTAAACATCAAAACTTAATTATCAGCAATAATGTACAGAAAAGTGAAGGATGACAAGAAAGTGCGACACACACAAAAAAAAACTTTGCTAGATCTGTCGTCATAATGTCGTCTCAAAATTAGCATTTAGTAGGAATTTGGACAAAATCTGCACTGCAGTCCTGACTTCTTTAAATTTGAAGAAGTTTGACCCTTTTTTTTTTAATTAATGAATATTGTGACAATAATCTGTCCCAATGCAAAATACAGTAAAATAATGGGAAATTTTATGCAAAAAATTTGACTTTTAGCGCATTATATCCACAAGAAAACAATCATTTAAATGATCAAGATCAACATGCAAAACAAAACTTTGAAAACACAATGACATAAGAATGAATACAATTCAAAATTCAGTTGTAATGCCACTTAAGTTTTTGTACAATTTCATACTAAATTCCATTTGTCTGTCATCAATGTAAGTATTGATTATATGACTATCATTGAGTCTTGGTGATTATATATAATCTGCAAACATCCATCAAAATGTATCCAAAAATGTAAAAGGTCTTGTCACGAAAACCCCCCCCATCTTCATCCAACCCCCAAATTTTGTTTTATTTAACGTCCACTCAAAAATGTATTGTTATTTTTCTCTTCAGATTTAAAACTCTCCCCCAAAAAATTTATAAAAAAAAACAGAAATTTGTGAGGATTTTTTTCCCCCCGTTTTTGAGATCAAAATTTACTTACAGTTGTAATTTGTTTTGTATAAAATAAGAAGGAAAAAAACATAACATTTTATAATTGTTGCTGTTTTCCGGATAAAAATGAAAAAATATATACATTTGACCGTTCTTACAGTTTTTTATTAAAAAGCAAAAAAGAAAAAGAAAAAATTAAGTAAAATGTCTATATGATTTATTTTTTCTCTAAGCCGTGATTGTTTTTATGTTTTTTTCCCTACATTAACTAAATGGGGGCTGGGGGGAGTCGTGAACATTTTAAATTTTTTTAAATATGATCATCAAAAAAAAAAAGTTTCCGAATAAAAAAAAAACTCAAATATACCGTATATAGAAACGTTTAATGTTTTAAGGCTAAAATAAAACGCTCACAAATTTTTATTGTTTTAGTCTTTTTCAAAGAAAAAATAAAAACTAACAATTCTGCTTTTCTTTCCTGATTAAAAAAAATAAAACTTGTTTTTTGTTGTTGTTTTTTTTTGTCCAAATCTCTCTTTTTCAAAATACTATAATTTCGAAATTTGCACCAGGGCTCCCCCTTACAGTTGTCAGGTGGAATCCAAAGAAAGTGAAAGAAGCCAAACCGCCTTGACGAACATATGTGCTAAAGCCTAACCCAACTCTGGTCTAGTCTAATAGCATACTAGCTTCTGTCATTTTTTAACATTTCCAGAAAGGGAGAGAAAAAAAAAAATCAGCAAACAAGACCATTTGCCTAAATTCAACCTTTTAGGGTTACCATGACTTGGAAACACAGTCACATCATTATTAGCAAGCAAGCCCATTACTATTTTGTAATAGTTAGTTAAAAATGACTTAGTAGGCTACTAACATTGCGTCTTGACTTGTGCACAACAACAATAATAACACATCCGCAATCCTCCACTGTTACCAAAGTAGGTCAGGTCGTGTCACCATGGCAACAAGAGAGATGCTGTTCTCCCGATGACGCTAAGGACGTCCTTTTTCAAACTTAAACGACTACACGCGGTGGCGGCTTGAAGTTGCTTCCTGGAGTTGTCTGCAATAATATCAGCGTTTGCCGGGATGTTAGAGGCCAGTTGATTCCCAACGGAGGGGCTAACGTTTAATTGGCTGCCTGGCGCCGCCGCGCGCTTACACGGCCGCACCGACACATCGGAACTCACGGGAGAAATAATTGGCCGGCGCATCAGCCGTGCATTTAATTCACGCTCCCTTGCTCCTCTGCCTGCGCAGCTGCCACCCCTGTTCCCGGCCCAATTGGGAGAACTTTTTTTTTTTTTTGCCAGGGTTTTAATTAGTCGCCAGTGCTGGAGAAAATTCCGGAATAAGGCGAAAGGATTGTCTCGGGGATATGGCATCCAATATATCATCCTTTGCCCATTTTGTTGTTTTTGTGGCCCCCCGACGTGATGTGACGCTCCCTGCAAACTAAACACAAAAAGGTGGCAAGAAGGGAGCGCACGTCGGCCCACGCGGGTTGTCATGGTAACCGTTGCCTTACAGTCGAATACCCACCTGTACACACGAGCGTGGTCACTTTTGCAGGAGTGCTGGCGATAAGTGTACGTTGTGTCCGCAGTGTTGACGGGTCGATAGAATGTCGCGTGCTGTTCTCAGTCGATTGCACTTGTTGACTTTGTATCGTCACAACAGGGAAAAATAAAGTTTTATCTTTTACACCGTGTGCAAACAGGAGCCCTCTGTCTTGTCTGCTACTTGTGACGCTTATATGAATGAAATGGAGTTTTTATCTTGCTCATGCGTAGTGTTTTTTTTTTCGTAATGTTTTTTTTTTGTAGTGATGGACAAATGAAGCTTCATAAAGCTCGTTTTTGATTACTCTACATGGCACTCTTGGTTTATAGATGCAATATAAATTTAATTTCCTTTGCACAAGCCTTTACCTTTAAACCAGGAGCCCAATCTAAAGGAGTTTAAAAAAAAATCTACTTCATGAAGCTTCATTTCCCCGTCACAATTTTTTGTATTTCTCTCTAATCTTTTTTTTCTTCCAATATTTTATATTTTTCATATATTAGTGTTTATTTTTCTCTAATGCTGTTTTAAATATTTTTCTGCTTTCCCTAATGTTTTTTTTTATTTTTTTAATAATTTTCATTTTTTTAAAACATTCTAATATTTGTGTAATTTACCTGTAATATATTATGTTTTCCTTATAAGTGTGTATGTGTGTATTTCTTTCTAGTGTCCTATTTCTTGCCTAAAATACTTTTATATAATATCTGTGTATTTTGCTAACATTTTTGCATTTATGCCTGTTTTTGCTAGTTGTAATATTTTTCATTTGCCAATATATATATATTTTAATCTAATCCATCATTTCCATCATTTTTTCTAATACTTTTATTCTTTTACTTTTCCCCCCTAATTTAAAATGTTAGTTTTTATTTTGCTCCTAATTGTGTATTTCTTTTGTACTATTTTTTTTGTCTGACATTCTACCAACATTTTAGTATTTCTTTTCTAAAATGTTTGTATTTTTCCCCAATATTTTTGTACGTTTGCCTAATATTTGTGTGTTTTCTATTTTTTACCCCTAATACTTTTTTTTTTTAAATTATTTTATTAGTTTTGTACTTTTGTGCCTGTTTATTTTTTTTTATACTTTGATTTTCTAACATTTTTGTTGTAAGTTTTTTTTTCTTGATATTTTTGTTTATGTGCAGTATGTTTGTATTTTTTTTTTTATAATTTTGGTGTCTTTTTGTCCAATATTTTTAAATTGTTATTATTTGGGATTTTGTAATATTTGTGTACATTTAGTCTAATACATTTGCTATTTTATTGGAATGTGTATTTTTGTCTTAATATTTTGTTTAATGTTTTTTTTTTTTTTGTCAGGTTAGTCTGAATGTTTTGTAATAATTGTGTATTTTCTGCCGAATATATATATTTTTTTAATATTTTAGCTTTTTCAGATAATTTGGTCTCTAACTTAAAAATCTTTGTATTTTTGTGCTTGTCTTTTTTACTTTGCCTCTTGCTTAAGTGTACCGAATGTTGTTTTGACACATGCCACTCGCAAAGCCAGACATACTGTATTTTGAAGGAATCTCCCGATAAGAATGCTCGCCACCTGCACTTCCCGTCACCTGCTGCTCCTCATGTCACCACCAGAAAGTTTGTTCGCACGCCGCTAACGAGCCGGGGCTGGCGGCGGCGCCCTCATCCCGATTCTGTCAATCACGCTGCCGCCGCTGTTTCTTCCCGTGTGCCAGTAAATGCATGCGCACATGAGAGGTCCGTTGGTCATCCATCAGCGTCCAAAGGAAGACAACAGACAAAGTCCCATTTCCTGCCACTGAGGAGCCCTTGGCCACATCCTGCCATGGTGAGTCTATTAAAAGTCCATTAGAATTTATCGGCGGATCTGCTTCATCGCATTAAGTCCGGATTAATGTTGTTTGGTAAAAGTGGCCCAACAAATAGCCACAAAAAAACTGCCTGGAAATAACGAGACTTTGTTTGGAAGTTAGGGTTAATGAAACTCACGATTTCTTACAGTGAACTTACTATCATTTGATGTAAAAGCCTTTCAGAAATCGGAAATATATTTGTTAAACAGTAGGCAGTCATGCAAAGTAATGTCCACAATGTACGTACAGCTACACAAAAATGCTAACATAAGACAAAAATGTCCACCCCTGTCTGAAAGCTCCCATATTTTTCTGATTGAATGACATGATTGAAGTCAATTTATGTATAAATAAATAAATAAGCGGGAGCTTGACCAATAAGCATGTCTAACATCATGAATGTGAAGTTCAAGGATAATATCGACTTTTTGAGAAGTGAAATGAGGACGTCTGTAAGGCACATTGCGGTGGTATTGACTCGGGAAAGTAGCAGATGTCGTATTACAGCCATTTAATGCATTCTTGATGGACTTCAGTGTGGGATTGAATCAAGCAAGACAACCCAACTCATGCTGCAAATGGCTTTCCAAGGAAAGTGTTGCTGTCATCAGTGTCACGTCACTTTTCTTTCCGTTTCAGTTATTCAATAAAGACTATTTGGTCAAGTTGTTCTTCTGTAAACATGTTCCAAGAAAGTATTACAATACTAAAAATAAAAAAAACTATTTATTTTTTTATTTTATTTTTTGCCTAATTTGACTGTATTCTGTGATAATAAAAAAAAAATCTAATTTCATGTGTATGTTTCTTTTCATCTTATTTTTTGGTGAGTATTTCAATTTTCTTTAATTTTCCTTTAATCCCTATCTATTTTCCAAACTTCAAGATTTTGTGTTATTTTATTGACTTTTATTGTATTTTTTTTGTATCTTATATTTAAAAATATTTTTTGACCCCAGCCACCCCCCACAAAAAATGGGCTAGCAGTTTTAAGCACCCTCTGTAATAATTTTGTAAATAATGTTATCATATGTTATTAATAATGGTATCCATTTATGTAAAAACACTGATCATGTTTATGACTTCTAACAATAAATCAGAAACATAAATATCATCAATAGGCTATGCAAGACTTTATTTTGAAGGGGGAAAAAAATCTACCAGTGTTTACATTTTGGGGAATTAGCAATAAGGTAAATTAATTAGCATTGTGGCTAACAGGAGTGTCTTTAAATAGACATCCACAGTTTTTTTTTTTATAAGAACTGATAGTGTTTTGATCTAAATTCTTGGTATTGCATTAAGAAGAATTTTAATATGTTTTTATAGATGATTGAAGAAAGTCTAATCCACAGAAGAAGCCAGCACGTCTTTTTATTTTCTTTCTCACTTTTGCAGTGCCACAATCACTGCCGCCTACTGGACTGGAGTGGAACTTGATCAACAAACACAATTTGAGTGAGGAGGAAGAAAACCTCGTCTTGGAGCGCAACAGTTTGTCCATTTGGATTATCCATCCATCCATTTTCTTAACTGCTTATTCCTAATAAATCAAATTCTCAGACATAATGGGCAGCCATCTTCTCATCTTGCTTTGCGTGCTTGCTAAAGAGAGCGTAGAGGACCTTCAACGTGGCTGCGACGTCCTGAGCGACGACATCTAAAGAGGAAACATTAACAGGTTGGGTTATTTGAGATTTATAGACAAGCACAAGATGTCATACTGTATCACCGGAACTAAATACAAGCTTGGTTAAATATGTAGCAGTACCTTTAAATTGCCACTAGGTGACAACTTCCTGTCCCGTAACCATGACGCGTGTCAAAATGAGAAGAGTGAAAAAGTATTTTCGTTCCAGTGGCGGGTATGTTTTGATGACGTGTGTGTGTGAGAGTAGGGAGACATCATGTAAGCGTGTTGTTGTCACCTTGAGCTTGAACCGAGGACACGTGCAGGCCCAAGTGAGTGAGGAGGCTGAGCGCCAACGACACGTTGCTCAGCTACCAGGCAGAAACAAACAATTGACAATTTGAGCCCCATTAAAGCCTAGCTTGAAACCCTAATACAAAATCATAACCCTGATTTAAAACCTTAATCTTCAACTCTATAAGCTCCAAACTTAACCTTTCTTTGAAACCCTAGCCTTGATGTGAAACCCTAACCCTATTTTAAAACCCTAAAGTGAAATCCTAATCCTAGTTTGAAACTCTAACTTGAAACCGTAGCCCCATCTTGAAATCCTAATCCTGACTTGAAATCCTAGTTTAAAACACGTACCCTGTCTTGAAACCCTATTTTGATACCGTAATCCTGACTTGTAACCCTAATTTGGTGTGAACCCCGAATTTGAAACCCTAACCCTACCTTGAGACTTCAAACTTGACTTAAAACATAATTCCAAACCGTAACACTATCTTGAACCCCTAATTTAAACCTTAACCCTAAATAGAAAAAACATAGTTTGAAACCCTAAATACTGTATTGAAAACCCTAATTTCAAAGAACCCTAACTCTTTTTAAATTCAGTTGGTACCATCTGTACGTGGTTGGCGGGAGTCAGACTGAAGTCGCAGAGAGGAATGAAGAAACCTTCCAGTTGGCCAATCAGCAGCAGCAGAATCACGCCGTCAGAAAACTGCACGCAAAACACAAAATACCACATTATGGATCGTACGGGTTCGATTGTGCATCCTGATCGATGTTTGCACCTGTTTGTCCAGATCCGACACGTGCAGGCCCAACCTGGACATGCTCCTGTTTACAAAGCCAAGCAGGCCCTACAACATAGGAAGACATTTTTGGATTAGGGTTTCAAGACTGGGGTAGGGTTCCAAATTTGGGTTTCAAGGTAGGATTTGGGTTTCAAGATTGGGTTAGGGTTTCAAATTAGGGGTTGAAGACGGGTTTGGGTTTACAGATTAGGGTTTCAAAGTAGTGTTAGCATTTCATGTCACCTTTAGTGTTTCAAATTAGGGTTGGGGTTTCAAATTAGAGTTTGAAGCCATGAGTATTGTTTGAAGACTGGGTTAGGGTTCCGGATTTCAAATGAGGGTTTCACGGTAGTTTTATGGTTTCAAGACAGGGTTGGTGTTTCAAATTCGGGTTTTAAATTAAACTGAGTGTTTCAATTTAGGGCTTCAAGGTATGGATAGTGTTTCAAATTGGGGTTTCAAGCCAGGATTATTGTTTCGAGAAAGAGTATTAACTCATTCACTGCCATTGACGGCTATAGACGTCAAAAATTCATTTCAACTATTTCTATTAGTTTCACATTTTTTCCACTTTTGTTAACAGTATGAAAACCTAGAAAAAAATGGATTGTACATATAGAACACATATAAAATTTGCGATTAATCTTGAGTTTAAATAATTAAGTAATCAAACAAAAAAGATAATATTATTTAAAAATTAGGGGCATCAGACGATTACATTTTTAAATTATGATTAATTGTATGACTTCAATAGTTAACTCACGATTAATCAAATTTTATATCTGTTCTAAACGTACAATATATTTTTTCTAGGTTTTCATACTCTTGTTAACAAAAGTGGAAAAAAATGTAAAATTAATAGAAATAGTTCAAATGAATTTTTGACGTCTATAGCCGTCAATGGCAGTGAATGAGTTAAATTAGGGTTTCAAACCAGGGTTAGGGTTTTAAATAATTGCACTTGTGCATTTTGGCGACAGGCACTCCACACTTCGCTTTTAATTCATTTGATTTAAATTTCGATTCGCAACAAAGCTCGTTGGCGACTCTGGGCTGATCCTGAAAACCAGTTGCGGAACCCGACACTCCAGAAAAAACACAAGGCAAGCTAACTAGCTGAAAGGCTTGCAAAATCCAACAAGGTCTGAAGGCTAACGAGCAAAAGTCCAACAAGAATGCTGATTAATTTCCTTTCCATCACTTTCGTCCCTGCGGAGCTTTCTGCACCTTCGCCCCCTTCCTCCTCCTCCTCGTTTCGTTTCGTTACCTGCTTCACCACTGCGACCTTGTGAGCCTCCAGCGTCAGCAGGCGCTCCACGCGATTACCTGCGCGGTGAAACAAAAACACATTCCATGTAATGCTTAGTATAATATACATCCATGCAAAAATAATCCAAATAGAAAAGCATTTCAACAAATGGTTTTGTATGAGTTACACTCACAATCAGTGCTGATGTGACTGGAAAAAAAAAAAAAAAAAGTATCAATGGAATGTTGTTCTCCGATGATGTCAGAACTTTCCAAGCGGCCGTCACCTCACCTCTCTCCTGTCAGGACTTCGGTTTGAACGTCTGATCGGATTCCCCTCTCGCTCACCTGCGCGGATATCCGTCGTGAGCTTAACACTCGAGCCGGAACTTTTTGCGGCCGGAGGCGGCGACTTACCTCCACCAGCGCAACTTGAACCTTCACGTCGGAGGGCAACTCCAGCTCGGGCTGGAAATGTCTCACCATGGCAACCAGCAGGTGGAGAGTAGCCAGGAGGTCTTTCTTGTGGATTACTGGAAGAAAAGAAGTTGAATGGGACGTCATTAGGGGAAAATGACTTTTTAATGGCTTGGATGTGAACGCAGTGCTACTTTGACTTACGAGTTATGAGAAGTTGTTTGCTTGATTTTTATTTATTTTTTTGATGATGAGAGACAAATGATAAAGCTTCTTGGTTGTTGTTTTTTTAATGAGAGACAAAGTTTGAATGATGACTCACAGCTGACGTCCCACTTGTTGTCCGGCTGGCGCAGTCTCTTGTCCAACTCCCCCACGACGGCTTCCAGCTTGCGGATCTGAGCCCAGCTGGTCAGCGCGATCTCCTCCAAGGGCAAGCGCACGCCGGCCAAGCTGCCTGCAGGCAGGAAGTTACAAAGACGCCATCATCACGCCGGAATCAAAAGTATTCAACATCCTTCGCTACGCCCGCTTTTTGTTATTTTCTAGTCTCACTCGAGGTAATCGCAAACACAAAATATGAAATAAAAAAACAAACAAAAAGTCATCTCAAATTAAAAAAAAAACACGAACACAAAAAGGTAAGCACGCAAACACAAAACCCCGGAACACTTTAACAAATGATGAAACACAACAACATTTCGCTAACGGAAGTGGTGTTTACGTGGGGGAGGGGCCAGGGGGGAACCGAGGAATGTGATTGGACGAAAGTACCGCCTACTAACAGCACAGTTTACATGTGCTTAAAATATTTAGAAATGATAGATAGTACAGTTTTATAGTAGCGTTCCCCTCACGTAAAAAACACTTCCGTTAGCAAAATGTTAAGTTTCATCATTTGTTCATGTGTTTCGGGGTTTTGTGTTTGTGCACTTACCTTTTTGTGGTCGTGGGTTTGTGTATGAATTTTTGTTTGATTTATATTTTGTGTTTTTAGATTTGCTTTGTTTTGTTTCACATTTTGTTTTGGATTAGGATTTGTTTTGTATTGTATTGTTTTTGTTGTTTTCATTTTTGTATTTGTTTTGTTTGCGATTAGGTTTAGTTGTTTTGATTTATTTCCTTTTTGTTGTTTTCCTTTTTGTATTATTTGCATTTTTTTTGCTTTGTTTTTGCAATTTTGTTATTTGAGATCTTTTTGTTTTGTTTTATTTGTTTTTGCGAGCACATTTTATTTTGTACCTTTTTGCACGTACTCACACATACACGTAACACGTACATGTACAAACATGGTCTCCCAGGCGTGGAAGCGAACCCACGCAAACCTGCAACGTTTGGCAAGCGACGGTACCACTCCGCCACCTGGAGCCCAAATGCCTCCTCCATTCTTCACGTACACAATGCGCAGATGACGTCAAAAGCCGCAGACAGATGGAGGGAAATTCGAACCCTAATATTCTCTGAAAACTATTGGCCAGAGGCTTGCAGGAGTTAGCTAAGGTGATAATATACTAATAAAAAATGTCATCTTTAAAGAATTTCCGCATACGGGGGATGTTTTTTAAAAACTGTTGTGTTGTGTGCGTGAGCGTGCGTGCGTGCGTGCGTGCGTGCGTGCGTGCGTGCGTGCTAAAGAGAAAGAAGCGATGGCGCGATCTGACCGAGGAGGTGATGAAGAACCAGGCCGTCGTACAGATCGTCGTCCAGACTCTGAACCACGATGTGCTCTGCTTTCAGAGTGCTATTGATCCAATCCAGCAGCGCCTGGCCAGACACGCACACGCACACACACACACACACACACACACACACGCTTTCATCTCTCTGCACTCGATGCCTTTGATAGTCCTAATTAATTTCCTGCGATAACACCGAATCCTGAGCTGGATGGAAAAAGGAGCAAAAAGAAGTCGTCTATATTCAGTCTGACAACATAACGAAGAAGCTTATTTATTCATTGCCACTTGCAGGAGCCATTTTCTTGGAGGGGCGGGGCTGCCAACCAGGAGAACCTGTCAAGCTGCCCACCACCATCATCACTACCAGTCAACCCCCCCCCCCCTTCCTCCACTTCGGATCTGCCTCCCATCACCTCCCATAATTACCTTCATTAAAATTTCACCCAACCTTCCACCTCGCTGCCTGCTCCAAGAACGAATGATTCATGCACGCGTACAGTACATGCAGCCTGTCAAATGCACTTCCTGGCCAGCCTGCAAAAGCTTCTTGGAGCGCTCCGATCGTTTACTGCCAGCAGGCGGCCACCAGGGGACTGCAGAATCTCAAATCTGAATCGGAATTATCTTTGATGGCCAAGTATGGAGAAGCATACAAAGAGTTTGTTGCCGGTAGTATGTACTATGTGCCACCCAAAATGCAAGACTCTCTTACCTTCTTGAGCTTCTCCAGTTTGGGGTCTTTAAGAGACGTCGGCTGGATCATCTTCGTCCTCTCAACTGCGCATATGCAAACACAACATGCACAATATACATTAATAATCATAAATAATAATTGTATATCAGTTAAGTTAATGCAAATACAGTGGAGTTCTTTTTTTAAACATTTTCGGGGGAGTTCTTTGTTTTGTGTAAATGTAGATTGGAGGTTTATCAGCATTTATTATTATCATTATCTTTTATTTTTTTGTAGATTACAGTGTTGAAAGTTTTCTTTTTTGCGTGGTTTCATGTGGCCATCCAGGAGTACTGATGAAAAATTGTTACCGCCTCCATCATTTAACTTTCCCCTCACTGAGTTAGACCTTGTAGAATCCAAACTTACCGTGGAAGCGTTCAAAGTCAACAACTCCGTTTTCTTCTTCTTCTTGTTCATTGTGATCCTGAGACACATCGGCCTCCATAGCGCCCTCTCTGTCAATACTAGATACATGCAACTCTTCTCGTTAGACTTGTAGTAGGAAATTGCACAAAAATTAATTCATAAAGTACTAAAAACAAAAGCACAGCTGTAATAAAATGTTGTATATAAAACATAAAAATATGACGATAAGGATAATACTAAAAATGAATAGCCGAGATAAATAAATAAATATTACATTGTAAGAAGCTATGTTTTCATTCAATTTTACGTTATTTTTTGGGTGGGGGTGCATAGCCCCAATTTCCGGCAAAAACAAACAAACAAACAAACATATTATTGATAGGTAAAAATAATAACAATAACAATAATAATTATGAATAATTGCACAATCCTCTACACTGATGCTTTAAACATAAAATATAAAAACATAAAATTAAATATTTAAATATACAATAAATGTAATGTGTAAAATAATAAGGATAATAGTTATTAATCATACATTAATTAAAAAGTCAAGTTATTATATTCAATTTAACATATTATTTGTAGAGCACTTTTGTGGGTAGTCAAAGCTGTATATTAATGAATAAAAACCTAACTTGGATTTTAAATCTTGTAAAAACTCAAAGTTATATTTACAAGTTAAAATCATTCCGGATAATGAATACTTATACAGTATGTACAAAGTATTAATATTCTAAAGCTAATATTTTTCAAGTTGCCGACATTTTTTTTTTCTAATTTACACAATTATTTGGTGTAAAATACTGTTCTATAAAATTTAGCTGAGAACTGTCAAGCTTGCGTACTATTCATCAGTATATGACATTTTCAAATACCTTGAGCTCACGTTGAATGACGATATAAGTTTTTTTTAATCACTGTTTATTTATTTTATTTTATTTCATTTTTTCTCTTCAGTGGCCCGTATGACATCTACAGACATAAGCTCTCAGAATGGCCATTTTATATTAATTTGTCAAATATGAAAGTAACACGTGGTGACAAGTCAGAAATCCACATCCTCTTCGCAGTCTTGTTGCGGCCCCTGACTGTTTTCTTCTTCTTTTGCAAACAAGATCATTGACAGAAAAAAAATAATCCATTTTTGAAGCCGCTTACCTCCTGTGATGGTTTGAGGCTGCCGAGAAGAAGCCAAGGGATAAATAAACGCGTTCAGCTTCAATCTATTGTGGATTCAATGAAAAGCTCTGTCAGCACTCGGGCGCTTTTACGAAAATAAAATGTCACCGAGTCAGAAGTGACGCCACACACACTTGATAGGATGTGGTGAAGAAAACAGTAGCACTTCCTCTATTTTTAGTGAGATGTCACTTCGGTACAGTCAACAGAATAGGGAAGCGCTACAAACGCTTTGTTATGGGACACTTTGTAAATACAGTAACAGTGATACCATGTGAATTTATTTGTCGTACTCGCGGCTCAGCACCTGCACGGAGGCACCTATTTGCGGATTGATTTTCAAATATGTTTTCAAATATTGTTTGGTTTTCATGGAAACACATTGCCGGCTTACTGTTTGTTTTTTTTTGTTTTTTTTTTGGGGGGGGGGGTATTTTTCTGAGTGCATTTAGAATGTACAGAAGTGGATAAGAGGTTTACTTAATGGATGGAAGTGTGGAACTGCCAATGTGGTGTGAACAGTTTGAAAAAACTAAAACTAATACTAAAAAAATAATAAAAACTTTTTTTTCAAAAAAATTAGGCGTCATGCGATTAAATGTTTTGATCGTGATTAATCGCATTACGTCAATAGTTAACTCACGATTAATCACAAATTTTTTACAATAAAAGGTGCAATAAAAAAAATTCAAAGTGTTCACTCTTGTTAACATAAAAGTGGGGGGAAATGTTAAACTAATAGAAATATGGCTGCATCTTTGATACAGTAATTTCATAATTCATAAATTTGAATTAAAATTAAAAAGATGTACTGTACTGTAAAAAACGAGTGCCATATTGATTTATGTTGAGGTAATTTTTCTGCCACGAGATGGCATAATTGCATTTGTAAGACATTGGTGACAGCTCAGTGCATTTTTCTTTTCATATTAAGCGCTATCTCATCTTAAACATGAAGTAGCTTGTAAAATTCTGCACATTTTTCAAATTGTAAAATACAACTTGACCCCAGTCTCCACAAATATATGCATTACTATTAAATGTATTACAGTTATTTTTTTTTGTTAATGTTAATGTTAATCGAACGTAAAAAAAAAAAAATGTGACATTAAAGGAACACCTTTAGAAAAAAAATAAAAAAGACAAAAAATTAACTGAATTAAAACAACTTAAACAACAAACTCCATTAAGGCTAACCCAAAATTCTTACACAGAACCTCAGAACAGTGAAGCATACATGACAACCACTAGTCCACCACACTGCCATGAAAAATATCATTTATGATGTAATATATGCTAATATTTTGGTCCTAAGCTTAGTAGAACCCCATAAAGCATTCCTACCAACACTGTTTCCAAATGAAGGGACTGAAACGTGACACCGGGCGGGCTGGACCACTCAAGGCAAAGTGTGTGTGTGTGAGTGAATGTGTGAGCACATCAATTGTAGTCCCATGCGTCCAGCAGCCTCCATTAGTTCCACCAAAACAGACAGGAAGCACAGAAAACAAGCTGGATTAAAAAAAAAAAAAAGTGAAAAAGGGACCACCCGGCAGCCAGATAAAGGGGCAATTTAGAGGAGGGAGGATATGTGGAAGGTTACCATAGCAACAAAGAAGGGAGCTCTAAAATAAACCCGTCATTCCTTTGCCCAAATTGTTGGAATGTTTGGCGGCAATCAAAGTGGCAACAAATTGCCGGGTGATTCCTTGCAGTGCGTTGACTCATCTCATCGTCAATTATTCAGCCGGGCGGACGTCACAACGCGCAGCTTGTCAGGCACTCGTCTTGCCAGCGGCACCAGCAGGCGAGGTCTGCACGGTGGGGGGTGCTTGGAGCGGAGGGGAAAGGGGGGTGTTCATGTTCAGCCAGAGGTCTCCGGGTCTCCTCTGGGGGCTCGTCTGAAAGGTCAGTCGATAGCAGACTGAAGCCCACCCGGGGCGGCGATGCACTTAAAAGGCAGCGGGCAACTGCTTATTTGGCACAAAAGGGAGATTTCAGACAAAGCTGAGCGCATCACGAACACTGGAGTTTGAAACCCTAACCTGAGTTTGAAACCTTAATTTGAAACTCTAAAATCAGTTTGAAACCCTACTTGAAACACTAAACCTGGTTTAAAACCCAAATTTGAAACAGTAACTCTAGTTTAAAATCCTACTTTGAAACCCCAAACCTCGTTTAAAACTCTACGTTGAATCCCTAAACTTAGTTTAAAACCCTAACTTGAAAAGCTA
The DNA here is from genome assembly GCF_051991255.1 of Vanacampus margaritifer. Taxonomy (NCBI): domain Eukaryota; kingdom Metazoa; phylum Chordata; class Actinopteri; order Syngnathiformes; family Syngnathidae; genus Vanacampus; species Vanacampus margaritifer. Next base: position 21,590,576 of record NC_135437.1, on the reverse strand, counting down.
ACCCTGATTTGAAACCTTTAAACCTAGGGTTTAAAACCCTAACTTGGAACTCTAATCTTAGATAAAACATTGATTTAAAAACCTAAACTAAGTTTGAAACACTATTTTTAAACCCTAACACTAGTTTAAAACCCTAATTTGAAATGCCTAATTTCAGTTTGAAACCCCACTTTTAAACCCTAACATTAAACGCTAACCATAGTTTAAAACCCAAATTTGAAACAGTAACTCTAGTTTAAAACTCTACTTTGAATTCCTAAACCTTCCTATTTTTAAAATTCGTAATTTGAAACACTAAATCTGATTTAAAACCCAAAATTTGAAACAGTAACTCTAGTTTAAAATCCTACTTTGAAACCCCAAACTTCGTTTAAAACTCTACGTTGAATCCCTAAACTTAGTTTAAAACCCTAACTTGAAAAGCTAACCCTGATTTGAAACCTTTAAAACTAGGGTTTAAAACCCTAACTTGGAACTCTAATCTTAGATAAAACATTCATTTAAAAACCTAAACTAAGTTTGAAACACTACTTTTAAACCCTAACACTAGTTTAAAACCCTATTTTGAAATGCCTAATGTCAGTTTGAAACCCCACTTTTAAACCCTAACATTAAACGCTAACCATAGTTTAAAACCCAAATTTGAAACAGTAACTCTACTTTGAATTCCTAAACCTTCCTATTTTTAAAATTCGTAATTTGAAACACTAACCCGTCTATAATTCTTTATCCTTGGAGTATTTTTGCTATTAATTCTTTCACTCTCAGCCATTTTCACTGAAGCAATCCCCTTCGCTCCCGGTTGTTTTACTGGATTTTGACAGATTTGGCAAGGCCCACAGAATATTGTGTTCTATTGCTATAAAAACATGGAACCTACCAAAAGAAAGATGAGAGTCTCTTCTTTCGTCATGAAAAAAAAAGTACATTTGTATATGTTTCTGCTTTGCAGCAATTAGCGTTATAATATAGCTAAATTTCAGCATTATTCACAAATCTGTTTAAAACACTGGAGGAAATAGTTTTTTTTGCAACATGGCCCTGGTTGATCTCTTATACTCTGCTGCCACCTGCTAGCCGTTTTTTTTTTTTTTTTGTAACAACTACCATTGCGACCTCTTCAGGTCAGAAGCTGCATCAAAGCCTTCCGTATGCTCTGGAATAAAAAAACATACCAAATATATAAATATGTTTTTGGGAGTGGATGACAAAGTATTAAAAAACGTATTTACAGATTTTTGAAGACTCATGGAAACTCAAAAAAAAGTTATATATGTTTCCTTTAATATTCCCACAAAACACTTTCAGAACGAATATGAAGCGATTTAGTTAACGTGAGCGTTTACATTGAACATATTTTCAAATTGATGTTTACAGTCATGGCTGCGCATCCAAACACTTTTGTGACAGGAATAAATAAATACAGCATACAGGAGATGATTAAAAAAAAGAAAAAAAAAAAAAGCATTCCCAATGGTCTCTGACAATCTGACAACAGAACGACTTTTAAGTCTTTGTTTGTCACCTCACACACGCGCACACGCACACGCACACACGCATCTGTCACTCGGAGTTCTTGTAATTGGTGAACAGGTTGTAGAGAACTCTGAGGGTTGACTTGAGGTTCAGGTTGACCACATCTGCACAAAAGTAACAAAAGGTTGAATCATTCATAAAAAATAAAAAAATTAAAAAATATATATATATATATTTATGGTGCTCCCATTAAATTACAGCTCCTCAATTAATGTTGCGATAATTACCATAAGATGCATTTGCGATCGCATCCACAACGCTCATTTGCATATTGTAATTTTCTGTGCAGAACAAAGTCTTTGGAAATAAATTATTTTGTTGAATAACATTAGAATTGGGCTGCAATTAGCATTCAAGGTTAATAAACACGAGTTGGCCACAACAATAAAAATAAAAAAAATAAGTCCCCATTGACGTATGCATGACGTTGTGAGCGGAACAAATAGATGAGAAAACAAACGTGATCATTTTTTCGGCATTATCTTATCTAACTGAAATGCGAGCACCTGCTGACGATAACGTAATCAAACAAATGCAAACGCTTCATCTTCCCATTCCAGCCGCTGACTGAAATGACCTTAATGGCACAAAATGTTGATTAACCTTTAAGTAGTCCCTCCGTCACGACTATTGAATTGCTTTTCAAGCGAATAGCGTTCAAATTTGATCATATGATCAATTTATGTATATTGATGCATGACGTGCTACAAGGCGGCTGATGGTTCATTAAATTACACAGCAAAGTGATCGGCGAGGTCCATTTGGTTTGCTGCTGGCTTGAAATATGATGCGAGGCTTCCCTCTAGTGGAAAGCAACTCAGGATTGCAATAATTTAAAACTTGAGGTTGACTCAAGTAGTACCTAAAAAAAAAAAAGAGGGTTTCATTGGAAGCAACTGTAACTTTATGCACAACTTGAACATTAACACTGCTTTTAAATATTGGGGGGGGGGGGGGGGGCAACAAACTAAAACCCTAATTTGAAACCCTAACCCCGGATTGAAAACATAATTTGAAACCCTAACCCACATACAAAATAAAATAAATAAATAAATAAAAAGAGAGAGCAATGATGATGACATGTCAAATCGGTAAAATTACCGAATGAACAATACTGAACTCTCCAGAAAAAAAAGAAGAAGAAGAAAAAAAATAAATAAATAAATGAAACCCTAACCCTAGTTTAAAACGCTAACTAAACCCGACTTTGAAACTCTAACCCCGGATTAAAACCCAAATGTCAAACCTGAATGTAAAACGAGAGCATAGCGGTTATTCTATTTCCTCTAAATTACACCAACGATAGTTTAAACACTAATTTGACAGCCTAACAATAACTTGAAAGTCAAACTCTAATTTGAAACTCAAAATTGACGTAATTTAAAACCCCAATTTGAAACCCTAACCCAGGTTTGAATTGTCCTTAAAATAACATTTCCTCAAAATAAATTTAGGAAAAGTCTACAAAAAAAATTGACGTTAAAAGAAAAGTCGTAATATTACATAAGTAAAATGTGTAAAATTTGCATTTTTTTTATTTAACTTGTCAGATTTCAACTTCACCAACGCAATTACTATGACTCTGTTGTTGCTAGGCAGAACTCATTGGACACAGTTATTGTGTGTCCCCATCCAAGAAGAGGGTTCTACTAGCCCACTTTAGCCCAAAAGGACAATATGTCAGCAATGTGAATTATCGTAAATATAAAAAAAATACATATTTTTTTGCCATAGCGCCATCTGCTGGATATGTTGAGCGTCTTTACCTTCCGGTCTGGCTTTGGGCTTTTTCAGGCCGCCATCTTGCATGAGCTCAAAGGCGAACGCCACATTGTGGACCTGACAAAAAACAAAACGAAAAACAAAACAAAAAAAAACGTCATATCAGCTTGTCAACTTTAGGTACAAATTATCTTCATGATATGCAAATCACCTTCTGGTCGAAGTTCTCGGGGGTGAGGAAAAAATTGTACAAAGGCACGAAGTAGTCCTCCAACAGACCCATCAGGAGGATCAGGTAGACGCCATCAGCAAACTAAACACAAGATACAACAGATAGAAGACTTTATGATTTATTATATTGTGTGTTTAGCTTATCGCTAACACACAATATTTCCCCCGGAAATGGCAATAAAATGCTTGAAGGTGAAGATGTTGCACGTCGATAAACTTGGAATACCTGAGATTCCAGCTCAGTGACTTCCAGGTTCAATTTGTTCAAGTGCTTGTTGACAAAGGTGATGAGTGACTAAAGTGAGAGCAAAAGGGATCGTTATGCAAGGAATTCTTAAAAAGTCAGAATTTGAAATGGGTTTCCGTTAGGAGGAAAACAAAAAAGTGTTTCTCACTGTTTTGACCACATTGAGTTTGTCAGGCGCGTGATCCAGAAGCGTGTCAAAAGCGTCTCGTTCTGTTGAAACAAACATAATACTAAAAATTAAAATGTGTTAATGCTGCTTATTTCAACCATTAAAAAGTGAGATTACCTGTTTTTAAAGGGTATTCTTTATTTTTCTCAAGCTGCTGTGACTTACTGGCATAATTACCGTAGATATATTTATGCTAACTTGTGCTAATCCTAACGTTAGCTAACATTAGCAGATTTTGTATTCTTTATTTTTGTCACGCTGTGGTGCCTTACTGGTAAGGGTGGGAATCTTTGAATGTCTCACGATTCGATTCGATTCCGATTTTTGGGTTTGCGATTCGATTCAGCATCCATCTTCGATTAAGAAAGATTTTTGCTTCAAAATGATTTGATCGACAATGATTTTTGCTTCAATCTATAGATGTGCAAGGAATTGTAATGCTCTACTCCAGTCTGACTCGCTAAAGCTAATTGGCGCGCTACTTGCGGCACTTTTATCACTCAATAGAACGGCTCCACACTGCAAAAAATCAACTTTTATTGGAATAACTTGATCGTGGAAAAAAAGAAAAAGGAGTAACTTTTTCCTTCTACTCTCGAATGTGGCTACAACTTAACAGCGTATCAGACCGCGTGGAACCACACTGCCCCTCAGTGGCCAAATCGGGTACAACATAAACAGCGCTCCAAATAAAGGCACACACAAACAAAGGCAAGACAGTATAAAATAATTTAAATAAAATCGATTTTGGGACATTTAAATTCGATTCTGAATCGTACTAAGTGAGAATCGCGATTCTTATGAGAATCGATTTTCTGGCACAACTACTTACTGTATATTGAATGTATTTACGGTAACTTCTAACGCTAGTCAATGTTAAACTAGAATTGGTTTTCTGCGCTGCTCTTATGCTGATCTGGCAAATTGTTTCGTTGCATATAGTTTCGCCAAACTACTCTAACCTTGTTAGAAAAGTTGATTTATTTTAGAATTTGAAATGAAAATGTGAAACTCATATATTACACAAGAAAAATAACAAAGACAAAATAAATACTTACCAAATCTTCCCATCATCATTCTGGAAAGCAAACAGACCCAAAAAAGGACTATTAAGTTTGTTACGTATATCAGTGCAAATTTGTGAAAACAGTGTTTCCTCGATTTACGAGTTAAGTTTTTTTAGATATGAGCAAAAACTTGAGTTATGAGTTGTGTTTGAGCAATAAACATCATTACATGCATTAAAGTAAAGCATTTAATAAATGTTTGCGTATCACATTTAGAATATTTGTTCATGTCAAAATATCGGGCTCATTTTTTTTGCATTTTAAATTATGCAAGAAATTAACTGATTAGAAAAAAGATGAGGATGAAAAAATGTTGAAGACTTCCTCATGATATTAAATGTCAAAAGAATTAACACATAAACGTTGCTCTTCAAATTTGGCGGGGGGGGGGGTTTGATTAAAAAAGCCATTTTTTTATTCAGTGATTAATCATGATTAATTAAAATTCTAAAATGTGATTAATCTGATTAAAAAATGTAATCGTTTGACAGCTCTACTTAAAAAACAAACAAACAAAAAACGCTAGCTTAATGCTAACAATGTAAAACAAAGTAGATGGACAGTCTTCTTCTTTGTTAGGCTGGAACAAATTAACTCATTCATTGCCATTGACGGCTATAGACGTCAAAAATTCATTTGAACTATTTCTATTTGTTTATTTTTTACTTTTGTTAACAAGAGTATGAAATCCTAGATTTTTTTTTATTGTACACTTAGAACAGGTATGAAATTTGTGATTAATCGTGAGTTAACTATTGAACACATGCGATTAATTACAATTAAAAAAAATGTAATCGTCTGACGCCCCTAATTTTTAATAATCTTTTCTTCTTCTTTTTTAAATAGCGGCATCAGGTGATTACATTTTTTTTATAATTGTAATTAATCTCATGATTTCACTAGTTAGCTCAAGATTATTCAGGAATTTTATATCTGTTCTAAATGTACAATACATTTTTTTCTAGGCTTTCATACTCTTGTTAACAAAAGTGGAAAAAAATGTGAAACTAAAAGAATTAGTTCTAATGTTTTTTTTTTTTTTTTACGTCTATAGTCGTCAATGGCAGTGAATGAGTTAATGGCATTTTCCTTTATTCCAATGTAGGAAATGTTTTGAGATACGATAATTGCAGTCTAAATCAAGGTACAACTGTTTGTCTAGTACAGATTAGAACAACGCAATAAAAGCTGTCAAGTCTGCAGTCATAAAAGTGTCAATAGCGGATAATCATGGATAGAAAGATGAGGAAAGAGTTCTCACTCGGTGGTGCTGGTCAACTCCTTGTTCACGAGTGCAGTCTGCAGGATGCCCTCTCGCTTCTGCTCAAACAACAACAGCGGCTGAATAATTCAAGTTGCAAAAAAAAAAGTCACATGATGTCATTATCAGGGGGCGGGGCTTCACCTTCACCACCACCACTTTGACGGAGACGTGCTCGGGCAGCCTGATGGCCGCCTGGAAGTGCGTGGCCAGCGACACCAGCAGGTGCACGATGGCCACCAGGTTCTTGGAGTGGATGGCTGCAAAAACGTTCGCGGGAAATATTGACATGCATATTTGGGTTTTATTCACATGAATATGGCTACATTTTGTTTAAAAAAAAAAAATCAAGACAGCTCAATTGGACTGTCGGTGTACCTAATGAAGTGTCTGGGGTGTGCGTATTGTATATCTCCAACATTCCACGACGTCACTCTCACACAGCTGCAGCGTTGGTGCTATAGTGGTTAGCATAGCTGCCTTCCAAGCAGTTGACCGATTCCCAGCCAATGCAATCGACTTAATTTCATTTGTTAGTTTTTTTTTTTTTTTTGTATGTCATTGTGAACGTCGATGAATGAATTCGATGGTAAAGGTGTACCTAATGAAGTGGCGACTTCTGAACTAACTAAATAAAAATAATAACCACTGACATATGAACAAATCGGACTCGGCGGTGGAATTGAGCACTCACAATCCACACTCCACTCGATGGACCAGCCGTGAGGACGCAGCAGCTCGTTGACGGCCTCCAGAACCGTTTGCAGCTTCTGCTTCTGGCCGATCTCCGACTGGGTCACCTCGGCCACGTTCAGCTTCCGGCCCGACAACTTTTCTGGAAGGAGGAGAACGATACTTCAAATCGATTTTCAATGAAAATAATTTATTAGGCCCACAATTAGACGAGTAGATGAGATTAGCATCCTATCATCATTCACAATATATGCATTGGCCGGGAATCGAACCCGGGTCAACTGCTTGGAAGGCAGCTATGCTTACCACTATACCACCAATGCAGCCATTAGGTGAGGAATGTGGAATGTTGCAGAAGTATAGATTCTCAGAATTGAACATACATGAAAAAATGTTATATTGTTTCGTGAAGAAAGTTGAAATAATAATAATAATAATAATAATACAGTAAAAATAATAATAGTAATAATAATAAAGTTTATTGGCACAAGAATAAAATTTAATATTATAAGGGTAAAAAATCTAGTGTTAAACAAATAAAGGAAATAATATTACATGACTTTTTATTTTTATGAGAAAAGAGTAGTAATATTCCCAGAATAAAAGTCATAATGAGAAAGTGGTTTAAAAAAAAAAAAACATTAAAAAATAAATTAATTAAATGCTGTACATAATAAAGATCACACTATTTATTTTTTTTTTTATTAAAATTTGAGTATTCCAAGAAAATAAATGTAAATAAAATAAATTGAATATGATATGAGCAATGACACATAACGGTCACTGGGGGGAGTCCAAGAGCGCAAACCAGTGATTACGACCTGCTGGCTTCCCTCACCAAAAAGCTTCTGCAGTACTTGACCATCATAGCAGTCCTCCTCCAGGTCCTTCACAATGATCCTGTCCTCCTCCAGCTCACTGTTGATCCAGTCAATCAGCACCTGTACACAGGCACCGAAGATAGAAAAAGTCTACACACCCCTGTTCAAATGCCAGCATTGTGTGATACAAGGTAAAAAGGTTCAAAACGTTTTTCCCACAGGTGAAGTGAACTACAACCTGTTCAATTTCAATAAACAACAGGGATAATGCAGTTGCAAAAGTGTGCACACCCTCTAGTAACCACGGCTTGTGTTCAGAAGTAACCAATCAAATCACACACTTGACACGTGACATTTATTTTCCTTTCTGGCAGAAGTCCGAAGTTATCATGCTAACAAATGTTACCTTGAGCAAATCTTTGAACTTGGGGTCATCCCGCGACGTCGGGTCCAGCATGATCCTCTCGGCGTTCTCTTCTGGCAAAGACAACATGAGAAGAGCTTTTTCAAGTGTTATTTGCCCCCCCCCCCCATCCTCCTCCCCTTTCACACATGTTGAGTGCAGACATGTTTTAGTCCCCGGTGAGGATGAAGAATTGCGAGCCGTTAAAAACGTCAGGAGCCATTGTTGCTGGGAGGAGGGAAAAAAAAGCGCCGCATCTTCTTTTCATTTCCTGCTCCTCCACTTTCACCGCCGCCTCCTCATCAATCACCAGCTCCTCTGTGGCCTCGCGTAGGCCACCTTCAATTAAGCTCAGCATTTGCAAGTTTCTTCAGCTTTTAAAATTGTTTTGCAACATTATTGAAATCCACTGTAATAATATGCAGTTTGAACATTAACATTGTCCATAAATATAGGAAAGAAGATGAAAAAAAGTACTCATATAATGATTAAAATGTATTGCACATAAAAGTCCAATAAAAATTGTACCTAAATAAATACTTAAAAACAAGATGAAATACAAAATGTTTTTTTTTTTTTAATTGTGTGTTCGTACCCAGCAGAGTGTCCTCGGGATGGACGTTGGTCCCAGAGGGCAGCATTGGAGCGTTGATGGCATTTTTGCCTTCCTCGTGGAGGTCACTCACTAATCGCACAAACACACGACAATGCCTGATTAGTGGTGTGAAGTTGCAATTGCACATTGATAATTGGACAATATAATGATTCAAACGAATAATGATTTTGACTACTTAAGCTAATACTGACATTTACATTGGTATCTACTAAGGGTGGGAATCGTCTCACGATTCGATTCGACTCAGAATCGATTTTCGATTAAGAGCGATTTTTGCTTCAAAATGATTTGATTGACAATGATTTTTGCTTCAATCTATAGATGTGCAAGGAATCGTAATGATCTACTCCACTGTGACTCGCTAATGCTAATTAGGGTGCTACTTGCTGCACTTTTATCACTCAAAAGAACGTCTCCACGCTGAAAAAAACAAACAAACTTTTATTGGAATAACTTGATTGGGACTTTTTCCTTCTACTCTCTAACGTGGCTACAACTTAACAGAGTATTAGAGCGCGTGGAACCACACTGCCCCTCAGTGGCCAAACCGGGTACAACATGAACAGCGCTCCAAATAAAGGCACATACAGACAAAGGCGAGACTGTATAAAATTATTTAAATAAAATCGATTTGGGGACATTTAAAATCGATTCTGAATCGTACTAAATGAGAATCGATTTTTTGGCACACCCCTAGTATCTACTGTGCTATTTTGTAGTGTTTCACTTGGCTGCACTGTTTCAAGTTGGTCGATGTCAAGATGGGCAAATGGCGGCCCGCAGGCTGCACGCGGCCCACAACCACACTCAGAATGGGCCCTCAAGGAATCAAGGAATGTCAACCCCCCCCCCCACCCTTATGAAACTGTCAACTTGGACTAGAAACTTGGACTGGTGATTATATTTTGAAATGCTCCGGATGATGCACAGCCAATATAAAAAGTCTACACACCCCTGTCAAATCTCAAACAAACGACAAAAACAGACCAATCCTTTAAAACTTTTGAAATCTTTTTCAAGAGGGTAAGTCAAAATAAACAACTGTTATAATGTGGTTGCACAAGTGTGCACACCCTCTTCTAAATGGTAATGTGGCGGTGTTCAGAATAACTAATCAAACTTAAACCCATGTTAAACGTGAGTCAGTACACACCATCCACCATTTCAAATCTCTCTAATTAATTAATAAAGTTCAGATGGTCTTGTAGGCTTTTCCTGATATTTTTTCACACCCAGGTATTGAGGGCGTGCCCACATGTAAAACCAAATGATCTCACTTGTTTATTTTCACTTCCCCACTCAAAAATATGCGTTTTTATCCACATAATAGTGGTGGATTAAGTGCCTGCTGTAGAACCACTGGTCTTGTGTATATGCAGTTCACCCCCCAAAAATGGACATTATAAGATTATCATTACATACTTTTTTATCTTTTTTCATGTTAATGTCGTTGCTTCTGTTTTTTTTTCTCCACGGATTTTCAAAAACTGCTGCCGGAGAGAGACACTTGCTCACTTTTTCCACGGGCCACATGATGTTACATCAACATCTTTATCTCTTCGTGTTTCCTGTTTGGCCACAGAAACCAAGCCTTCAGGAATTTAGCTAAAAATTGGGACGTGTAAGTGCTGCTGAGATGGCGCAAATAAATCAAAGTCAACACGACCAGGGTTGAAAGATAATCAATACCTGATTTCACTTTGAAAAATTCGACTTTTCCCGTTAATGGGCGCATTCATTTTATAAACTTCCATTAGACATTTATAAAGTACAAAAAATGTTTTATGGCTGTATATAATGTAAAGCAGTCATTGACATCTGCTTGGGCGGAAGGCGTCCACTCCACGTTTCCTATCTGATCCTGCAGTCCCTTTTAGCCTCGAATCTCCTCATGGATCAACATTTGGCTGCATAATTACAGGGCAGGATTGCCGTATTTCATCCTAATTGCGCCGCTTCCTCCCCCGTGACCCATTTGCCTGCATCACGCCCGCTTCCATGTCAAGTACAACCTGCATCAAAGACCTCCACTGGGCAGCAAAATACATCAGCACAAACATCTAACTAATTAACAAAAACTCAAATACAACACGTGCTGATTTGCATCATTTGTGAACCGGAAGCCACTTCTTATTTCTAGAAAAGCTCATCAAAAGTACCTGGTTTCTTCCTCTTGGTTCCACAAAGCAGCCCCGCCATGTCCCCACTTTCTACTCCTGATGGAAGTGAGCGCACGATGCAGTAAATGCATGCACGGTATATTCAATGTGTGTGTCAATATGTGTGAGTAGGGCCGAACAGTAGCAGGAGTGGGGGGGGGGGGGGGGGGGGCGTGTTTATTTATGTCACGAACCTCCTCCCCACCTCAGAGGTCTAGTTACTGGAGATACATGTGTGTGTGTGTGCAACAGTGTTAAGAAGATCCAGTGGAAGTTAGTGTGATGTCATGGTTGGAGCTGAGTGGGTTGCACTATGATTAGCACTGTTGCTACTTCGATTTTGCTAGCTCTCTATTTCCTGTTTAGCTAACACTACAATTGGCTTGATAGTCAATATAGAGTATTCTTTTAAACTTGAATATAATTTTTTTGCCACTTCTGTACTAAAGCCTCCGCTAACGTGCACTACTTACTAACAACATTGCTAAGAAGTGTGAACGTGAAAGAAAGCCGGTGTGTTGACAACTTATCGATTTGGTTGCTATATTTGACTTTGTTTTTACTTTTCAAAAATCACGTCACATTGTTCTTCATTTTTGATGAATCATTTGTTCATTTGTCATTGCGAATGCAAAAAGTTTGGCGTGAAGGAGAACCGAGTGAAGACGTAGATTAGCTTCATAAGCTAGCCGCTAACTTGCTAGCTGCCTCATGCTTGTCACTTGTGGTCAATCAATTCATTTTACACGAAAAGAAAAAGAGAAAATTGTACACATTAGTTGTTGTTGGTGTCCAAGGCTATAAAGGTTTCATAAAGATAGCAGTTTGGACCTCAGGATTATTACAAATGACTAATTTTCCGCACATCACTGAAGCATGGTCATCATGTTTGTAACTAGCTAACCCATCCCCCCCCCCCCCCCCAAAATAGGATTCCACACAGTTTTTCTTCTTCTAGTCTAGCTGACTGTCTAACTCAGCATAAATGTCATGTCTCAACGAGCCGCCAAATGAAGCCTTTAATACGTCTTACTTGAAGCAGGCAATCAATCAGGCAGTGACTCTATTACAGCTAACACAATTACGCTAATTCAATCCAGAGCAGAGCCGGCAACCCTGTTTTTTTTTTTTTTTGCGTTCTTCCTTTTCATATATTCTGTTCCAGCGCCCCCAAAACATTTTCAAAAATATTTTTTAATGCATTTTTTTTTTTTATGAGAAAAGTAGCACCCTACAGTATTGCAGTATAATTTAATATAATGTAAAACACTAAACAGTTTGTGCATCATGGTAATGGCATTGTGATGCTCCTTCTGGTGCGCCTGTCTCGGCCACCAGGGGGCAATACAGACATATCAGACATTAATTTGATAATGAAACACAGAAGAAATTGCCTCAACTACAGTACACTGCTATCATGTTTTTTTTTCTCCCAAAGGATAAAGAATATATGCTTGTGAGTATTGTTGAATGCACTCTCTCCATTTGCTGCTACCTCTTCTGCTTTCTGCAGCATTGATGCTAGCTACGTTAGCCCGTCTATGGGATTCTGCATTGTGTGTTAGCTTTAAAATGGTGGACTTTGCGTAAGGTTTGGTTAGATTGTGTAATTATATTTGCTTTATATTTAGTTTTAGATTGAAGATTGAAGCAAGCAGGCTTTTTTTTTGTCAGTAAAATGTAAAGTGACTTTAAGGATGCCTTGTTTATTAAAAAAAAAAACAAAGAGAGAGAAATTCATGTACTGATAAAAAATAAGTAAGTAAAATCCCCTACACGATCTTAAAAGCAATAAAAAATAACAATATTATTAACTCATTCACTGCCGTTGATGACTACAGATGTCATAAATTAATGTAAGCTATTTATTTGTATTAGTGAAACTTTTTTTTCAATGAATTAATTTTTTTATGAAAACCTAGAAAAAAATACTGTACATTTATAACAGACATAAAATTTGTGATCAATCGTGAGTCAACTATTGAAGTCATGCGATTAATTACGATTAAAAATTGTAATCGTCTGACGCCCCTTATTTTTATTTATTTTTTTATTAGGGGCGTCAGGCGATTAAATTTTTTTTATTGTAATTAATCACATGACTTCACTAGTTAACTAAAGATTAATCACAAATTTTATATCAGTTCCAAATTTACAATCATTTTCCCCCTAGGTTTTCATACTCTTGTTTGCAAAAGTGGAAAAAAAAAAAGTTAAACTAATAGAAATAGCTCAAATGAATTTTTGACGTCTATAGTCGTCAATGGCAGTGAATGAGTTAAGTAAATACAAGGTCTTGCAAGATCTATGTTCCAAATGTACCGTACAGTGGCATAGGCCTGTAAGATACTATTGAGTAAGACCTATACAGTTGCGTGGGTCAATATTGTCCAAGAATTTGAAGACCCTCCAATGACGGCTTTCTACAGTTTACTAATCAAAGATGTGAGCAGCATACAAAAAAAAACAATGAAGCCGAAACGAGCCCCCGTTAGAGCTAGTTGGACAGGACGGGGGTGGGAGACAGGATATAAATAAAGCGGCATTATATGGAGGCGACAGAGTGGCTCTTAAATATAGCGGCAGTTATTTACACCAGCACGGGACTGGGGAGAAACACAAGCTCACAGTTGACAGAAAGGGGGGGGGGGGGGGGGGCACCTCTCTGCATATCTTTATAGTGTCGAATTAAGAATGCAATTGGGGGGGAGGCCGAGGACGTGTATGAATACTGAAGACACAATAGAGAACTATAACGGTTGAGTGAAGGCTAAAAATTGTCCGTAGGTGTGAATCCTTGTTTATTTATATGTGCCCTGTGATTGGCTGGTGGCCAGAGGATGCGCACTTGTACAGAAAAAGGCTGGATGGATGTTTTAAATACCCCCCCTAGTGGCAGCGAGCAGAATAGGTGATCCGTATGATTGTATGCTATGTTTGAGTGAAAATATGTTTTTCCTTAGGACGGGAAACTTTCTCATCCTAACGAGACTTCTCCTGGGCCAAGAACATCAGCTGATAAGACACGTCACAACTGTCAGGTAAAACACAACCTTTTTTTTGTCTTAAAAAATATAGGACTATATAGATTTGTAGACAAGATCACCTTTTTTTTTTTTTTGCCATAATCAGACTAGGCCCTGCATTGACACTTTCACTCAAGAAATGCAAACCAAAATGTAATTAATAGAATCTTCCATGCTAGACTATTTTATCATCTTAATGAGAAAAGTTTCTCAAGAAAGTTTCTAATGATTAGAACAAGAACGTTTTTTCTCATCCTAATGAGAAACATATTTAAATATCCCCCCCCCCCACCCCAACTTCAAACAGGCGAGTTTTCCAACAAAAAACATGAACACGTGAATTTGAGAATATTGAACCACAATTCTATGGGAACATAACTATGAACTTTGCTTAGGTAATCCTCACTTTACAACCAATTTCCACAACAGCAGCAACAATTTTGTCGTAACTTGCGTTGTCTATCACTAATGTACCCTAACACAGTAGTAAAGTCACAAATACAATGAAAGACACATGTAAGCCATAAAAATATAAAACATTCAATCAAAAAAGTTGGTATTTTAACCCCCTCCCATATAAAACCAGAACTTACTATTTATTGGCAGTCGTCATTCAAGAGCAAACAAGTAGTGTTTAAGTCGTACAAGTGAATGTCAACCGTAAAGTGCAAGATTATACATAGGCAGGATGCGATGACCGCTCGTTCCTTAAAAAAAGCAACTCATAGATGTGACAGACTGACATTTCGACCTTGTCACAAACACACACACTTCCTGTCAGTTAACCCTCCAAAAAACTGCAGCAATCTGGACTCATGTGAGAGACTTATCACAACTAAATTGCGTCCTAGATAACTTGGACAACTCGAAAAGGGGGCGGGAAGAAAAAAAAGAGGATTAAAAAATGCTGACATGGAAAATGACTTTTCAGCAAAAAGTTACACAATTTTTACCGATGCCACTCATCGTTAGGGTGTTTCCTCTTGAGAATAAAGTCACCGCACCCGACCGAAAACCACAACAGCTGCAAGATGAGACATTAGAAAACATTAGGCGACATATTATCAATAATATGGCCTATTATCATCATCACGTAGGGACACTGTTTAATTGTAGAATAGTACAGTCGTATCTATAATGGACTTTGGGCAGTCCTCTACCAAATTGTAGACCACCCTCAGTGAATACACACAGCTGTCTCTTTTACCACACACACACTAGCTCAAAATAAGTTAAGACAAACTCTAACGAGTGTGTTTAAAATGTAAATAAGACTTATTTCTATTTCTCTTGACTATAGTGGTAATATGTGCTTCTAATTATGTCTCTATTACTCCACATTAATGATACTCGGAGCATGCTTTATCTCAGACACATTGTTTGTGGTTACTAAAAGAAACTAATATAAAACTGACGTCATCGATATTGTAAACAAGCCCGCATTTAATTAAGAGTACCACGTGATCGCAGCGCAAACAGAAAATAAAACAAGGTGTATTATCAAAAATAATAATAATAATACAACTATAGAAAATATAAATGAATGGCTTACCTTCTTTGGCTTTCTTCCTCCGAACCAAGCTGCCCCCTAGTCTGCCCAGAAAAGACTCGTCCTTTTTGCTTTTGACGAACTGCGAGTTGGCGGACATCTTTCACACTAAGCGTGTGACCATGTGAGCGTGTCGCTCTCTCTCTCTCTCACACACACACACTCACTCACTCACTCACATACGCACAATAGTGATGACAATCAGGGGACGGTGCATGCAAACACTCACACACACACCGGCCAAGTCAAGGGCAGACGGGCTGCTTGGACGACGTACTGAGTGAGACTCACATGGACCGGTGCGTCAGTTCACAGCGCCCCCAAAAGGCTGGATGTGGAAGTACACACGGTAGACGCATGATGAAATGACTGTGAATTATTTTAATTTTGTATAAAAAGTCGTATTCAAAAGTTGACTCAAAAATGAAAAGGATTTTAGGTTCTTTGAAGTTTTTTCCCCTTTAAAAAAAAAAATTTATAGGTGTGATGGCTGCCTCTCGCTCAGCCAGCTGGGACTGTGGTGAGAATGTCTGCATCACAGTTCTGAGGAAGTAAAGGGTTCGAGTCCAAGCTTTGGCCTTCCTGTGTGGGGTTTGTATGCTCTCCCCATGCTTGCGTGGGTTGAAAAAAAAAAAGCTTCAGTTGTCCTCAGCTCCACTTTCTTGTACTGTTTTGATAACAAAATAGGACAATAAACATGTTAAAAAACAACAATACTTTGCAATAAGTATTTTTACTCTTCGTTCAAAAATAAAAAATGTCAAAATCGGATCCTTAATAATTAATTATTCATTTAAAAAGCAAGAAAAATGGATATAATGTACATAAAGTATATACTTGGGATTGGGATGTCCGTTAAATCCGGTTGTCCACTACTTTGAAGCACTATTTTTAATTGGTGTAAAAACACCCAGTACAGTACAAAATTAATGTAAATAAATGTGAATTGTAGAAAAAATTGGAATAAGTTCCAATTTGTCACCAATACCGGGTTACAGCGCTTCCTTTTCTCACCTTTATTCTAACTGGATGCCATGACAAAAATAATAATAAGTGGGATAGGTACCACAAATAGCGAAAATCCACATATAACTTATGGACATTTAAATGCATCGGAAAAAAACATTAAAATTTAAACAAAAAAATTCCTTCCAAAAACGGCAACCCCTAAAAACAGTTATGCCCCTCCCCTCCAAAAGTATTGAAAAAAATCCACGAATATCTCTCAAATAAACAACAGTGGCTAGTCCCAGAACTGACGGCCATTTTGCATTCACCTGAGGTCCTCAGAAGCATCCAGTCGGCCTGTAGGCGGACCCTCAAGCGCTCCAGTGCCTCAAAATCTTCAACTACTGGAGCAGGAAGTCGTCCCAGAGAGGGCGCAGGACTCCCAGAGAGCGCCGCCGCCGTTGGCTTCACTAAAGCCTTGTGGCACTCCTAAAATGGAAGCCATACATTTTTTTTCTCAATTCCACATAAATATTTACTACAAGTTAAAAACCCAAATGGTGTTGGGCGGGCTTGTCATCTACCACAACACATTTTTAGCCCTGTTTAATGGAGCTACCTATTGCATTGGTACCACCCGATTCTCCTCACCTGGACAAGCACAAGCACGTGACCCCAAGCCAGGCCCTGCAGCAGGCTGACCAGCTGCTGCCACGCGCCATCATTGAGACCCCCTGAGCCAGGAAGTCGCGTCAGCAGCACCAGAGCGGGGTCGTACTCGTAGGCGAGAGGCAGGAGGACGCTGAGGATGGCCTGCGCAAACCCCGACGTGTCCCCGCAGCTGTTCTTCAGACGCACGGGTATGTAATATTTGCAACTCGGCTCCTCTGGCGCCTCCTTGCTAATGTGCACTGTTAGTGTTGTACTAAAAAAGCAATATGCAGTGATTAAGCTTGATCACACATGACGGTTGATACAAAGCAGAAATATTACTCACCCATCTTCTGGCAGGTGACTCGGGACTTCAGTGCCTCCAACACACACAACCAAAACGCTGCACAAAACGGTAGAAATGATCGCAAGTAGTAATCCGGTTACAGTTGAATGAATCCGCTTTAGTTTTACCGTTGCTTGAGAGAGGTCGCATGCTGGATGACGGGTGCCATCGCCATGGAAACGTCACCTACCACGGCCAAGCCATTGCAAATCTGGGCAGGGGAAGAAGAATGTCAAGATTTTTTAGGCCTCGAGTGATAGAATAAAGAAAATACACAAATAAAATTCACTATATAATTTTTATTTTTTTATATAAAAATAAAAAAACATTTTTATATATAACATTTTTTTATAAAGTGATAAATGATTTTATTTATCAATGGTGTTGTAATTAGGCCCAAATAATGAAATCAGCAAATATAACGTAGTTATTTGAAAATATTTTTTTAGCCAATTGTTTTTTTCCACATTAACACAAAACATAAGAAAAATATAATCATGTTCAAACATTCCCCCTCCAAACATTGGCTTTTAGCAATTTTTCTTTCTATTGTAAAGTTAAACAAATATTAAGCGACAAAATATTGTTAAACAATCAAGTTTTGCCTGTAATTCATATCTTTGTTGTAAGCTTTATTTTATTGATTATATATATATTTTTAAATTATTATATTTTTTTTATTAATTGTCCAAATAATCGGTTACCGGAACTTTATAATGAGAAATTCTAAAATTCAAAAAAATCCATATCAGTCAGGCCTCAGTTACGATGGCCACAGAGACATTAAATTTCACTTGATAAAATTATGTTGAAATATCCTTAAAATTTAAGCTGTTCACGTTTTAAAAATATACTTTGACCATACCTCATTCTTCTCCATTTTCCCAAGAAGCACAGTGAGACTGGATAACGTAGAGACAGCATGGAGAGAGAGAGGAAAAGACAATACATGTGACTCAAGTGGTCCATTGTGGTTGTTTTGGTG
Organism: Vanacampus margaritifer; assembly: GCF_051991255.1. Classification (NCBI taxonomy): domain Eukaryota; kingdom Metazoa; phylum Chordata; class Actinopteri; order Syngnathiformes; family Syngnathidae; genus Vanacampus; species Vanacampus margaritifer. Next base: position 21,572,146 of record NC_135437.1, on the reverse strand, counting down.
AAACAAAGGAGGATCACACTTGTCTGAGAGCGAGTCGGCATGTTGGGACAAGTTGAAGCGTTTGCATCCGTCAGGACAAGCCATTTCCTCGGGGATCACCACCGCTGTGCGTACGGGAGGCAAGACACACGTCTGAGGCTGAGGCCACGTTATGCCAGCTTTGCTATCGGCCGCTTCTCCCCTTTGAAGCTTTTCTTCTCTTTCTTTTTCTTCTAGCTTAATGCGCTTAGTGCTGACTTCTGAAGGGGGTGCTCCGGCTGGAGTCATGTACAAAAACAGCAGAAGGTTGGAAAAGAAATGGATGTTTAGCAATTAAGTGGTGATATTGATATTGTACGAGCACAAGGCTGCCAAACTTTGTTTCATGGCCAACAGCGTTCATTTCAAGGGTAATATAGTTTGTCTAATCAAAACTGTATTTACAATGGACTACTCATCAGACAATTCATACCTGCAAGTTTGAGACAGGACCAGTACTTCCGATGGGCTGCTCGCACACATTGAATGGACTCGAGTGCGCTGAAAGAGAAGTTCTAATCTAAATCAGGCCATCATGTACAAACCAAGGTTATTTTAGTTAACGAAAACCAACGAAAAAACAACAACAACAACAAAAACAAGTTCCATCCATTTTCTTAACCGCTTGTCCTCACAAGGGTCGCGGGGGGGCGCTGTTGCCTATCTCACGTCCTCTGCACTGGGAGGCGGACGTGCTAACCAGTCAGCCAACGTGCCGCCTAAAAACAAGTTAGTTAACGAAATAAAATAAAAACGAAAATGCTTTAAAAAAAAAAAAAAACCTGAAACTACATTTTATTTTTACAAAACTAACTATAACTATAGCGAAAATGTCCCTTTGTTTTAGTGTTTGGTAATTCATTTAATACATGAGCCTTTGGGGATGATTTTAAAGACGTTTGGAAGTGTGTCGCGCAGAAGTGATGTCATCTAGCAGCAGCCAATCGAAAAGCACCTTCAGATGACATCGCTCCCAGGCGACAAATTTGCCTGCTTTACTTTTGGCTCCCCGCCTGCTTTTTCATTTAACTCAGCCGAAATGCAACGCTAGGTAAGAAATGTGCTTCATTTTACCATGGTGTTTATTGCGCACAAGTCATATACGTTCGAGGCAAAAAACATAAACAAAAAGAAAACTAATACTGAAACTAAAGCATTTTTTAAATAACTAAAACTAAAAAAAACGAACAGAACCACTCTGAAAAATATTAAATATTAAAATAAATAAAAAACTCAAAACTAAATAAAATGAAAATTCCAAAACTATAATAACCCTGGTCCAAACTCAAGTTGCGGCCGAACCTCTGACAGGGACCTTGGAGATTGGCGGGCCTCGGCGCCGGATCACCGAGTAGAGTTCGAACTGTGACGCACACGGACTGGCTGAGTGAAGTCAAGTTGTATCCTCCCTGGAAAACGTTTAGGATGCTATTAAACGGTTCAAGTGCTTATTGAAAATGTACAGTATATATCTGACCTCCAGCATTAAGCACAGTTTCCCCCCAGCGAGGTTCATCAGCAGGTGGGTGAGGTGGGCAAAGATGTCTGGGGTGGCACACATTTCACCCTGGAAAATATCACAGCTCAATTAAGCAATAGAGAAAAGGCTACTGGATAGATAAACTGGCTCCAAACGAAGTACCTCTGGGTCCCCAATGGCAGAGTCGAAGCCTGCACACACCAGCACCAAGTCTGGGCAAAACTGCGACAAAAGTCAGTCAACGAACGCCTCGCGTCTGTTACTTTCATGTCATTCGTCTCACCTCGTAGGCGACCGGCAGAAGGACGTGAAAGAAGACAGCAAGATAGTCGCTGTTCTGCATGCCAACCTGGAAAGAAGAATTACACACACACACACACACACACACACACAAAAATGCACAAAAAAAGGTGGAATAGCCGGTGGAAAGTGGAATGAGATTCCTCAAAGTTAGCAGACCATAAGAAAAGTTTGGTTCTGGACCATTTTGAAGCACCTTGTTAATGTACTGCAATATTAAACATTCCCACAATACTAAGTAGAGTGAGGTTCCCTGACCTGGTAAAAATGTATAGGCTAGTTATTCATTTAAATATATATGCCTGTACCAGACTGGAGAGTAAATGGAGAGAGGTTCCATTACCAGGAAAAGTTAGCACACATAGCAAAGTTTGCAGTTGGATCATTCTAAACATCAAAATAAGAAGTTTGCAAAATCATATGAAACTACAACACAGACTGCTGAAAAGTGAATGGAGTGAGGTTCCCACAGGCGGACAAAGTTAGCATAATTGTAGCAAGGTTTGCTGCTGGATTATTCTCGACTCCAGTTTTTTTCTTCTTCTAAATTTTGCAATATCATATTAACCTACAACACCGACTGGTGAAAATTGAATGGAGTGCGGTTCCCAAAGTTAAACGGAGTTAGCACAACTGTAGCAAAGTTTGCTTTCTCAACTCCAAAATATATTTTGTTCTGAACTTTAACCTACATTACAAGAAAGACTGGTGAATGGATTGGAGTTCTTCAGGGTGAGCAGTTATCAGGTTAATCATAATGTTCTATGTGTTTTGTGCATCAGGATTACGAATGACTAAATATATTTTTTGCTGTTTAAAAAAAAAAAGAAGGATATTGCGATACAGGATATACATACTATAACTCAGACTGGAAAGTAAATGGAATGAGTTTCCAAGACCGGGCAACGTTAATGAATACTTATGTCAGTTTACTGGATGATTGTCAACTACAAATAAGAATTTTCAAAATATCATATTACGCTAAAAACACAGACTGGTGGAAAACGACTGGAGTGAAGGTCAGGTTTCCCAGTCTTGAAAAGTTAGCTGGCCTATAGAAAAGCTGACTGTTAGACTATTTTGAGCTTCAAAACATTGAAGTTTGCGAAAAATATAACGTATGTATCTACAAGACTGCATCGAGAGAGGTTCCCTGGGCAAGAAAATTAGCATGCCTAAAGCAACATCTGCCACAGGATTATTTTAACTCATTCACTGCCATTGACGACTTTAGACGTCAAAAAATCTTTTGAACTATTTCTGTTAGTTTAACATTTTTTTCCACTTTTAACAAGAGTATGAAAACCTAGAAAAAGTTGTTATTGTACATTTAGAAAATATATAAAATTGGTGATTAATCGTGAGTTAACTATTGAAGTAATGTGATTAATTACAATTAAAAAATGTAATCGCCTGACAACCTAATTTCTAATAATCTTTTTTTTTTAAATAATCTTTTTTCACAAACCTAATTTTTAATAATCTTTTCTTTTCGTTTTTAAAATTATCTTTTTTCAAAAAAAGGAAAGATTATTTTAAAAAAATTATATCTGGTCTAAATGTACAATTTTTTTTTCTCACGCTTGTTTACAAAAGTGGAAAAATGTTTAACTAATAGAAATAGTTAAAATGAATTTTTGACGTCTAGAGCCGTCAATGGCAGTGAATGAGTTAAACTAAACAATAGTAACTGTTGTTACAGTTTTACCAATACCAATATTATATATACACAACACTGGCTGGAAAGTTCATGAAAAGTGGTTCCACAGGTTGGCAAATTTAGCATATCAATACCACATACTGCCACTGACCTTGTTCCATGGCACATTGATATTGAAACCAGCACCTTTATCCTTGCCAACACTGTCATAGTCCGATTCTCTGAGTTCAGGCCAGAATTTCTGATGCTCGTAACGGTGCCAAGAGAAATAAAGCACGCTGTGGAAGGAAAGTAATTGAAATTGATTATAAAACATAAAGACATTCAGTAAGTGTACACACCTTGGATCGTCCTCAAATGCATATTGCACCCCTTGACCGTGATGTATGTCCCAGTCAACTATCAGCACCCTGAACAGAAGAACACATTTCACCATAAAATATAAAGGAATCCCGCAAGGATGCATTTCACCTTGTAACCGCATTACCTTTGAACTCCATACTTTTGCTGGGCATATTTGGCTGCTATGGCAACATTGTTGAACACACAGAAACCGTTGGCAGCACTGCGCATGCTGTGGTGCCCCGGGGGTCTGTTCAGAACACAAGACCAGAGCACACAATGTGGTAAAAATGAAACTGAGAGATGGCCAAGACGTTCTTACCTGACCAGAGCCAATCCATTTCTTACCCTCCCTGTCATAACGCCGTCCACCAGCTGCAGTGCGGCTCCCGCTGCCAGTGTGGCGCAGCGATAGCTGTTCTGTAGCGCAGAGTAGAAGCAACCTATGAAGGACTACTATAAATGGTCGCTGAGTGAATTGCAATGACAGCGAACTCCTGAATATTTTTCGGGCGTTCTAGAACTGAAAGTGCATTGCGGCTGTGGCTTTCCTTTCTCACATGCCAGGGCATACAGTACATATTTAGTCAAATGTTATTTTAAAAAAAATGTGCAGACAAAAAAATGTGATTAATAAATACCACTCACTGGGTGGAAGTAGACGCATCCATATACCAGGGCGAACTCTCTCAGGTCTTCCAGAGTCATGTACGGGGTCTTCTTCACTGCTTCCAGGTACTCCTCACTAGAACATTTTCATAGTGTTTAAAAACAACAACATTTGACCATTGGAGGTTCAGCATTCACCTGTGAATCAGGAGAATGTCATCGTCGGTGGCTTGGCGGACAGGTATGGAGACACATCGAGCAGCCAGGCCGCAACTGACCAACGCTTCATGACTCGCTGTCAGACGCTCGGGCCTCTCGAGCTCACAATCTGGACTGGTAACGGAGGTTTTAAGTAACAAGATGTTTTTCTGCTGCTGTTTACACAACCCACTAGAACACGCATTCACATGCATACACATGAACTGTTTTGATGACACTGATGCTATAATTACTAATAAAAATCATATACATCACCATATACTTATATATGAATTTAAATGTTTTTGATTCAACTAAAGAAAGTGACGTTCTTCAAGTTTTTGTAATGTATTATTATTATTATTAACACATTTATTTATTTTTTAATCATAGAAGTTTGACGACGTCTTTTTACCTTATAGTTCGACTAGAAAAGTACAAAATATGAAATAAAAAATCATAAAGAAATTGCACAAAAAGATATTAAATAAAATAATCAAGTTTTAACTAAAAATATTACGCAACTTCTCAAAATAAATAATATTTACGTATGTACATTTTTTCTTTTTTTTAAATAGTACCACCAGAAACAACGTGCTAAAAAAACAAGTTCCGTACATTTAAATGTGTAAACACAACACATGCTGGTGCATACCACATACATTTAACATTTTGCCATAACTAACAAATACCTTATCTTCACGTTTGTAAAACAAATAAATACATAAAATAAATAACAGATGAAAATGTACGGCTAGATTAAAAAATACTGGGCAACAGGCTTCCATTACGGTGCAACAACGTAACTCATCCGAGGGGAAACAACATCCTAAAACCACACACTTTTCAGACCGCTGTGGCAGCAAAAAAAATGCACGCTCAGAAACAAACAAAACGAAACAAAGAAAAACATGCACAGGTTAGTGGGGCAATTTTGAAGTAAATTTAAGAGACTGCTAACTAATGACGCTCCTTGCTAAAAGTTGTCGGTTATTCTTGTCGCGTTGCTGCCTTGACTAGAAGTGTCCAACAGTCCAAAAAATTATTAGCAACACATAGCAAAAACATTTGTGATGTTAGCTAACCTACTGTTTACTTGTCATCTCGCACTTACTCTAACCACAGCAGTTTATAACGGGTCATCTCCTCGTCGTAAAGCAAGGCTGTTCCCATCTTGGATGTTCTGTTGTCCAACGGAGAGAAAAGAAAACTGAAGACTTTCGAACCGAAATCTTCTATCACCGTTATGAAGGGTCACAGCGCCTCCTTTTTAAATAAAACGGTACTACGCTTTGCATCCAGTACAAGAGGAATGTATATATATTTTTATTGTGTTTGTATTGTGGTTACAGTTTTTGGTTGAATTTGTTCAATTATTATTCATTTTTATTTTAATTAGCCCCTTCTTGCCAAATTATGTTTATTCTGTATCCATTCCAGTTTCTTAAAACTGAAATAGTAATAAAACAATATAAATACTACATATATATATACACACACCTAAAATATAATTAAAAGTATTAACTGTACAGCCTAGCCTGTAGTTAATAAATTGCATTTATACTTAGATGACATTGTATATATTAAAAACATACATAAAATAAATATTAAATGCTAAGCTATAATTAAATTAAATAAATACAAAAAATATAAAGTAGATACAAACTAGTGAATATAATACATCTAAAAAAACAAATGCAAAATTAAAAAAAGTCAGATACAGTACTATAAAACAAAAAGGCATGTTTGAGTTTGCACCATTTTATTTTTCATGCAAAAACAATAGAGTGCAAATATATAAGAAAAATACTTACTGCATGATAAAAAAGTTTAAAGTAGTTTTTCCTGCATGAGACACAAATGTACAGGAAGGTTAACAGGAAACATTGAACATGTTCAATCAATACTTCAATATTATTTGAAACAGTTTTTATTTGTTTCGAATTTTATAACATAATGTGACAGATCTCGCCTCTGGTCCTTGAGTTTGACCCGTGTTCCAAGGCAATATATGAACACTTGTCCTTGCACGAGTGCTTAAATGTGGCAGAGGGTGAGTACAAGAGTATGTCACTTAGTAGTGAGGTAAGGCCGGGGACCATTACCATCAGTGTTGCTATCATCATGAGACTATTACAGTTGTTGATACGGCTGTTATGCCCATTGCTTTCGCATCCCTCCCTAGTCGCTGTTTTTTCCCTTTCTGTCCAGGTGAAGAGTCGCTAAGAACTTTCCATTTGGTGTCATGACCCGGATAGTCCGTTCCATCGTGTTTAGGTCTTGTCCGGGTCTGCTCACCCTTCAGTGATCACTGCCTGTGTCTTGTCTGCCGTTTCGTTAGGTGTTCTCGTAGGACCGTCCAAGCTTTCCTCCCCCTTCTGTGACTCCTTCCTTTTCACCTTCTTCCTCCTCCGCGCTCCACACAGCAGCAGGAGCGTCCGCCTACATCTCTTGCAGAAGGACGGGTCGCAGGCGGCGTAGAGCAGCGGGTTGAGGCAGGAGTTGAGATAGGCCACGCAGGTGACATACGGGTGGGCCGCCAGCAGGATCTGATCCAAGGTGCAAGAGTACGGCAGAAACCCGAACTCCAGGAGCAGGGACAACGTCTTGTTGACGTGCAGGGGCAGCCAGCACAAGAAGAAGGCCAACACTAGCGTCACGATGACCCTGAGGAGCCTGCGCTGGCGGCGCCGGTCGGGTCGAGGCCCGCGGCCGAAGTGCCTGCTGAGTAAACGGGCCAGGGAACAGTAGCAGACCAGCAGGACGACGAGGGGCAACAGGAAGCCGAGCAATGTGGATTTGAGGCTCAGGACCGCCGCCCACCACATCTGGGCACGCTCTCTCTCATCCTCGTCTGGCTCGTCTCCGATCAGCACGGAGTAGTCCATCTGGCACGCTATCGAACCCGACTCATCCGGCCAGTCGGACTCCTGCACTGAACGCAGAAGCAAGCCGGGAAGCGCCAGCACCCCCGCCAGCAGCCATAAACCCACCAGCGGCCATGAGGCCCGGCTGAGGGGGCGGCGGCGGGGGCATCCGGTTAGGACCCAGTAGCGCTCCACACTGAGCACGCTCAGACTGAAGACGCTGGCGTACATGTTGAGGGCGATTAGGAAGCTGCTCAGCTGGCATAGCGTCTGCCCGAAAGGCCAGTGGTACCCCAGGGCTGTGTACGCCGCCCACAGGGGAAGTGTCACCAGGAAGCAGAGGTCAGCTAATGCTAAGCTAGCTATCAGAGAGTCCGTCAGGGAGCGGGACGGGGGCGGGGTCCTGAGAGATGAGGAGCAGGAGCCGGTCGAGCTACGCTCCTGCTCGGTTTGGCAACACAGCCTCTGAAATCCCACGGGATGACTCCTCCTCCCGCCGGTTCGGTCCAGGTAGGCCCAAAGCACTAGACTGTTGCCCAGGCAACCCAGCACAAAGGCCAGCAGGTAGACGGAGGGGATGATGGAGAAGGAAGGGGACCAGTCCGTGTAGTCGCATTGGAAGAAAGGAGGCAAAGGGGAGGTCAGGGAGTCTGCGTCTGAGATGTTGGTCTCCATTTAAACGATCTTTCCAACTCGGATTAGTTGTTTGCTCTTCTTGACTTGGCTGTGCTGATCTATGCGAGTAAAAACAGTTTGTAGAAACATTAGCCATGTTCTTTTAATCACCTTTTGGGCTGGAGTGGCCTAGGTTGTCGGGAGATTCAATGTAATGTTGTTGCAAAAGTGTGCACACCCTAATATAATTGGGAAGGTGTCTGTGTTCAGAATTAACCCGTCACATTCAAATTTAGGTCAAATGCAGTCACCTGACACAATAAGGGACTCCGAGGCATTATTTTTTATCCTTTCTGGCAGAAGCCTGACATTTTTTGAACAAACACTGACTGCCATTTTGAACTGTTCATAACTCCTTCCACCTTGTGTAAGGCCCCATTCCAGCTGAAGAAAAAACAGCCGCAGGACATGGTGCTGCCAACATCACACATCAATATAGATGTGTTATTTTGCCAATGACAAGTGTTGTTTAACTTGTTTGCGCCAAACATATCTTTCTGGCCAAAAAGTTCAGCTCAAGTTCTTGTATTTTTACTTCTCCTCATGAAAATATTAAAAACTTGTCCGTTTTATAGGTCACATTAATAATAGGGGTGACTCGTTTTGATTCATCTTGGTCTAATTTTATCTTAATATCACAATTTAAATAGGGGTGTGTAGACTTTTTATTTCTGTAGTTAAAAAGTGGTTAACCTGAAGTTCACTTACCTGCAGACACTCCATCAGCTTGAGTTGAAATCCATTACAGGAAAAAAAATAAAAATAAAAATCTTCTCTCCTTGCTCTCTCGTAGCTTTCTTTCTGAAACCTGCATGGTGAAGATGGTGTCTCTTATAGGCTATATGAGCTATGACCTGCCCGTGCCCTCACCTACACCCCCCCCCCTCCCCTCTTACTTGTCCTCATAGCAGACCACACCGGCAGTTACGAGACTTGCAAACAGCACCCCCTCCCACACAACTCAAGCACACAGACACTTCCCGGGAGACACAATGGGACACGCTATAGTCTGCTTGCACAGACACACAGATGCAAAACACTAATTAATTCATTGTATCCAAATGCATGTCCATACAAATGTGTGCTCAATTTGTTGTTTCTCCCCCCCGCAAACAACAAGCCGACAAACACTTAAAGTCAACATACAATCAAGAGCAACATAAGAGAACTCATGAGAGCATAGCAGACATTACAATTATTTCACAAATATTGAAAAAAATAAATAAAAAAAATTCTATACTTTTCTGAATAGTGTTTGTTGATCGCTGAATAGTTGATTTTCACACTGAACTGGAAGGACAAATAAAACACTTAAAAAATATATATATATTTTTTAAATTCATTGTGAGAATATATATACATTTTTTAGGATTTCTCTTTCTGGTATCCTTCCAGAGTTAAATTTTAACTTCAAATATCTTTTTTTTCCCCGAAGGACAAAATAGATCAAATTTTTTTTAGACTGCGACTACATTAGCTTGGCATGGGGTTGCTGTGTAAACAGCCCAGATGCTCCCAACAGTAAACAGCAAGTGCAGAGGTCACGTTAGCATCGGGCTGTTGTTACGGGAACAGATGCTTCCACATACTTTCCCGTCTTTTCTTTTGGCAAGTCAACACGCACGCACAAACAGTGTATAAGGAAATAAAAGTGGAGCAAATACAAGCGTTCCCATGGCGCAAACAAAGGCTGGCCCATCTGAGTGAGAAGCACCAAATAGATTCTATATGTTTTTAATCCACATCCCCTGCATGTACAACTAAACATTAACGATTAAAGAATACTATGATACATCCGGTCTAGCTGTTTGAATTTTCTGTGCTTTCTAATACACGCTTGGAAGACAGCACAATTAAAAGTGTACTTACCAGTAATCTAATGTTTTAAAGTTGGCGAGTTAGTTATGTTGAAGAATAGTCATAAATAATTTGGAAAATTTGGATATAGTTATGACTTCACAAAAAAAATTACAATTTAAACATGAAATTAAAATATTGTAATGAATATTAACTGTTTTGTAAAAAATAAAAATAAAAATCACATTTTCCCAGAATATTAACTCATTCACTGCCATTGACGGCTATAGACGTCAAAAATTCATTTGAACAATTTTTATTAGTTTAACATTTTTTTTCCACTTTTGTTAAGAGTATGAAAATCTAGAGATAAAAAAGTGTACATTTAGAACCGATATAAAATGTGATAAAAAAAATAAATTTAAAAAATAAAAATTAATCGTGAGTTAACTATTGAAGGCATGCAATTAATTACAATTAAGAATTTTAATCGCCTGACGATTTAAAAAAGAAAGAAAAGATTATTTAAAAAATTAGGAGCGTCAGGCGATTACAATTTTTAATCGTAATGAATTGCATGACTTCACTAGTTAATTCACGATTAATCAAAAATGTTATCTGTTTTAAATGTACAATAAAAAAAAATCTAGGTTTTCATTCTCTTGTTAACAAAAGTGGGGGAAAAAATGTTTAACTAATAGAAATAATGCAAATAATTTTTTGACGTCTATAGCCGTCAATGGCAGTGAATGAGTTAAATTTTTCAGTGTTCTCCTTAGTATTAGGAGTGCAGTACATTTTGCCAACTACCTGCAAATAGAATGTATTCTAGAGTGTTTTATGCCCCACCCCCCAAAAAAACAGCAACAACAACAAAAAACAGACAGTTTCTCAGTGATTTTATTTCATCCTCTCTGCTGGAGTCGCTCGTACATTCATTTGAATGTTATTCTTAAAAAAAGAAAGCCTCAAAATTCTGCACAAGCAGATAAGAAAATCCCCATCTCTGCACTGATGTAATTTAGAAAGTTAAAACATCAAAAAAAATAAAACACTTATCAGTGCTTTTAGATGGTTAAAAGGAAAAATAAAATAAAACAAGCCAGTCACACTCACGCCCTACAATAGCGGGCAACAAGAAGCGCTGCTATGACGAAAAGGCCAGGCAATTTGCTTGTGCGGGTGTACCTAATATTGAGGCCGGCGTCCCGGCGTCAGTTGAGCCAGGTGGTGTTGAGCTGCGTTTGTTTCTTAATGCTGGTGTCCAATTTGAGCACTTCCCGTATGGCCATGGTGGCGTACGTGGAGGGTGGCAGCGAGAACTCCAGCCGAAGAGCGCGGTACTTCCCTTCTGTTACGAGGTTAAGTAAAAGAAAGAAAGAAATCATGATTATATGTTTATTCTAGATTTTATATGCAAAGCATTGTTTGTGTTTTTGTTGTTCACAGAAACTTTTCTTCTGACCTTTGTTGAAAACCGGCGCTGGTTTGTTCTCAAGTTTCTCAAAGTCAGTATGAACCAGAGAGATCTTGGGGTCGTCGTACTCGATCACCTCCCTACACAGAAAAGACACAGAGTGCATTGAATTTTAAACGGTCTCGTAGAGTGGTTCCAGAGTGCTGTGGGATATTTACAATTAACCCGTTTATCCAGTTTTTGTGTTTGGCGGTCACATTTTTTTTGAGATGTAAAATATGTCCGTTGGCTCAAACACTTGTCTAGTGAAACCTTGATTAAGATTTAGGTTAATATGTAAACAAGATTTTTCTTGCATATCAAATTCCACTACGTTGGGTGTCATTTTTAAATGCATTAAGTGATGGAGCAGTGCTGAATAAGAAACAGTTGAATGTTAAAATAGTGCATAAAAACACTTTACTGTAAATGTTATGTTACGAACAAAACTAATGGTTGTTTACCTACTCACAATAGGTTAAAATTTGCAATAGGGAGACCATATCATAAAACATTTTGATAACTTTACCTCTCTGGCACTTAAACTTAGTAAAACAGTTTTTTCATTCTATTTAAAATGCTTTTGGAATCTAAAACGTTGCACCGCTACCCTCTGCTGGTGGTTTGGCTTATTACCACTCAAGTGCTTGCAGTTTCAAAGGTCATAGCAGCAGATCCTAAACAGCCCCTCCCAATGAAAAACATCTAACGACGTAACGTGACCAAGTCTTTCCTGGGAATCGAGTTATCAACACTATAATGCATGAGAATAATTCATTAGAAAAAAGTGTTTGTGCAAGCTAGTGGATGCCGTGGCAGACACACGGACGGGCCAGTGGTCAAAAGGAGCACCCACCAGCTGACATCGCTGGGCCTGATGAGGACGCGTCTGTAGGCTCCAGCCAGTGAGTAGTCCTTAATTTTGTGACGCATGTTGTCGATATCCAGCCCGTCTGCGGTCAGCATCTCTCTGTAACCTTTACCCACTGCCACACACACACACACATTTTACCATATTTCTTTATTTTTAAAACAGCGATATTGCGTTCTTACCGTGGTGAGAGGGGTAGATGACATCGAAGCCTGGGAGCGGCATCACAATGTCGTGTATGGAGTGGCTCTTTGCCTCCTCTTCTGACAGGATGTGTGCTTTGGCTTTAGGGAAACAATCATTGTCATTCTCGTAAAGACCAGAATTATAGTACAGGTAGTCCTCAACTTACGAACACAATGGGTTCCGAGAGGTTGTTTGTTGTCAGTCGTGCTGGTATCACATGACATAACCTCTATTTAATTTTTTTCCTTTGAAAATTTATACATTTTTTAAAATTTGGTCATGGGATGCTCTTGACTGTTTTTGTCGTTATGCAGTTTGCATTGTTTGTTTGCTAAAAATTTATATATATATATATATATATATATATATATATATATATATATATATATATATATATATAGTATTCTTCGCACTATAAGGCGCATCAGATTATAAGGCGCACCTTCAATGAATGGCCTACTAAAAAAATATATATATATAAAAGGTGCACCGCATTATAAGGCGCACAGAAGGAAACTGTAGTTGCTGAGAGATTGCATTAAGCATCCACTAGATGGAGCTTACTTAACCAATTTTGATCCACATATAAGGCGCATGGGATTATAAGGCGCACTATCAATTTTTTTCGAAAATGAAAGGCTTTTAGGTGTGCCTTATTGTGCGGAAAATACGGTATCCTGTCTAACACAGTCAGCAATCCAAGGACAGATACTAACTTCCCCGGAGCACCAGGTCGCCCTCCACGGCTGTTAACCCAAAGGCGTCGATCCGGCGGCTAACCATGGTGTTCCACACCACACTTTGGTAGCTGTGAATGTACATCAGGCGGTTGTTTCGGGGGATCTGTATGAAAGGACACAGAACAGCACAACATGACTAAAGGCCTTCGCTCCAAATTTCCAAATCGTTTTCACTAACCAGTCCAAAGGCAGTGACAATGTTATTTTTGCCGTGCTGGGACAGGCCCCGCAGCAGCTGGCCCTCCACACAGCGCTTGTTGGGCAGCTTCTTCAGGGCCGCTTCAGGGTCCTGAGTCTTGGCCCACTCGTCCCTGCAGCGCACCAGGAATTCTTTCTCCGCTGCGAGGAAACGTATGACGTAAAACGTTAGCGGCGCCACCAAATTCCATTACCTCTTTGACTGCCAAAAACGTTAAATAACGTTTAGTAAAATCCTATGGAGGAGTGCCAACGATGTTAAAATACGTTTTTTCAAAACAGAGGTGAAACTAACCATTTTCTATTGTTGATTACTGAAAAACGGAATAAGGTAGAAACAAACTTTTTTTTCTGATGAAAGATGAGAGTCCAATCTTTCATTTGGTAGTATGTGTGTTTCCATAGTCCAAACACATAATTTTCTGTGGACCTTGAAAGATCAGTCAAAAATGCTTAAATCGGCTGGCACCCAAGGCATCCCTTTTCTGAAAACGTCTGGCAGTCAAAGAGTTACAAGTGGATTATGAATGCCATCGAACCTCCGGGACGAGGCTTCAGAATTAAATCCACCACTTGCTTCCAGTCATTCTTCAGGATGGCCCTGTGGCAACAGAAGAAGGAAATTTGATTAGTATCTATAGTGTGAGCGAAGGTGCCGTGTGTGCGGGACGGCGTTACCTGCCGACTTGCTGCGTGGGCACAGCTGTGGTGCCGAAGCGCTGCATGCCGTAGTAGTTGATAAAACCCGTCTGCTTGAGGGACGTCACGGCTTGATGGACCTGCGCGTCGGTTCCTGAGATGTTCCTGGTGTGAAGATATTAAGTGACTAGGAAGTGGTCAAACTGAAAAATTAGGAGTCGCTTAGCTAAATACACATTACGATTGTTTATTGATTCCATCAGTAATAATAAAGATGTACGCATAATACAATTTCTTATGTATATAATAATAATAATAATATGTAAGATGTTACAGGCATTCCTAGCAAAGAACTCCCTCCAAACGAAGCACAACATTTCACATACCTGATGACCACTGTGAAGTGGTTCCCCTGCAGCTCTCCCAGCTTGAGAGGGTGATTCTTGTAGGAGAAATTTCCCACCTTGAGGTTCATCAGGCACTTGTTGAGGTGGGCCAACCTCTCTGCTGTGATCCTGAGACAGAGACAGAAGGTTCCTGACATCAGCCGCAGACGGCCTACCACCTCTTCCACACTCACTTGAGCACAGCGATCTCCTGCACGGTGATGGCCCTCTTGTCTTTTGTGCCCATATAGGAGAACATGTTGGGTCTGAGCCTAAAAAAAAAAAAGAGGTAAGTCAGTGGAGCCAAGACCAAGAAAATAGATGGATGCCACCTAGTGGTAGGATCCTGCCCCACAGCTTAACAGCGAATATAGTACAGACGCTCCCCTATTTACGAACATTCGAGTTACGAACAACGGTACATACGAACATGTCTGCGCGCATGTCAAAAAATGTTCGGAAAGAGATGCTGTAAGTTAGATGTTTTATTGCGCACCTTTTTCCGAGTACTGTAGTGCTTCTCTCCGCCGCTAATACCGACGCTTGGCGCTGTGAGAGCTCACCCAGCATTGGAGGCTCAGCAACGTGTCGAGGAGGAGGAAGAAGAAGAAACGCCTGTCGCTCATAGATAAAGCCATCGCACTCTTCGAGCAGCAAGACCCAAATATTGAACGTTGCACAAAGGTTGCAAATCAATTGAATGATGCCATACAGTGCTACCGCATCATTTATGATGAAAAAAGAAGAAAACTGTGCAATCGTAGTTAGATCGCTTCTTTCGGCCAGTTTCTAGTAAATCCTCCAAGGAAGATACTCATCAACCCTCATCTTCTTCTCCGCGACCCTCAACTTCTTCCTACATTGAAGTTACGGAGGAGGAAGTAACTTTTGAAGCCCATTCCAGCGACGACGAATAACCTCTCATGATATTAAATACTCCTCTTCCTCCTCCATCAAATCCTTAAGCATCGAGTACATCTTCCAAAAGTAAGTTAAACTTCATTTTATTTATCTTATTACGTACATGTACATACTGTGTGTGTCTCTCGCTCTCTCTCTCTAACATACGTAGTACAGTACTGTACGTATTCTCTTTAAACATAAATTATAATACAAAATATAGCACTGAAGCAACTTACGAACAAATTCACCTTACGAACGATCGCTCGGAACGTAACTCGTTCGTAAGTTGGGGAGCGTCTGTAATAACTTTATTTGTATAGCACCTTTACATCTACATCCAAAATGCATACAAAAAAAAAAAAAAAAACATCTTTCATGAAACAATATGTGTAGTGGAGTTCATTTTCTGAGGAAAAATAGTAGGCTGTGGTGTTTTTATTTGATAATGAACAACCCGTCTCACATTGCGCCATTTATTGCTGGGGAACATATTAGAAGAAAAAAAAGAAATCTGGCAAGTTAGATTTTTATGCTGATGAATACTAAAACCGGCATACTGATTCCAAAATTGCAATTTTCAAAGCTTGTAACTATTACATCTTAGCGTTTTATTTACATACATACACATTAATTTCATATTTTAAAGAAAACTGAGAACCAAAAGCTCAAAAACTTGGTGTAATAGAGAAAAACTGAGACTAGTTTTCAATGAGTTATAAACTAACTCCACAAAAATGGTGTTTGCGAGTGTTAACGGAGAACTTCAACGACATTCATACCTGAGGAACTTTGACAGCACATTGATGGCATCCATCGTGTCCTTGTTCTCCTTGTACAGCACAAAATGGCAAAAGCTGCCGCGGTTTTTGGGCCAGAAGTGTTTCCTTGGTGCTTTGAAAAGGAAACGGAGAAAAAAAAAAACACGCACACATTAAACGTGTAAAATCATATTGAGACGTTCACCTTGAGAGAATAAAGTCTACTTTAGTCAGCTAAAGTGTTAACAGAATGGCAAAACCTGCTTTAACACCTCCTGTGCTTACTTGTGGAGAGGAACGTCTTACCTGCTGATGTCTTCACCTCTATCCCAAGAACAGCAAAATATAGACAATAAAAGAGTGTTACTGAGCATAAGACGCTTGCGAGCGAGGAGCTGAGGCGCATGCACAAACAAACCCATGACCGGGACTGGACTGTGGTTTGAATGGACGGGAAAAAGGGATCGGGCAGGCATTCACAGTGAGTGATGAGCCACATCAGAACTTCAATGAGGGGTTTACATCCTGAGAAATCATGCAAGTGCTTCAGGCTGAATTTACGCTCCCATCAATGAATCAACCAATCAAATAAGATTTGATTTTGCATTACTAAACACAACAACATGTAGATGAGGTGAAGATATTATTTTTGTCCACTTACAATCGCCATCATCATGTTCTACTGTATTATTGGTGACTTTGAGCTTGTCAGGATTTAAAAAGGCGGGAACTGTCCTGGTAAGTGACATGGGTGCCAGCTAATTAAGAGTCTTAAGTTGGCTATCTGTATACTGTTTTTTATTTATTTTTTTACCATTTGTTTAGTAAAGCAAGTGAATTTGAACTATACAAAAAAGTACCTGTTATGCTATATTAAATTAGCCAACATTAGTTCCTTACAGTTGGTGATGTGTGCAGTGCATTTTATCTTTCTTGTCTAGTGTTAAATGCAGTGTTGTTCTGATACAGTTTTTGGCCCCTGATACCGATTCCGATACCCAGCTTTGCAGTATCGGCCGATGCCAATGCCATAGCGATACCTACGTTTTTTTTTCTCAACATGAAAAAAGCTGTCCTGGCAGTGAAAGAGAACATGTCACACATCAGTGAATGTCATGCATGAGCAAGACACAAGATGCTGCATCCAAAGTCCTATATTAGCGTCAGAATTAATGGTATGGGCATGTTACTTGTTAGTACTCACCGATACCGATGTTTTAATGCAGTATCAGGGCCTCTGCCGATACCAGTATTGGTATCGGAACAACACTAGTTAAATGATCCCCAATTTAGGACCCTTTGTCTTTTATCAAGTCCTCCTTTCCATTTTTACAGTACATGGAGGGAGGGTGCACGCGATTGCAGTAATATTAGTCTGTGTGGAAAAATTATCCCGGTGGAGCTTCAAGGCAGAAATTGTACGTCAACCTTTTTTTTTTTTTTTTTTTTAAGTTATTTGATTAAACATTGAAACCATTAAACTTACATGGAAATAGACCGTCGCGGAAATCAAGTATAGGCATTAAATCGGGATTGGACACTTTGACCTGCAGCGCAATCCAGCTTTATCGTCATGCATTTGATAACGTATTTGATCACTTGAGTGACTTAAAATGCTAACCAGAATTCCATTACTTCCAATGGAAAACAATGTTGTGAAATATGAATTATATTTTTGTGTTGAACCATGGTTGTCGCATTCTATTAAGTGATTTTATGCCTCCACTCACCAGCCAGAGCCTTCTTTCCAGCAGCATGGTAGGCCACGATGAACCTGCGACCATCTTTCTCCTCCGTCTTTGTCTCCAGGCCGGGAAATTGAGTTTTGATGGCTTTGTGAACCAGTGTCCGCTTTTCCTTTGACTCATCCCCCTATGAAATCGATAAACCGGGCTTTAAGACCTGCCGCTTGCCAACCCAACATAAATAAGGATCCAGCAAATGTTATATCACCTCAATGGAGACGGAGCTCTCTTTGTTCTTGAACAGCTGTAGGTCCCCAAGCTGCTTCTTCTGCTCCTCCGTCAGTACGGTGCAATCAGGCGTTGGATTTTCTTCTTCTGCTGCTGCTTCCTGATGGAGCAAACACACGTAAACAATATAAAATCTGTCCAAACAAACACTGCGCAGACAGCTTCACAAATGAAAAAAAGAAAACAAAATAGACCATTACACTTCTTAAATGAGACACATTCGGGAAAACTGTCTTTAATTGGCTTGTAGACTAATAGTTGTGTCTGGAGTGCTTGGCCACTCATTAAATGTGAAAGCTGCAATGTAACCTTAGATTAACATTAGCTAATAGCATTAGCTCCTGATAACAGCGCATACTCTAACACTCAACTAAGTTGTTGTGGGGCAGGGGAATATTGTGTTTGACAACGTATCGGCTGCATGCGCCACCTGCATGGATCAGCTACAGTGACTGAAAGAATTCCAGTAGTTTGGTCCCGGTCGTCATGGTAACAAAACCCATACGCTGCATATCGATTCAACTTCAGTCATTTTGACCAGAGTATTACGAGTGGATGTTTGGCTTACCTGAACCTCTTCGGGAATCGAGAGGTCATCCAAGTGCACAATTTTTCCTTCTTTGCTGATTTCATGCACCACAAAATCAGAGTACCTGAGCATAAATGATAAATCAATCAATAGCTGTGCGAGAAAGGCGGCGGAAGAAAAGCGTATGCTCTTCGAGAACAAACCTTTCCTTCAGGATTCCCGAGAAACCCTCTTGACTGCTGACATACTTGCAAATGCCCACGTCCAGCTCGGTGAGGCCGTGCTTCATCATGTCGGCAAATGTCTCGCCGCTGCCATCTTCCTCCTCCTCACCACCGCTCATTTGTCCCCGAGGAGCGCCGTTCTCGTGTTCATCCTCAAGTTTGGCTCTCTTGGTCACAGCTGCTTCGTCTTCCTCATCCTCCGGGCAGCCTCTCTTCTCCCCAGGGACGACTGGAGCCGATTCCGGCTTGGATTCATCCATTGTAAGCAAGCTGGGATGCATAATTTTTTTTTTAAAAAAACATTGTGACATACTGGAAACAATACATGAGAATCAACAGAAATTTATGCAAATAAGACAGGAATTTAGGAAATTGAAGGTTGGCTTTTAATAAGGAAATAAAATATAGTTGTGGAAGGTAGATACTTTTTTTAATATTAATCCTGGCAAATGCCTTTGCTGGTAAAAAGGAGCAAGCGGTCAGCATGCACTCACTGGCGATAGCCAGCCCGCTATTACGCCTCATCGGAGAGATTCAGGCCTGTTGTTATGCATACCGTTGTCAGCAAAATGAAGAAGGGTGAGCTTGCCCAAAAAGCCACTGTAGTTGAAATACTCAGTCTGTCCTTAGTTGTCATGGAAACGAAAGTTGCACTCGCCATTGGCTGAGCAGTATTTTGAGGGCCAGATGAGCGCTCGCTTGAGACAGGCATTTCAGCAAGACTAGAATTAGTGTATGTAATCTAAAGTGTTCCATAATTCTTGATCCTTGGAGGATTTAGACAGATATTACAACAAGTAGCTTTAAACAACTGTATTTTGAAAAACACTGCATGTCTGATTCGAGTCAATGCAAAGCGATGACATAACATTAGCATTTTGTTCCCAATATCTAACAACAAATGAAAACAAAGATGAACACAATTATGCGCAATCTCTAAAACAAGCTTGCCACTTACCCTTTAAGAAATGTTAGGTGTAAAATTGAGAAGAGTAGCTTAGCATCCGCGGATGTTAGCACAAGGTGCCAAAAACACGGGGAGAAATAGGATCGAATGTGCTAGCTTGGCAGCGTTAAATATACGTTAGCAATGTATTATGTACGCAATAATGGAGCTAAATTGCGAATTAAGTGAATAAAAGGTTTTATCCCTAAAAACTGGTTCAAACTACCTGAGTGTGGAGAGAGCAGCACGACCTACTACACACGTGTGTACAGATGAGCGCATGCGCGTATTTACTTCCGGGGTTTTACAACAAACCCCGCCCACAGTTTATAAAAAATAATAATCATCGGACAGATATCTGAAAAGGCGAGATCAAAGCATGCGCCGTCCACGTTGCCCTCACATGACGCAAGAATGTGTTTCTATGACTAAGACTTTTGAGTAATTGGTGCAGAATCAACCAGATTACGTTTAGCGTGAGCTGGAGTATACAACTCACAAACTATGAGTTTATACTTGTCTTTAAAGCAGTAGAATGTGCATCAACGGGTGAGTGAAGATATTTGCAACGGAGGATACTCGTTTACGGCCACCTTATACTGTTATTTTGTATCCCCTTAAGTAACATTTAGCGTGTTTTCACACTATTTAAGTGTTTTAATAATAATAAGTTGAAATACTTAATTAAATCGGGATAACCTGATAGGTTAGTCCGCCTAAAGAAAGCGATCAAACTAACTGACATAAAAACAAAAAAGCCTAGCGACGAGTAGTTCTACTGTACTAAGGCACACAATTGAAATTTTACGTTTCCTTTGGCGAGGGGTAGTTTTCTTGTACGTTCTTATCACACAATAAACAACAACGTTGTATGTATTTAGGTAAATACTGGTAAAAATTATTTGCGTCGAGTGCCTCTGGTTGTATAAGCATATGTATCGAAATGTGGGCGATCTGGCCACCGGCGCCGTGGCTTAGTTGGTTAAAGCGCCTGTCTAGTAAACAGGAGATCCTGGGTTCGAATCCCAGCGGTGCCTTTTTATTTCTTCTTTCCTCAAGTAAACAAGCCAGTGTTGATTTGTGGAGAAGTGTCATAATAACACGGACTTACATTATTGTAAAAGGCTGTGGCCTTCACACACTTTATTCCTATACTTCAAACTTCCCACTTTTTCGGCATCTATCTAGTTCCACATAATTCATCCGATTCTCGTCATTCCAATTTTAACATATTCCAAAAATTCACGCTATTCTAGGTTGTATTTTTCTTATTCCAAATATTCACGCCTTACCCACAATTCCTAATGTTGTACCCTATTTCCTCCCATTTATTCTTAATGGAAGATTCAAAATTTCACATTTACTTCCACATTTTTAATCCGATTTACTTAATTCCAATTTCAATATATTCCACTAATTCACGCCATGAGCTCTTCCATATTTTTCAGTTCCAAAATTCACGCCTTAGTTACCCTATTTTATACCCTATTATTTCACATTCATTCAACATTACACATCTACATCATTTCACAGTGACATTCTAAATATTGAACTCTTTCCGTTCACTTAAGGGATGATTAATAATCCATTCTCTACTTGATTCTTCAAACCTTACTCCATTTCCGACCTGATTCTTCAAACCTTACCCCATTTTCTAATTGATTCTTCATCACTTACTCCAGTCATATAATACATCCGATTTTCGTGATTCCAATTTCAAAATATTCTCGCCATGGTCACTTCCATTTTTCCATCCCCCAAATTCACGCCTTACCCTACTTGATTCTTCAAACCCTATCCCTTTTTTGATTTTTTTCTGCTGTAATTTCTACATTTATTCACCGATTCTAACCGTTCCAACTTTTAATTGTTCAGCTCTTTCCAGGTCCTTGTGCATCATTCATTCCATGCCATTCAACATCATTCCACAGTTTTCATTCAGCCTTACAGACTTAACACACATTTTCTAGTTCATATGTAAGTCCGTGAAAGGCGTGCCGACTAAATTTAGCATTACATCAGGAAAAGTAGTAGAGAACGTAACAAGGAAGTACGGTGGCCATTCGGGACTAGAAGTTATTTTATTAACTTAAAATCTATTGTAAAACGTCCAAACCAATACATTCTCAGTATGATATTTATTTTGAAAGCGCAAATAGTGTATGTTAATTCAACTTTTTCTTCGGGGTTTAAGTACCCCTAAATTCCAGATCCTGCAGTCGCCCCTGAATCATACTGGAGTCGAGTAGTAGTTGCATGCAATTCCCGTTTTGACCTGCAGAGAGAGCCAAGGAAGGGAAAAAAAGAAACACAGTGTGGATGTAAGAGTGTGCGTGTCTGTGCTGGCTGCTGCTGCTGCCCAGAGAGGAAGAAGAGGAAAAAAACATGATCTCCAGGAAAGGTGCGTGATCCCCCGCAAAGCCCCCCAACTCCAAAAACCCACCGCTTCCTTGCTTTTGCGCCTTTATTTGCGCCGAATCGAACCGGAAGTGGCGCCGTAGATTCATGCCTCGTTCTGACGTCTTCTCCTCTCTCATCCTCTGCTTCCTTGCACCCTTTCCCCTCGGATCGGGACGTTGCTCATGCCATGCTCGGTGTCAACTCACTAGTGTTGACCATGCAGTCCAGGAAGAGGAAGCCGAAGGGGAAGAAGGAAAAGCCGGGTCATCATCGGAGGTAAGTCGGGCGCTGGGGTTGAGGGGTGGGGGAGCGTTTGTCTGCCGCGGTTCGGTGTCGTTGTATGCACGACGCCCGCCGGTCTACACTGTGTGCACGTTTGGATGCTGCAGATAAGTTGCAACTGGGTTGATACACGACTGATGTGCATCTAAGCAGAATTTTGCAAGATGAATGCATTTTTGTCCTGTTTGTTGACATGTCGACATTGATCTTGGCGCTGGGTGTGTGTGATTCTGGTGTGGAGAATCTTTTATCAGTGTCTGCAGTGGCTGTGTAAAGTGCATGCGAATTGGAGTGTGTGTGAGGTGAGCGGGGGCTCTCCATGGCGGGTTGGGATTGGTGTGACGTCACTCACTGCCACCAACAGGAAGTTGTCTGTTTTGGTCATACTCGTCTTTGCTGTCAATGTACTGGGATCGCCCACCACACGACTTGAAATGAAAATGTAGCACGTCGATGAGATGATTGCAGAAACATCCCTTAATGAAAAAGCAAAAACTAAAGAAATACCACGACTCTGAGGTTAAGAGCCTCATGCTCTATCGACTGAGCTCGCCGGGTGATAACGAGAACTCCAGCAGTTAGGCTACTTGAAGTATAAACAATGACAGCAAAATAGAAAAATGCCATTTAAAGCAACACTAAGGAACTTTCAGTTTACCTTGATTATGGCAACGCCATATGGACAAAATGTACTCAACATGAATAGTTCTACCTTAGATATTATTAAGGTTAATCACAATGTATCATCATCATTATATCCAAAATGTTAGCATCATTTGTCCATTTTATTGAAATAATCTCTATTGTGTAATTTCTTCTGGATAACACAAATTTTTCAATTTAGGCTTCAAGTTAAAAGGTGCAACCTCCTTTAAAAAGATAAAGCAATCAATTTGTGTCAGGCAATTTGTAGCAACCGCTCAACAAAGGGGAAGTCCATCCATCCATCCATCCATTTTCTTTACCACCTATTCCAATCCTCACAAAGGTCGCGGGGGGTGCTGGAGCCTATCCCAGTCAAGTAAAAAAAAAAAATCTGTACAATAATATGAGTAATATTGCATTTATGGAGTATGAATTAAATAGCAAAGTACACCTACTTTCGGCCATTTTGCCAATTGCTGTTGACTGAAAATGACATCACAATTGCTAAGGGATCAGGTAATGGCCAATCACGGCTCACCTGTTTCCTAGGTTTGGCCATATGACGTTCACATGATCGAATTTTTGAGGAATTTTGATAGGTGGCAACATTTCGGTAGCGATCAGCGGATCGTTTTTGGTGTTAGCTTAATAAAAGTTATTTCAGTTCTAAAATCTGTTACGACTCGGTTGGCAATTACAGCTCAAACTTGCAATGTCGGACATGTATTGTGCTGAGAGAAGTGAATGGGCGCTAAATTGCAGACGTCTCCCGATGGTGATGGAACCAAGTCGCTACGTTTGGTCTGCAGTTTCCTGTTGCAACTTAATCCCTTCTGTCTTTACTACTTTAAGACTGCTCCCTAAAATAACGTCCCACCATGCCGTTTGCTTTGTGTGTGTGTGTGTGTTGTGCGTATTGCCATGGAAACATGTTCTCTAGCAGGCCAAAATAAGGCAGTGAGTCTCAGTCACTGTGATTGTACTCGTTCGTCGGGACAAGGCGAGTCGTTGCACCGCTCGTTTTTCTTTTTATCAACAGCACTTCCGTTGACCTGTTGTTGGTTCACTGGTGGTAAGTTGACCTTTACAAAATTTTTCAAAACAATGCTGGTGTGCTCTTTTTGATGGAATTTCCGTGGTAGCTCTTGTAAACCTCCAACGAGTTGGGCGATGGAGCATTCTAGATCCCGTTCCTGATTTGTAGTAATGCTTCAATTTAAAACCAAAGGAGAAAAATGATGAAGATACTTCAAAACAAAATAAACACTTTATTAAATGTATAAACTAAACCTATTCTTGAAATCAACTAACATGTTTTGATTTAAAAAGTAAAAAAGACTTACAAATCTTTTGAAACATCTTCGAGAAGAGAAGAGAAGAGAAGAGAAAAGAAGCAATTGGTTGGATAAATTTGACGAGGTCAATGATTGGTTGGGTAAATTGTGGTACAAAGTCCGGTCAGTAATTGGTTGAATCCTGGCAGCACTTTTTGGACAAACTTTGTTAGAATTTAGCTGAGCGATTAGTTGGTCGAATGTTTGTAGGCGGGACTATTGTGATTGGTTGGACACATTTTAGTTTTAGGACGCTCGCTCAGTGATTGGCCAAATCGTTGTAGGAAGCAGCTCAGTGATTGGATGGAAGAATTTGGTAGCTAGCTGGCAATTGGCCGATTCCTAGTTTGAGGAATTGATGTTCTTTTTAATTGAATTTCTATGGCAACACATTTAAGTAACCAACTAGTCGGACCTGAATTGATTGTGTCCACAATAAGATAAATCAATTCCACAACATTGTCATGCTGCTGCAATGGCTACTGCAGAAGAAGCTGAACACGTTTTTTTGTGTTAAGTCTTACACGGCCTTATTGTTTATCGATTGGACCGCCATGCATTTAAACATCTCTTCCTCTCCGCCGACCAATAATGATGAATGCCGGCGCGGGTACACACACGTCGATACTCATTCCCCTCACTTTGAACTGCTCCGTCCGTCTCTGCTGCTTCCTTGTTTGCAGCCTACTTAGGCTTTACTCGTGTGTGTGTTTTAGTCTATCAGCTTCTTTTTTAGCAAGGCTGCTTCCATTGTGATCATTAAACAGTCTATGCTTGCATTGTCATTCTGTGTAAAAACTACAATTATAGCTGAGAAAGAAAATACTCACCACACTATTACTTGCAAAATAAGTAAATAGGGGGCAAAACTATTCATGGCAAATAGTGAAGAATTGCTAACATTCACACTAGCGTGAATACTCTTCATAACTTCCTCCTAACAACCAAGGCTAAACTTAACTCCTCCCAGACAAGCTAGTCTCTCAGTAGAGATGTTTCACTTCAACATACTAGTTAGTTCCTTTACGCCAATGTATATTTTCCTATTAGACAAGTGTTTTGGTGCCATCTTGTGGCATCTGTAAGGCATTTCAGAAAAAGCACAAAAACAAGAGTAGTTGAATGTTTCAGCAACTAGCATGGGGATAGGTTTCACAGAAAAAAACTCAACCACACATTGATTTATATTTTATTAAGCGTTAAAACTGGACCATGTGGTTTATAGAAAACCACAATATTTGGTATACTGTAATCACTTTAATATTTTTAAGGATTTAATATGAGCACTGAACAGTATTAAAATTGATCATTTACTAGTGGCAGGATAGAAAACCTACTGAATATTCGTTTTATTGTTTGCAACAACAACTTTTCATTGAAACCACATGTTACCACAAGTTAAATAAATTAAAATAAAGGAGGTAAAAAAACAACTTTTGTTACCGGTTATGCTTTTGTATTACTCATTCTAACCGTTAGGGGGCAGCAGTGTACTGTAGACTCTTTAGGTAGAACACGCTGCAAAGATAAACGAACATCTGTCTCCATTTTCAATAACACTTCATAAATATCGCGTGCGTCCTCCATAATTTCATACTGTGGACTTAATCCCCTATTTCCTTTTGGTATAATTAGTGAACGCTTCGGAAAATAGATGGATGGATAGTAATGATAGCAATGTTGAGTGGTGTGTAAGCAAACTCTCGTGTCTGGCATCCATCTTGAGAGAGGTAGCGAGGTAATAAAGCCTTACTCAGCAGGTGGAGTACTTAGACTCTCCCCCACACCCTTCCCCTTTTCTCCCATAGCATGCTGCTGCTCTCTGCAAGCAGAGTGATGACCCACATTTGTAAACAGATGAGGGCATCGTATATATATTTACTGCCACTGCAAACAAGAGAATTCGTCTACACAAACGGTCGGATGGATGAATAAAGGGCACAGTTGTCTATTCTATACATTTTGCCTATCCTTATTTACAATATTGAATTGGTTTCATGCGTTACATAAATTGAAGGTCACGAACGTCTAAGTGGCCCTTGCATCCTTCGAGAGCCCCTTGGAAGAAAAAATGTGGACACTCTTGATCGAGACTATTTGAAGCACGTAATGACTCCTACACTGTCTGTATGTGTGTGTGTGTGTGTGTGAGAGAGAGAGTCTTTTTCCTATTGAGGGCAGTGTGTAATAATTAGACATTAGAGCTGCTGACATGAGCACATCAGCGTCACAGGAGCAAAAGAGCAACACACATCGTCTGTGTTTGCCTTGCTTTGATTCATAGCTGCTTAGCGTCTCCGCAAGTGTGCGTGTGCGTGCGTTTCTGTGTGCATCCTCTCTCCCCAGCCAGCATCCACCAGGCAGTATATGGAGAAGTAGGCCGCTTAAAGATAGCTCGCGGCAGCCTCAATACTGGCTCCTAAAATATATCTGCTCATGAGAGTCATCACCCCCCCCAACCCCATCCTCCCCCCTCTTTCGTCATCTTTTGGAGTGAAATTTGCACATGGACTCATGTGGTCGTTCGTTTCTTACACGCGATTGAGTGTTTGTGTTCTTAAGTGTTGTTTCTCCTCTTGGGGAATCTCACTGTGCGACCGTGTCCCTAAACGCCCCACCTCCCAATTCCCTGCCCCCCTCTATGCCGTGACCTGACCCAGGAAATGCTTACATCGATGCTCCTCACAAGCACACGCAAAGGGGATTTTTAAAATGGCAAGATACATTGCAAACTGATGGTTTCAGTTCACTTTTATGAAACAATTCAGTTATGGGATGGAAGTTATCTGTATTTAGGGTTTATGTCAAGTAAAAAAAAAAAATCTTTATACTTCTAAGTTCTTTGTGGCCTCATTAGTGTAAACACAGTATTCTGATTAATATTGTGTTTGTGGAATATTAAGCGGCAAAGTCCAACTCTTGTCTCCATTAGGGGGCGGCCATTTTGCCACTTGCTGTCAGCTGAGAATGACATCACAGTTGCTCAGTGCTCAGATAACGACCGATCACGGCTCGGCTGTTTTCTGACAAGTCATGTGACGTTCGCAAGATGAGCTGTGATTGGTCGTTACCTGAGCCCTGAGCAACTGTGATGTCATTTTCAGTCGACACCAAGTGGCAAAATGGCCGCCCCCTGAGATGGATAATAACGTGTGGATTTTGATGCTTAATTCATATTCTGCATACACAATATTAATCAGAATACCATGTTTAGACTAGTAGGGCCACATAGAATATATTATTGTATTGCATTGTTTAAAATGAACAGTATACAGTCTAGCGGTGTTAGAAAAAATCGATTCGCCAATATATCGCGATATTACAGCGCGCAATTCTCAAATCGATTCGATATGCGGCTGAATCGATTTTTAAACATACATTTTTTAATGGAAATATTCAACAAAACGTCTTACTTAAAACAGACTTCAACCTGAATTTTCAGATTAAAACATTTTAATACAAATCTTACAGTGTACATGTACAAGTT
Organism: Vanacampus margaritifer; assembly: GCF_051991255.1. NCBI lineage: Eukaryota > Metazoa > Chordata > Actinopteri > Syngnathiformes > Syngnathidae > Vanacampus > Vanacampus margaritifer. The sequence continues at coordinate 21,544,243 of NC_135437.1, read as the reverse complement.
TACTGATTAGAATTTTCTAAATTTGAGTTTAAAATCGCAATAATCAATTTATAGATTCATATCGGGATTAATCGGTATTGAATCAAATCGTGACCTATGAATCGTAATACGAATCGAATCGCCAGGTACTGGGCAATTCACACCCCTAATACAGTCAGTGATCTGTACAGTATTCATCGTTTTACTTTTTTTTCCACATTTTGCTCTGTTACAGTCCAATAATGATTAAATTATTGTTATTTATATTACTGTTTTGCTCGCAAATTTTACACACAACACCTCGCAATGACGTCACATTTGGTGAATTTATAAAAAAAAATGAAAAATGAATAACTACAACCAAATATACACTGCCAAGAGGTTCTGAGTTGGAACCTCCGCTCAGGCCTTCCTGTGTGGCGTTTGCTTCCCGGTTTCCTCCCACTTGCCAAAACATGCATGACAGGGTCACTGAAGACTCAAACTTGCCCATTGGTGTGATTGTATGTGTGAATGCTTTTTGACTGGGGACGTGTTCAGGGTGTGTACCCTGCCTGTGACCCCAAAGTCAGCTGGTGTAGGCTGCAACCCGACTGCCTCCCTCATGAGGAAGTGCTCACTGAAGTTATTCCAATTTCATGATCGTCAATCATGTGACCCCCTAAAAAGTGAAAATAGTTACGCAGAAGACACATGGGCGCCCCCGGCTCAAGTGTTGCTCTGGTGGTAAAGATCCAGTTTGTTCTTTGTAGCCGTTGGCCCACATGAGTGCAGAATGAGGTCAATAGTTTGGCCCAGAGACATGATGTCGTCCTTTCGTGTGGGAAAGTGGAACTTGTGCTTTTTTCTTTTCTTTTTTTTGCGACATGGATGTCATTGCTGTTAGGGAGCCGGCCTTGTTTGTTTAGATTATTTTGCTGGTATTTTATGAGATAAAAAAAAACGCATGCACTTGTAATTGGAAAGTGGGTGATAAATGAATTGTTAATTGCCGGCCTACTTGCTGTCCTTTTACAAACGCTCTGACATTCAAACTAACGATTTGTGTAAAAGAACATCTGTTCGACATGGTGGATTTCAAAAGCTTGTTAGTGAATGCTTTGAAAATAATATACCCTAATTGCTTTGAATTCATGTTTATATGGTGACATTTAAAAGATTTGACATATTATCATGAGTAGATTTTAAATGTGAGAGCCTAGATGAGTCTCGGGAAAATTGACCTAAACAGCGGTGGTATGCCTACAGGCATGGTGAAGCAGCATGTGCCTCATATTTGGTCAATGTTATTTCTGAACGCCCTGTTCCAATTAACAGTAAATAATTGTTCGTTTGGGATAACAATGAGCTCAATGTACAGTATATTATTAATGGGACATCAGCAGTAGTAGAAAAAATAAAGGCTATTTGTTCAGGGTAGTCGTTCAAAACATCTAGTATTCTCTTAAAAAAAAAATCTCAAATTGATCGAATTGTCGGTATTTATGTGTATCCCGCTTAAAGAAAAAAATCAAAATGTCTCTCAACACACCACACTGGATAATCATTCAGGATAATCTTTTAGAGGTATTTGATCTCAATTTTTTGCAAGATTCATACTAAAAAGATAACTCAGTAGCAATAATAAACACGTGGAAATTAAGACATAGATGATGAAATGAATATAATTTTTTGACACAAACTATTGAAGTAATCATTTTTAAGACAGTGAGACTTTAATATTAATTACACATGAACCAAAAATGTTTGTTTAATTTTAATCCTATCTGAATAACTCATCTATTTGCGTTTTTTTGTTTTGCTGGAAATGCCTAAGATGCCGCAAAAGCCCCGCATAAGTGGGGAAATAATACAGTCGATCCGAGAAGAGTATACTTAAGTAAGTGATCCATCTCGACTCTGAGGAGCCAAGATGAGCTTGGTGCATTTTTCAAAGTCAAATCATCTGTAAGCCATTTTTTGAAGGGTAAGATGAGTGGGATCAAAATGTGTGATTTCATGGTTTAAACCAGGGGTGTCTAAATTTCTTTCCTCCAAATTCAAATTGCAGGACACAAGGGGCATTATGATATTCTTCGACTTTACGCTAATAATAATTCATCGAGCACTTTTGTATTAGATAGTTTTGGCTTTGTCACGATTTTGGAGTGGCCTGCAGCCCGTCCTGTGGCATGCTCTGAGCAGATCTCCGTTTGAGGTCTAAAACAAGATCCAATCTGTATTAAGATGATGAGCTTTAATAAAGCAGTTTTTACTATATGATCATATTGTCATTTTTTGGGCACAACACTTTTTTTGTGCTAAATAAATAAAGAAATAATCCTGAATCGAGTATTATACATGAGTGCACAAAAAAATCCAAAAATGTATCGCATTCTGTTGGACTTTTTTTTTTTGGTACATCTTGGAAAGCTAGATAAGACCATTTTGTTTTCAACTGTGGGTGGGACAGTTGTCAGGTGTGTCACACCCATGGGGGATGTGGGTTTTGCAACATCCACTAGTTCAACATCTACACCCAATAGCATTGGTGGCATAGTAAAATCTTATTTTTTTTGTATATGCCACGGAATGCAAAAAAACCCCAAAACATTAACGTGCCTCTAACGGCCCATGGGCCATAATTTGGATACCACTGGTTGAACCTTTTACGGGCAGTTTTTCCATTTTAGGAGGGGCGTTAATTTTGTTTTGTCGCTATTGGTGGCAGGGCTTGGTTTTCCATAGATGCCCATAGTACCAAGTACCAAATTTCCTGAGACTACTAAAGCGAGGTTCAACTGCAGACAGGACTTAAAATAATTCCTTTGAATGCGTTGTAAGATGCTGGAGCATTTTCAATCACTAATATTGAACAAACTGTAATAAAATAAAAAGCACATTCATACAGAGGTGGCAAATCCAGGTCCAGAAAGCAAAAACCCTGCCACAGTTTGGTTTTAGCTCCAGGTGCTAGCTAGCTAGCCCCATAGCTAGCTCCCATGGTGCTCATTTACCTGCTAGGGAGCTAGCTAGCTAGCATCAGGTGCTAAAGCCAAATTGTGGCAGGGTTTTTACTTTCTGGACCTGGATTTTCCACCAAATCCATTTTATATCCGTGCCACACTTTTTTCAAATCTAGCTGATTACGTCACTGCATCGCTCCACCTCCTTTTTTTTTACTCCCCCACATACCTACTCTATAGAGCTTCCCACTATGCACTTTGAGTATAACATTAACCTCAGGATTCCCCATACACACACCTACATAAAAACGCATCGGTGCACCCACAGACTAATATTGAGGTCAGACTGAGGGACCGAGACAGACACCCCCCCACACACCCACCCACCCACACACACACACACACTCAATAACATTATGGCACACCCTCTGGCTACCTCACAGTGAGCTGGTCGCTCATGTAGAAGCGCACCCATCTGCCCATAAAGTAATGCTCCGAAAAAAAAAAAGAGGCAACAATGAAGATGAGGTTGATGATGAGCGATGATGCCAGATAAAGAGGCGAGGGAAGAAGAAGCAGCAGGAGGGGGTGAGAGATGAGGCAGATCTGTGTCGCGTTGCCCTGAGAAACAGGATGTCGTAATAAGGCAATTGGGAGAGAGGGGGAGCGAGTGAGAGATGGGGGAGGGACTAGGTCGGAGGCGGAGGAAGGGGAGGGGAGAGCGAGTGCGCCAGAAGGTAAAAAAAAAAGAAGCTTTTATTTCCCTGTTGCTGTCACAAGGCGACACCCCTCCACACGCGCACGCAGTGGAATGTTCCGCCGGGCTCTGGGCTCTGTTGTTGTGCAGAGCTGCAGAAGGCCCGACACAGGCGGCGGGGAAGGACAGCGGCAGCGGGAGCGGGAGGTTCAGGAAACACGGCCACGAAGGCAGGCACACGCACGGACGTCTTTTTTTTGGGGGGGGAGGGTCCTGCTTGTCAGCAGCTGGTGGACCGGGGGCGCCTCGGGAGGGAAGAGGCGAGGAGAACGAGAGGCAAGGAGAGGAGGAAGGAGGAAGTCCTGTCATCATCTTCAACACTCGTTTTTGTCCTCCATCCTCCTCGGAGAAAGAGGACAGAAGAGGAGGAGGAGGTGGAGGAGGGAGAGACAGTAACCCTCTCCTCTCCTTTCACTCAGAACCTCATCATCAAGATCCAAACAGCAGGGGGGAAAAAAGGCGCCTCCTCTGTTCGCTTCTGGTCGCTCGGCCAGCGAGCGGCTAACAGGCTCCGCTCATGTCAGTGAACTCGGAGAAATCCTCGTCCCCGGAAAGGTAACATCGTCATCCTCCCCCCTCCTCCTGCTTTCTCTGTGTGTCCGCCAGCATGTCCTCCTCATGTTTCCGTACGAGCACCTTGCATGCTTCAGGCCTCCTGGCTTCTTCACGTCCCCGCTCGTCTGCTTGGTTTCTTCCATTGGCGGGGTAAAAAACAACAAAACAAACCAAACTCAACAATGCAGTGTTGCATGCTGCTGATGGAGAGTCTGAATTGTGTGGCTCGCACACACATTCAAAAACCATCCATTTTCTACTTGTCCTGTTCAGGGTCATGGGGTGCTGGAGTCGTCTTAGCTGATTTAGGGCGAGAGGCGAGGTACACCCTGATGATGGCAGAACCGTCACATACTGTTAAGCAAGAAACAGCTTCATTTTCAAGTCTTCAGTGAACCTACTGTGGGTTGTTTTTGTAACCATTAAAGACATCCAATTGTCTTGAACGCACCCTATGTTAGGTTCATTGAAGACTGCAATCCTTACGTATTCGTGGACGCCGATCTTCAATGACCCTAATACACGTACATGATTATGTAGATATTCAAGACAATTTGTCGTCTGCCTGTCCTTGGTGGCTGCTAAATGTATTCAGTCTTTACCAAAAATAGGTCAGTTAGGGTCATTGAAGATTGTAATGTTTACAACGACACTTAAGACCGTAAGACTGCTTTATGTGAATTGAAAGTCTCTAAATGTTTTCAGTGTTCACAAAATCACATATGCAGGTTTCGTTATATAATAATAATAATAATATTTACAAAAACACATATGGTGACACTGGTCGCACGTCACCTTACTGAAGGCTGATACCTGAAAGAGAAACGTTGTAATTAGTGATAGGATTGCGACGTGCGGTATCTCTGAGGCACCGTAGTTCGAACTTAGGTCATTGCATTCTATTAGTTCACCACCACATGGCAAAAATGTCTTCACACTGTCGACATTCCTCTCAGGCAATAGTTAGCGCTAGCTAAGAAAGCAGCTAGTGAGTCGGAAAGACAGGTATTTTTCAAAATAATTTGTCGTTGTAGTAAATGGAGTTTTACATATCAGGAATCAGTACTAAGCGGTGAAGACTACCGGTAATGTTTTTAACGACAAACCCGCAATGTTTATATAAAGACATAAGTTAATTTTTATTAAAGTCTGTTTCCTAAAACATGCATGCTATAGGTTCATCAATGACAAGTAATGTTTACATAACATGTATGTTAGCTTAGTTCTCTTTAAACCTAACATGTTTTGTAGACGCTAAAAACATTTTAGCATCTTTAGTGAACATACATATATTTTTATAAACCATGTCGACAATGTCAGTCTTCAGTGAACCGAGTTGATGCGTTTATACACAAACAATCCACAGAGGTAGGATGGAAACATTGCCTAGCAAGACTGTCAACGCAGGTCAACATTAGCGGCGCGGGCTCACTCATTTACACACGACGCCCCCTCTGGCTGAACGAACGAGGCAGCCTCCTCAAACGGCGACGTTCTTATTCTCTTATTGAGAATCGCCACGAGGCGAACAAAGCGGCTGATTGAACATTCTCAGCTGCTCTATTTAATAACAGAGAAAGACTGAACAACTCGCAACAAGGTGGGGGAGTAAATGCAGCTAAGATATCGCCATACAGATTGTTGAAGATTTTGTATTATTCGTTCTTTACATTTTCAATGAGCAAGAACGAAAAATGAGGGATGTTTGATTTTTTTCAGGCTGAGACAAGTACAAGTGTCGCAAACATTGTCACACAACAACTTAAACTTGTAAGAGGCACCACTCTATTTACGACTCACCTCAATTTAGACGCGAGCTGACGAGGCCTCAAGCGTGCTAGCGTTGAAAGATCTCGTTCTGACGGGCACCGCCGCGGGCAGAGGAGCAGACAGGATGACTCAGGTAGCTTCCGATGGCGTGCCAAGTATGATCAGGCAGCCTTTATGCCAGGCCCTTTAAACTGCCACAAGCGCCGTGTGTGCACAAATTTTCACATCTTATCAATTTACTGAGGTATACGGTACTGTATTGATGCAGCAGACTCTCCAATCGACCCTTTATCTTGTTCTTTGTATCGCCATCCATTTCATACTTATCTTGTTCAAGTTCAGGGTCATGGTCTTGGTCACTGGAGTTTATCCCAGCTGAGCACACACGAAAAAAATGGGGCGCGTAGTATGAGCCGCGATATAGCGGGGGAATGCTGCAATCCAATTACCTGACTCTTAATCACAGTTTTTGTCAATATGACGTCTTGACTGGTTTCTGTGTAGAATAAATTATGGATCTTTGCAACAACCTTAATATGCGAGGGATTACAGTATTAGGGCTGCAACTATCAAATATTTTTACGGCCAATTATTTTACCAATTTTCTTGCTGATTAACTCATTCACTGCCATAATTCATTAAAAAAATATATATTAAAAATTAGGGTAAAGAAGCCATTACATTTTTAAAATTTTAATTAATCGCATGACTTCACTAGTTAACTCACAATTAATCACAAATTTTATATCGGTTCTAAATGTACAATTAAAAAAAATCTAGGTTTTCATACTCTTGTAAACAAAAGTGGAGAAAAATGTTAAACTAATAGAAATAGTTAAAATGAATTTTTGTCATTTATAGCAGTCAACGGCAGTGAATGAATTAAATAAATAAATAAATAAAATATTATAAAAAATTTGGGGCGTCAGGCGATTAAAGTTTTATTTGTAATTAATCGCATTACTTCAGTAGTTAACTCACGATTGATTGCAAATTTCATATCTGTTCTAAATGTACAATACAAAATTCTAGGTTTTCATACTCTTGTTAACAAAAGTGGAAAAAAATGGTAAACTAATAGAAATAGTTCAAATGAATTTTTGACGTTTATAGCCGTCAATGGCAGTGAATGAGTTAATTGGGTAATGGGTTGTTTGTTTTGCATGTGAGAAAGAGATGGGAAAACCAGGTCAATAAAGTAAAAACCCTGCCAGAGTTTAGTTTAGCCACAGGTGCTTCTTGTAATGACTTCATTTACCTGCCGGCTTAGTACAAGCACCTGTATGTAGCTAAAGTGGCAGGATTTTTACTTTCTGGACCTGGATCTGAATTTCCCATCTCAGAGGTGAGGTTCAGGTCATATTTTTCTACACATCTGTGTATTTGAGTGAGTTTGGCTTTAATAGGCGTTACTTGGCCTGGTGAGTGACGTGGGAGTCAACAAATGAGTGTAAAGTTGGGTGTTGTGGGGTCAGCGTAGGCAACCTCTTACCTTGGTAACCGTTAGCTAGTTTGCATGTTAAATGTCTGGGCTTCAGTTGTGGCTATAGCGTGTATGAATGCAGAGGTGGCAAATCCAGGTCCAGAAAGTAAAAACCCTGCCACAATTTGGCTTTAGCCCCTGATGCTACCTAGCTAGCTAGCTAGCGCCCTAGCAGGTAAATGAGCACCATGGGAGCTGGCTAGGGGGCTACCTAGCTAGCACCTGGGGCTAAAACCAAACTGTGGCAGGGTTTTTACTTTCTGGACCTGGATTTGCCACCTCTTTTTATTTTATTACAGTTTGTTCAATATTAGTGATTGAAAATGCTCCGGCAGCTTACAACGCATTCAAAGGAATTATTTAAGTCATGTCTGCAGTTGAACCTCGCTTTAGTAGTCTCTCAGGAAACTTGGTACTTTGGTACTATGGGCATCTGTGTAGAAGAGGTTGAAGGATTAACTTAATCATTATAATAGGGAATTTCGGAACCCGTACGTCACGGCGTAATCACGGTCTCATCTCTGCGTCCCGACATTGTTGGACTCACAGTCGTCTGACTGTAATTAAGAGCTAAGCGGCGGCCCATTGTTGCTCGGCCGCTGTTGGCCAAGAGCTACACTCGCAGTCGCGAGGCTGCCCTACATCTCAAATAACAACACAACCCCGTGTCTGTTTTCTCTACGCACATCGGCCCGTTCAGGAGCAGCGTAACTGTCGTGACTGCAGGGGGTCATGAGGTCTCATCCCGGATTGTTTTTCCTGAAATACCCAACAAAGATGTATTCATTAGAGCAGGACTGAAGGGTGTTAGATGGAGAATTTGGTTTGTGTCTGCTGATAACTAAACATAGACCGGTTACAGTTTATAGAAGAAAAAAAGCATACATTGTCAGAGGGGAACGGATCTAGAAAGAGGGATGAGACTGGAGCGCTGCCGTGTATATAACCAGGGATGTGATTTTTCCGCTAATTCGCGGAATTCCGCTTTTTTTTATCTCCCCCCAAAAAAAAAAAAAAATCGATTTTTATTTATTTATTTATTTTTTTTTTAGTAGTTCATTGTGTATGCACATGACGCCGACAGATAACATCTTCTGCTATAACAAAGACATTTGAGGTATGCTCTAATATGAGTTACTTTTCATTTGGTCATGATACAATTATTTGTTCATGAAATTTGAACTCTTCAACATTATTTATGTGTTAACTTAGTAATCACATTAGTTAGATATGATGATATTCTCAGTGATAGTTTTTAAAAGCAAAGGCAGTCCAATGTTTTTGAATGTGACTGATTTTGAGTTGACTAAAACTGCCATTTTATATGGGATAGTTCAATATACATTGAAAATTTATGCTGTTGTTTTGTCTATTTCTTTGTCATGTGAAACACGGAAAACCCATGAGCTCCGGGGGGCTCTGCCCCCCTTGTCCCCCCACCAGGGCACTGCCCTGGACCTAGCTGGGTGCCTGCTGCCCCCAGACCCCTGGCTAAATTTTCAGATAATTTCACTTTGGTCAAATCACATCCCTGATATAACACATCACTGCAAGCAACAGACAATTTCACTCTTTGGTACTTTTTGAGTCCTTGTTAAAATTGTGGCAAACTTTACTTGGGATGTTTTCTTTTGGGGTTTTTTATTCAACATGATGCTTGTGTCTACAACTCCATCTGGTCCTAAGGCGCTCGCATGAAAGGCTTGTTTGCCGAGTAAGGCCCGACAGATTGGACGATTTATGTGTGTCGGAGCAAATGATTGAGTGGATGATTGAGCTGATTTGGGTTTAGGAAGGAATACAAGGTTTTCTCTCGGGAAGTTTCTGTCCAGCGGAAGATGATGCCCTTTGTCGTCATGGTGGCAGATGGATTGTGGGTCTGCCAGGGTTCGGATGAGGGCTGCAACTATGTTCGCTGCGACTAATTTTGATGTGATATGAAATTGGAATCCCAGGTGAATGGCGTCACGTCATAGATGTAACGGTCAATTAAAAATGTGTTGTTGGATCACATGCGAAGCGAGATCCAATTAAACACTGAAGCTGTACCAATACTGTACTGTACTGTAATCTGCTTGCGACTGTTGAGTTCAGTTCAGTTGTATTCGATTGTGTTGCTTAGTGTGCCTCAGCATACCATTAGTGTCTAATGTAGTGATGGAAGAATTCAAATAAAAATATTGACTATATTGCTTCTTTTTTGAAGGTTTATTTGAAAAGGACAGAACTTGCTAGTATCACTTCCTGGTTTTCTACCAATCACCAGCCAGCTTTGCCCTCACAACAACACCACTACAAATTGACATTCAATAACCCTTAACTACTTTAAAATATCTGCAGAAAGTGAGGAAAAATTGTAAGAGCAAAATTCATTTTGGCAAGAAATATTAAGTAGACACACTTTATATGCTTTAGCGGGCCACAAAATATAACGTGGCTGGCCAGATCTGGCCTTGTGTCTGTAGTTGATTTCCCTGAGCTCTGATCCAGGTTTCGGGAAACAAACAGGGTTAGGAGTCAGTGTCTTGTGGAGGCATTGGATGAATGTCAATTTGTTTGGTCCGCCCTTAATTGTATGTGTGTGTTTGCGTGTGTGTGCTCTGTCAACATAGTTGAGCAATCGGTGTGCAATTCAGGTGAAAGGTGAAAAGAGACCACAAAGTGAGGTGGAAGAATTGAGTATTGCAACTTTGCAGCTTAGCCATAAATGTTCCATCTCATCTCCTCTTTCGTCTACTCGACACCCGGGCCTGAAACACAAGTTGCACGTGCTGATGCTCCGCCTCCTTCCCGTGTTACCCGCTGTTGTCTTGTTCATTTACAACCTGAAGACGAAACTGATTAACTTTGGATTGGAGGGCAAATGGGTGCAAACGTATTTTGGGGGGGCGTGGGGGGGGGGGGGGGGGGGGGGGGGGGTGGAGATATATTTTATCACGGGGGGCCACTAGTGGCTTTAGCCCGACTCCTGATTGATTTGTTTGTTAAGGGCTGTGTCTCCGAGCCTTTTTACAAATAGTCTATCTCCAGTTAACAGGATTATTCATTTATCGTGGTGTTTATCTGTTGGTGTACAAACAAGGTTATATTTAAAGGTCGTTTCAAACGTTTGTTTGATTAAATTGCTGCTTGTTCCAATAAAGCCGAAAGGGTGAAGTGCCGAAACGCTAATAAATCAGTAACTACAAAAATGTTTTCTTGGCACAAAGAGTGTAAGAGAGCAAACAAACAACGGAACAAAACAAGATGAATGAGTTGAGGAATAATTGGTGTGTATGTGGGGAAATCCTCAATACATGACCACAATGCACCCTGGTAGAAACATTTTGGGAAAGTGATTGAAAGCATTTCACATCAAGTAGAGCCGACATCCGCCGAGGTCCAAATCGTTAACAAAAGTGAAAAAAAAAAAACAATAGTTTGGAGATGTGCATAGATTAAACTTCTTTACATTTGTTGAGTACAGTTTAGTTTGATTTAATTTGTAAGTTTTTATTTAACATGTTAAATAATAGGCATGGTATGATAACATAAATTAAACCTATTTTAACATTCTTCTTCAGTGTCCCATCACTGGTGAGCTATTTTTAGAACACAACTGTGGGCTACTCATGTTAATCGAGGGCTAACTAGTATCCACAGGAGCAATTTTTTTTTTTTAGGACAATGCACATTAATCAACAGAATGAAAATGCATCGAATCATATTGTGCCCTCAGCTCATTTCCTTTGCTTTTTTACACCAAGGTCATCCATTGTTAATTTTTATTTAACATGTTAAAGAATAGGCATGGTATGATAACATAAACAAAAATATTGTGGTATTACAGTAAAACTGCATTAAAATTACAGCTCTCAAATGTCATCTAAAAAAAATATTTATGTAAATTAAACCTATTTTAACATTCTTCTTCAGTATCCCATCACTGGTGAGCTATTTTTAGAACACAACTGTGGGCTACTCATGTTAATCGAGGACTAACTAGTATCCACTGGAGCAAAAAATTTTTTTTAGGACAATGCACATTAATCAACAGAATAAAAATGCATCGAATCATATTGTGCCCTCAGCTCATTTCCTTTGCTTTTTTACACCAAGGTCAACCATTGTTAATTTTCATTTAACATGTTAAAGAATAGGCATGGTATGATAACATAAACAAAAATATTGTGGTATTACAGTAAAACTGCATTAAAATTACAGCTCTCAAATGTCATCTAAAAAAAATATTTGTGTAAATTAAACCTATTTAACATTCTTCTTTAGTGTCCCATCACTGGCAAGCTATTTTTAGAACACAACTGTGGGCTACTCATGTTATTCGAGGGCTAACTAGTATCCACTGGAGCAATTTTTTTTTAGGACAATGCACATTAAACAACAGAATAAAAATGCATCGAATCATATTGTGCCCTCAGCTCATTTCCTTTGCTTTTTTACACCAAGGTCAACCATTGTAAGTTTTTATTTAACATGTTAAATAATAGGCATGGTATGATAACATAAACAAAAATATTGTGGTATTACAGTAAAACTGCATTAAAATTACAGCTCTCAAATGTCATCTAAAAAAAATATTTGTGTAAATTAAACCTATTTTAACATTCTTCTTCAGTGTCCCATCACTGGTGAGCTATTTTTAGAACACAACTGTGGGCTACTCATGTTAATCGAGGGCTAACTAGTATCCACTGGAGCAAATTTTTTTTTTTTAGGACAATGCACATTAATCAACAGAATAAAAATGCATCGAATCATATTGTGCCCTCAGCTCATTTCCTTTGCTTTTTTACACCAAGGTCAACCATTGTTAATTTTTATTTAACATGTTAAAGAATAGGCATGGTATGATAACATAAACAAAAATATTGTGGTATTACAGTAAAACTGCATTAAAATTACAGCTCTCAAATGTCATCTAAAAAAAAAAATTGTGTAAATTAAACCTATTTTAACATTCTTCTTCAGTGTCTCATCACTGGTGAGCTATTTTTAGAACACAACTGTGGGCTACTCATGTTAATCGAGGGCTAACTAGTATCCACTGGAGCATTTTTTTTTTTTTTAGGACAATGCACATTAATCAACAGAATAAAAATGCATCGAATTATATTGTGCCCTCAGCTCATTTCTTTTGCTTTTTTTACACCAAGGTCAACCATCCGGTAATTGGCCCATGCCTATTCAATACATTTGAGCGTAATCATCATATAAGTACATTCTTGTATTTTCCTCTATTTGAGCGCAATGTTACTCTTCTAAAGTGGCTTACATTAATTCGAAACCCGTTTTTAGAAATAGCTTCAACCGACTCATGTGTCCGCCACCATCTTCTGTGCTCTGGCCCACATTGCTGCAGGCGCACACATGACTCACATGCAAACACACACACAAGCGGGTCGGAGTCAGCACCCAGCCAAGCTGCAACGCCACAATATCTCATGAAGCAGACTCGCCCGCTCGCCTTCTTGCTCCGTGTCCTCCATTAACGCCTCCCATTACGAACCGCGCCTCCAACTCAACGCACAAACACATAAGTGACTTCCATTGTCCCGCTGCCTTTTTTTTTTTCACATTTGTTTGCATGCAGTCCTCATTCATTCAGTGAATAAATAACCGGGGCAGGATTTCTCTCCGTCCCTCTGAGGCTTTTCAGTGATGCTGTAAAATAAGACATTAAAGTTAGCATTTTGCGCCTTATTAAAACGCATTGAATAGCAAAACTTAAGAACCAACCGCCGAGACGTCCCAAAAAGCTTCGCTGGGCCACACCGTTCACGTCACCCATTGCGGGTAATCGGAAATTGAGGCACAACTCCGTTGTTTGTTTTCCCAATAAAGTCCTGAGTTTTGATTTAGACTTTTGAGCTCTCAGCCCTGCGGAACAAATTTTCTCAAAATGACATGACAGTAGATCTTTTTGTAATCAACATACCTTTGTTCCTAGACAAGAAATTACAGTTTGCTGCTTTACACAATGTCAATTTTAAGAAATAACAACTGTTGTTTATATAAAAAAAGAAAACCAATTGTTCATTCATTATATTGTCATATTTTTATTGTTTAACAAAACCCTTGCTTCAGGTCCCTGCGATTAACCTGCAAAAAATTGCTCCACAAAATGAGATAGTTGCTCCTCAAATGAAGTCATTGATTTGCAAAACTGCACCGCAAAAATCAATCAATCAATCAATTCTTGACTTACAGTTCATTTAATTAAATTATAAAAACACAAAATAAAATGAGTAATAATTAAATTGACATTGACTTCAAATGTCTGTATGACGAGTATCAACACAGCAGGGCAACTTCAGAGCAAGCAGACGACTCAATTAAAGATGATGCGTGCTTGTTAATCAGTAATGGGAATAAGTGAGGGAACAGGACACCCTAGCGAGTGGCGCGCCGTTGCCATGGTGATACACTTGATCTAATGAACACCGGGCGCCTCAGCTGGGTTCAAAGGTCACCTCCTAGGGCATCTTCTTGATGTAAAAACGTACAGTAAGATGCCGTGCAGGAAAATTCTTTGAAATGATGGAATATCAACTATTCTTTAATAACCACAGAATGTTGCGTTTCTTTTGCATTTGAAACTTTGTTTTTTTTCGCCCAGTGTCCCGTTGTTGACCCCCACTGCAGTCTCTTTCCCTCCTATCTACCACTGACGTCTCTGTTGCAGCCTGTCATCGCGTCGCCTCACTTTTTCATGTGAGTTTTTAACAGCATCGCAAGCTGAAAGTTGCAGCCATTCATTTTTCAACATCTCAATTTAAACCCGTTCAGTCGGCACTTTTTTCCCTGCGCGGTGGCTTTGATGTGAGACGATAAAGAGATGAGGCCGAGGGAGGGGAATAAATGTGTGAGAGAAAGGCTAGAGAGCCTTCGGGGGGGGGGGTAATGATGCCAAAGGGAAGAGGAAGGCTAGAGAGGATGGAGTAAAGATGTGCACGAGAGGAGGAGGCAGAGGATGATGAGGGTGAAGCGCGTGAAGATGGAGGGAGACGGCAGAGGCGAGTCTCTGCAGACTCGGGTGACGTCGGGTCACCGCTGCATCGAGTCGGTGGAATGGTATTGACCTCGTTCGTGTGTTGCGTAATGCCCGTGTGTATAAAAAGGAAATTCAACGTGTGAATTGAATTGAACTGAATTGAATTTGCTAATGTTGCACATGTGCGTAAAATAGAAAATGAAATAAATGAAATAAAGAAATGAAATAACTTGAATTAAATCAAAATAGATACCATTTAAATTCAACTGAATTCAGTTCATTTGGATTAAATACTTTTAGTGCCCATGCACATAAAAATAAATAACAGCCATGAATGAGTTTAAATTTAATTGAATTTAATTTGAGAGCCACTGATGTTGCATACACAGTTTGATTATATTTTATTTGATTTAAGTAAAAAAATAAAATAAAATTAAGTACATGGAATTGTGCATAAATTCCCCCCCGCCTTTAATTTAATATTTTGTTTTAAAAATGCATGTGTAAAATACACTGGTTAATTGGACAACATAAAATCAAAACTTAAATAGCAATAAAATAAAAAATAAAAAAAGGGAAATAAATTAAAATCTGATCATCCCTTGTACATAAAAGTTGAAAAAATATTAATTTAATAAGATGTAGATTAAATAAAAATAAACACAAAACTCAGTAATGAATAATGTAATAGAAATTAAAAATAATTAAATTAAATGACATACAATTAAATAAAATTGCACAAATTAAATAATATCAAATTCAATTAAAATAAGTACATACAATTAAATAAATATTGTGAATTAAATTAAATTAGAACATGTAAAAGCGTGAAAAAGAATTCTTAGCTTTTAAAGAAACAACTTTTATCTGCTTTTTATTCTTAGCTAGTCACACAAATATCACAAATGGGCACACAGTGTGTCAGTCTTAGTCACGGTCTGCTGGACAACAGTGTCCATGTTGTGTCTGAGATCACTCCCAACTGTTGTTGGTGGGGCCCCTTCCTGAAGCACGTGCTTTTCACACGAGCCACCAGTCACTTGCTGTCATCCAAATCCCTCTTATTATTACCTCTGCCAAGGAAGTTCTGGTTTCCTGCACAAGCAGGCTGTGATTTATTTAGCATTGCAAGTTTATCTACGGCTTCAGCGTGCTCATCTTTTCCTGCTTTATTTCTTAATACGCACCAATGTTACGTTAGCCTCTATGCTAGCTATGTATGTGTACCTTGTGATTCCACACATCCAGCAAGAGATGGACATTGTCAAAGATCTTTAGCATGTGGGTGTCAGGATGTCACGTGACTCAGCGGCGCCACCCAAAATTCTCAACACTACTGAGTCTGTGTGTGCGCACAGAGAACAGTTAGCCTTGCATTATGGAGAATACATTTGCTTTGAAGAAGCGATGGAGTCTAGCCTCATGTGCACGACGATTGCGCTGCTGGGCCTTTCGAATAAGGTAGTGCAGGACGCACACTCGCACTCGTATGTACCGACAGTTGTTTTTAATATGCTGCCATTTTCGTGGAGCCAAATAACCAAAATATTATGAAATCTTCATACAGCTTTTGTATTTGATTGCAATTGCGTACCTAATGTGTCCAGTCAATGGATTTGCAAGAGGAAATGCATCTCCAAGATTCTCAACTTGGGAGAAACTCATTCACTCCCAGCCATTTCGCTGAAGCAACCCCCTTCGCTCCCGGCTGTTTTACTGGATTTTGACTGATTTTGCAAGGCCCACAGAATATTGTGTTCTATTGCTGTAAAAACATGGGGAAAAAAGTGTATTTGTATCTGTTTCCGTTTTGCAGCAAATTAGCATTAGAATATAGCTAAGTTTCATCATTATTCACAAATCCTTTTAAAAGACTGTGTAAAAGAGCTTTTTTGCAACATGGCCATGGTTGATCTCTTATACTCTGCTGCCACCTGCTGGCCTTTTTTTTGTAATAATTACCATCGCTTTAAGCGACCTCTTAAGGTACATTTGATTTTTTTGGGACCATGGCAATAATAAAAATACTACGTTTTAATATGTTTTTGGGAGCAAATGAGTTAATATTGTACACAGTCGAGTCGGGGGTGAGTGTGCGGCTGTCACATCAGAATGTGTGAGTACAGAATGTCCAGTGAGTGAATGCGTGCACTGTGCAGAGTTAAGTGCGCCACACAATGGGACAAATGGCGGATACCCAGCGGCTATTCGGGTAGACCCCCTGAATGCTAGGCTAATGTTGTTGTTTTTTTGTACTCTTCTAAAAGTCTCTGGCGACACAGCCCCCCCCCCCAAAAAAAAAAATTGCCTCTATTTATATTTGAAACAGTGATTCTACCACAAACAGTTTGAGTCACATTTGACATGTTTTAACATTTAACAGCAATAAAGCTACCCAAAATGTTATTCCAGTGTTTCCCACGCCATGTTAATACTTGGGTGGGCCACCCAAGTAAACTGACCACTACCCAAGAAGTTTTCAAGAAAATGTAATAACAAAAATAAAAATGAATAAAACGTGTCACGACCAGATATACCACATGTAACATTAGTTCACCGTCACTCACTTGTGGATTTTAAGGTTAGAGGAGACTGAGAACCCCCGCCTGACCTTGGCAGAGGTTTGCGCTTACGAGTAACCGAATTTGGTCACGATAGCATTGCTGAAACAACATCTAAAGGTGGCAAAAGACCCTGCCAGTTACACGGCGTTCTTTTTGTTCTCTCGCCATGCAAACATTATTCCCGGTGAGCAGGTTTTACTCCCCAATTTGACTAGCGCCAGTCGTTTTTTTGCATGTGCCACTGCCACATGGTTTTGCATGGCCCTTGCTAATGATGAGGTTTTGTTTTCAGAGCCTCTGCAGCGCTTAAAGTCGATGCATTGCACTGCGTGTGGTCTTGTATTCGTCGGAGGCCCGAGGGGTGAAGTCGATTGAGTCCGTATGGATCGGCGAGGCCTGGACTATTTGTTTTATTTACAGAAGTCTGTAACATGGCTGGCTTCTAAATAAATGGATGTGGAGGTTTATAGTTCAAACAGTGATGATGTGACTTGACAGTGAAGTAGTCAGCAGGATGCCTGTTGATCTTGATATATTGTCTTCGAATGAAAAGACAAAGTGCTCAGTGTATTATCAATAGTGTGTTTCAATTGATTTGTACAAGGTCTAATGGCACCGAAGTCCATATGCAGTGAATTTTAAATCCACCATCCTTTTCCACTCCCTCCGTTGCTCATTACAGTCACGGGTGAGCTGAAGCCTGTCCCAACTTGACTTTGGGCGAGAAGCGGGGTACACCCTGAACTAGTCGCCAGCCAATCAAACATTCACACTTTCACAGTCTTTGGTGAACTTAACCTGCATGCTTTTCAAATGTGGGGTAATACAATGGCCGAGAGTTGAACCCTGAACCGCAGAGGCAAATTTGCTAAACAATCATCACTGAGAAGAACTTTGATTGGCGAGTGACACACAAAGTCAGCTGGAATAAGCTCCACTTACCCTACCACGACCCTAACGAGGACTAAAGAAAATGGATGCAATGTAAGAAATTGATTGATTGGGCTGTGCAGTCGCTGATTTATGTTTATAGGCTTGGCATTGAACTGGAGGAGGAAGAAAATATGGAAATTGATTGGGAGACGTGTTGAAGTGTCCTTGAGTTCACTACCAGAAGGTTTTAGAAAAATTGGGGGTCTTTTTTTTTGTATGTGGGTGATTACGTGTGTGTACGTTTGTGCGTGCGAGTGTGTGTGTATTCATTAGTTCACCTAAAACCGATTTAAAAAAATCCCATACCGTCCACCTAAACCGAACACTTCCAGCCAGAGTCGTGAGACCGTCAGGAGACCAGAGGAAGGATCAAAGAAAGGAAAGTGAAATCCAGCACCAACCAGACACCACCCACCAGGCCCCAAAAAGAAAAAGAAAAAAGGAGAGCAATGATGATGACATGTCAAATCGGTAAAATTACCGAATTAACAATACTGAGCTCTCCAGAAAAAAAAAAAATTGGGGTCCATCCTAATGCTTAAAACAAAAACTAAAAGTGTTTGATCCAAGAATGCTGTTCACACAGAGGCGACCTGCAAAAAAATATGCGGGAAAATCCTAGCTTAAGTATGGTGTGAAAGGGGCTGATGTGCCTTTAGACATCTGCGCTCAGACAGGCAGAGGATTCAAAGCAGTCGACAGTCCTGCAGGCAGGTGTATCAAAAATGGATGTGGAGAGGTTACGCTGGGGCATTTCACCCTGAAAATAGTGTCAGGTCTCAGGTCTGGACTCAGACATGTGCTCCGGAGGATGAGTCAGCTGCTTTGCCGACACGGGCCAAGATGGAGACGCCGGGGGAATGAAAAATGGCTGGCACGCAAATCAATCGGAAACCTTTGGATTGTTTGGCAGACGTGAAGGACACCGGCAGCGTGAATCCCACGCCTTAAGACTTGAGCGGAAAGTATGATGATGATGATGATGCTCGTTACTAAGGAAAAAGACCTCAGTTACCAAGGTGATAAGCAGACATGTTAAAGAATGACTCATCACGTTTGAAGCCGTCAGCCTAAGAACATATAGCTTCCGATGAACTAAGATCCCAAATAACTTTGGCAAAATCGCAATTTAACTTTTAACAGATGGGCTCTGCTGTTGGTGTGTTGCATGTGAATGTTTTGCTCTTTAGTTAGCGCTGATGGTTTATCGTGGAACATTTCGGAGAGCGCCGCAACACATAATGAAGCTTACAGTGATGGTGTGATGGAATTGGAAGTGATAGTGGAAGACAAAAAAACATCATTCCAGAAATCGCTGTGTCCGTTTTGGAGAAACCAGCAACCACATATAGGCAATATGTTGTTTGGCAATCAAATGTATCTGGCCATTCTGCATAACATTGCTTTTTAAATTTGGGACGTCATACCAGAAAACTGCTCTGGTAGAGGTCGGCGCCAATTGCTCTGGACAAATTGCATAGAAATGACTCAGACACATGCAAATGCAGAGTTGAAAGAAGTTTTGTCATAGGGGATATGGCATGACTCCTTCTTGTGATTTGGCTCCAAATTTGACAGTAGATAATTCCTGGTTGGTAGGTATGTGGAGGTATGATTAGGTCCTAGGTATTTGGTATTTGGAATAGTACGGATAGAAATGTTGTGGTACATACAGTATATAGGAAAGTCAATTGTATATGTTTTTATGGTTAGGTATGAGTTGGTACTATGTAGGTAGGTAGATGTCTCCATGTAGGTATAGTTAGGTAGGCGGTTGTCATGCGTGTGTACTGTACCTGTACTTTGTGTTGGTAGGTTACGTGAAAACCCTAACTGAAGTCTGGAGCCTATGTACTGCGTACTGTACAGTATGTAAGTATGGGATGATAGGCAGTTGTATAATTTTGATGGAGTTGCCGTTAGAAATGGCGCTAGTTAGTTACAGTATATTTAGTACACTCACCTGTTATTCCACCAGTATTTGGCATTTCAGTAAGATTTTAAAGTCGGTTGATTAGCAGACAGGAAAATAGGCATAGTATAGTATAGCCTACTAAGGTAGATGGTGGTTGGTCAAATAGTGAGTTACAGAAACTAGAACTCTAAATAAACTCAAATCGAAATCTTTTCTACGGAGGATCCAATCTGCAGGACTGTCAGTCAAGGTGAAGGGTGCATTCTTGCATGCGTGCCGTATTTGTGTTTAAAAGGACATCCTGTTTAGAGGGTAAATCTTGGAAGTTGTTTTGACATGTTCAGCTGTGGCCTGTCGAGTCAGCAGTTTACAGCAGCCAAACTGCTCAGACACAAACAAGCAGAGCGCTGTGCGATGGATTCTAATGCGCCATGATTGGCAAAGGGTCCTTTGTGTCCGTGTCATGATTGTCACACCCCCTTAGATTTGCCAAGTGCCAGGCATTTATTCAAGCAAGACACATTGTTTTTCTGTGAAATAACAACAGCGCATGCCGAATTCCAGGTTATGAAAACTATTTTAACAGATTGTCGTTAAGTGCCTTGAGTGCGTCGAAGATGGACTGTAATCGGCGTTTATGCTGTCCTGAGTGAATCTGTCAACAATGGGATTCTCATCTGTTAGCGGTTGTCATCAACGTTCATCACGTTGCATCGTAGCCTCAAGAAAAAAACGACAGGCACCGCAGACAACAGTTTGACCTTGTACTTGATAGATGGCTGAATCTCATTCCTGAATCATAAAAACAATTTCTCCTTGGTTTTTTAAGTCGGGTGGGTAAATATTTGTATGTCTGGAGGACTCAATGATAACGGCCAACGCTTTGCTCATGACTTCTGGCAAAAATAGAGTCAGTCATCTTGGGTTCTGATTGGAAGAACAGACAATTCTCCAGCAGACAGTCCTGACTATCCATAAATGTAGGGTGTTCCAAAAAAATGTAAATAATTCGAAATGTGACACTCTGGGCAATTTTCAGCGCATCCTAGGCAAATGAAGTAAAAATAAAAAAAATCATCAACATATTCATACAGATACAGATTTTCTAACCAAGTTTCAAAATGTCTTATCATTAGCCTAGTAGCATATTTTCCCAAGTTGTATTTGATTTTTTTCAGAACGCAAGAAAAAATAATTTTTGGGCAAACACATTAGTATTTGGTAAGACTTAGTCAGCAATGACATAGGCAATTACTGTATGCTATTAGGTAGGGGTGTGCCAAAAAAATCGTTTTGTCTGTGTGTGCCTTTATTTGGAGCGCTGTTCATGTTGTACCCGGTTTGGCCACTGAGGGGCAGTGTGGTTCCATGCGGTCTAATACACTGTTAAATTACAGCCACATTAGAGAGTAGAAGGACAAAGTCGCAGTGTGGTTCCATGCGGTCTAATACACTGTTAAGTTGTAGCCACATTCGAGAGTAGAAGAAAAAAGTCACGATCAAGTTATTCCAATAAAAGTTGTTTTTTTGCAGTGTGGCGACGTTCTTTTGAGTGATGAACGTGCAGCGAGTAGCGCGCTAATTAGCATTAGCGAGTCAGACTGGAGTAGATCATTACAATTCCTTGCTGTAGATTGAAGCAAAAATCATTGTCAATCAAATCGTTTTGAATCAAAAATTGTTCTTAATCGAAAAATCGAAATTGCAGACCCAAAAATCGGAATCGAATCGAATCGTGAGACATTCAAAGATTATCACCCCTACTATTTATTAGGCTAAGAATATGTTGACTGCCTATGAACTTTTTTTTTCATTTTTCCTTCATATTTGAATTTTACGGCTTTCCACTTAGTATACAATGTTTTTTTCCCCCCTAAAAAAACGTGTGCTATACCTTCCTGTTTGTAATGTTCATTGCTAGTGAATGTCATTCTTAACCCTTAAAAAATGTTAAACGTTGAAGTAAGATTAAACTTGAACTTAAGTTAAATGCATCTCTTTAGAATTTATGTTGAGAGACAATGAAATAATAATGTACATTTTTGGAACACCTAATTCACTTCCTTCGTGGTTCTCATCTAAATCTAAATCTATCGCTACTGTTCTTTCGATCTAATCTTTCAAAGAAACCAATATTGTTGTTTTTGAATGGGCGGTATTGTTTTTTGCCTTTGTCCTTATCCCGGATGAACATGGAGGCTGCGGTCATTGAATAAATGTAATGTTTTGGAGCTTGTATGTTTACCCGTTCTGGTCCTTGCTATTGGAAGGTCAATCATGCTGATGGTTACACTGAAACTGGAGCCAATCACAGTCGCTATGGCGACAGTGTACACACACGCGGTTGAGGAACAAATTGGTTCTTCTAATGTGAAAATGAGTCCCCATTAGGGGAAGGGGAAGTACTTAGGGCTGCTTCAGCCAGGGGACGGACGGGGGCGTGCTAATGACAACTGATTGGCACTGCTGGATGTGACTTTTGAAGATGTCTTATCTCTGACATAAAATGCATAATAAGGGTGGACTTGTTCTGGGTTTCTGTTTTGCCTCGATACAAAAGTGAAAATGAACTTTGTGTTATTGTTTGACTCTGTTTTTCAAGTCTAGGTTTGTGCATTAGTGAACCATTTTTCAGGACGGGAAGATACATTACAGACTAGGCTTCAAACGATCAGGATTTTGGAACCGATCACCGAACAGAAAAAAAAAAAAGAGAACCAATCAAATTAGACAATTAAAAAAAACGTATTTACAGTAGGGTCGACTGCCACTATTTGAAAAATTCACGCTGATCAACATCCAATACACGGAGGGAAAAAAGTTTTTTAGTTTTTTTTTAATCCGAGTGAATACGTGGAGAAACCTTGAATTACTAATGAACGTCTTTTTTTTGCAGATCCGATCAATTGGCAAATTATGGCATTACAACCGATCACCAATTTTGCATAAAATACCAACTATTTACCGCTCATCCGATCAGTCAATCAATGTATAGTCTAGTCCAGTGTAGAAAATAAGTAAAATTTTAATAATTCGATTACACAAAAAAAGTTACCCACGTCACTCACCAGGTCAAACTCCACCTTTACAGTCATATACACTCGCAACTTTTGCCTGATTACTTTTTTTTTAAAAGACCGTGCACCTCATTAAATGTCATGTGACCTCTCTCTCTCTCTCTCGCTCTGCGACTGATTTGATCGCCTCTGTCAGGGCTGCGGCGTCTTTCCTGCACTATTGTAACATTCTAGCGGTGCTCGACTTGCATCCAGGAAGTTATAAGGAGGTGTGGCTAAGTTGTGGTACCAGAAAAAAAAAGCACTGTGCGTATAGGAGTGATGTATAAACAGCCCACGTAAAGACGCGGCATCCCACGATGCGAGGACAGACTCGGTGAGTCGGTTGTAAACGACGGACAATGACATTTCAATGCCGTGTTATCTTCCGCCCTTCGCAGCAGCTCTGGGAAAGCTGACATTTTTGTCATTGTTGTCACTTTTAAACGCTTTGTGTCCCGGATTCCCCAGAAACCACCCCCATAACCCAGCACCCCTTCTTTCGCTGCAGTTGCCACGGCAACTCAGCGAGATCATGTGTCTGCGCTGGTGACCGCCGTTGAGAGCAGCTCGCACATGCCGGCTTTGTGTTGATGCTGATGTTTTTGTTTCACTATTGTGGGATTGATGATGATGGAGACAAGGATGGGATTTTCATTTTGTGCTTACATGATGTCTCAATTTACAAAAATATTTAATGTCATTAATTTGCTCCAAATAATCACTTACATACATGTTTCTAATGAAAAAAAAAAGTATTTTATTGTATCAGAACATATTACGTAATGCAAAGTATGCAAATAAATGGTTTTATAAAGTCTTAATTACTCTATTTACGTACAGTATGTGTGTGTGCCTTTAAGAGGTGTGGTCCAATCAGTCGGGTGCTACTTTTTAGGAATAAAACCTGCCTACTTTTAATATTGGTCAAGATAATGATGGTGGTAGTTAGAAAGGCAAGTGCTTTGGTGGTACTTGGTGTAAGAACATTGAAAACGACTACCTAAGAGCATTAACAGAACATTCATTAAAGAGGCAATTAGGTGAAGATGTTTCCGTAGATGACTTGTAAAGAAATAACCAGATGTGGCTTCTGCTCATCCACTTCCAGAAACCCTAGTGACATCATTTCCTGGGCTTTTTTTTATATGGTTTGGATCCCTGTTGAGCACCACCTGTCAGATGCACACGCATACTTCCAATGCTGACAAAAATAAAAAATAAAAATACATAGAGGAAAATGTCACAAGTTGTTATCCGAGTCTGAGTCAGCTCACGTACTCGGCTATGAGTCACCTCCTGGAAAGACCAAAAGACAATTGAGGCAAGCATTTATATTGTCGCCTCGTTTGTCGTCGGCAGGCCTGAGACGCAGCAGAAAGCCTCGGCGAGTGTCCCTCCTCCCCCGCCACCCCCTCCGCCTCCCCCAGAGCCGGCGGGGCCCCCGGAGCCGGAGGAGGAGATCCTGGGCTCCGACGATGAGGAGCAGGAGGACCCAACGGACTACTGCAAAGGTCAGGACGCAACAGAGTAAAAACATACACGACACCAATTCTGATGGTATCTGCGTATGAGTCTGCCTGTCTGTCTGTCAAATGAGTCTGTCTGTCTGAGTCTGTCCGTCTGTCTATCTAGCTAAACATCTGTCTTGTCGATTTTAGATAGCTAGCTAGTAGCTAGTCTGTCTATCTATCCATCTATCTATCTATCTATCTATCTATCTATCTATCTGCTAGCTACTAGCTAGCTTGCTACAATAGGCTACTTACTTAGAGCCTATCCAACGAGTTAGTAAGTGCTGTCAAAAATATTTTAAATCTATTTACTGTATCTACATTATATACATTATTATCTACATGTTGATGTGTCAGGCCAAAACCTCCTGCAGTATTTCCAAATTTGGTCAATTAAATTTTTTTCTCAGTCAGTCCTCTTGTGGTAGTTAGCTTCTCTGTCTGTCTTGTCGATTTTAGATAGCTAGCTAGTAGCTAGCCTATCTATCTATCTATCTATCTATCTATCTATCTATCTATCTATCTATCTATCTATCTATCTATCTATCTATCTATCTATCTATCTATCTATCAACATGAGTTCTAGTACTAGCTGGCTAGCTAGCTGCTAGCCAACTACTAACTAAGTATAATTCTGTCAAAATTCCACCAACATATATTTATCTATTTTTTTCCTTCTTTTATTTTTCATCTTCACGTCCTCATAATGAATTGTAGGTTAACCGATCTAAATATAGTATAGTTCTTTTCTGGGCATCTTTGTTATAATCACCGACGATTTATTCAATAAGATCCATCTACAATAAATTTAAACCTGGCAAAGTAGACTTGTCTCGGTACCAAACAGTTCTGTTGGAAAACCAACAAAATCAAGACTATTTTGTAGAACTTTTCCAGACCGCCTCTTTCCTCTTTTTGTGTCCCTCAGGAGGCTACCATCCGGTCAAGATCGGAGACTTGTTCAACGGGAGGTACCATGTGATAAGGAAGTTGGGGTGGGGCCATTTCTCCACCGTATGGCTATGCTGGGACATACAGTGAGTTACACACATACCTGTTGAAAACATCTCCCTTTTCACCACAAAATCTGACTCGCACTACACTTGACACCAAAGCTCATGATGTTTTTTTGGTTTTTTTTGTAAGTTGGCATGATGCATAAGCGTAACATTAACCCAGTGTCAGCTTTCACGCACACACATAATTACTCAGACTGTCGGTGTTAATTACAGTAATGGAAATCTAGTGAGCTGGCGTCGGGTTACTTGAAGTGCGCTAAGTAATCAGTCTTTATTTGTCGATAAGTAACAGTCCCCACTTAGGGTCACTGTGTTCGTACAAGTCCTTCACACAAAAATGGAAACTCTCAATTTTCATAAGAAACAATTTACTGTAAATTGCTTGAACCCGTTGCCACAATAACGGAACGCGTCTGCTATTTAGTAAAATATGAGCATTTAGCAATACAATATGAATAAACTAGCAACTAAAAACACTTTGATATACATGGACTTTGCTTATATTCAGGGCCGGAAATCTGGCGCTAGTTCAGGGTGCACCAATTCCAATCCTCGAGGTCTGGAGTTCTTCAGGTTTTAGATGTTTCCGCCTACCAACACACCTGATACTAAAGATGAGGATCGTTATCAGGCATGCTGATGAGCTGATTATATGAACCATTATATGATTATGAATCAGGTGTGCTAGTGGGTGGAAACATCTAAAACCTGCAGGACTCCGGACCTCGAGGACCGGAATTGGTGAACCCCTGAACAAGCGCAATGACAAATCCAGCGAAGAGAAGGCCAACTTCAAGATAAACCTTCCCATACCAAGAATAGTGCAATGCCAAGAAACGCTTTTATTTTGGGAATTTCATGAGTTTCCCAAATGCCAGTCCATTTACGGCGACCGATCGAATAGTAATGGTTTGATGTCGGCACGTTGGACGCTGCACAACCGCTCCCCGGAAAAAGTTCAGGCTCAGGATTTTTTTTTTTTTTTACTTTAAGCCCTATTTTCAGAGCTAAATTCTTTTTCAAATCGATGTTTATCAACCATGAGAAATAAAAACAATATTTAAGAGTTCATGAAGCATCATAATTACTGTTTAACCCCTGGGCGTTATTTGACCATTTTTTGGCTTTTTGTTGGTTCTGACCAAGCCATTTCAAAATAAAATAACGCCCAGGGGTTAAGCATCATTATGACTGTATTTTTCTCAAACACATTTGCCGACTTGGTGTCAGTGTGGGAGTGTGATGAAGGTGATGGGGAATTTTTTTCCTGCACATTCCAATTGTTGATGGATCTTTTATGTGTGTGTGTGTGTGTATAGAGTGAAGAACTTTGTGGCCATGAAGGTGGTGAAAAGCGCCCAGCATTACACCGAGACGGCCCTGGATGAGATCAAACTGCTGCGATGCGTGAGCGTCCGATTGCTTCTCATGTCTTTCTCTTGGTGTTTCCCGTCCACTTTCACTTCCTTCATCTCCTTTTTTTTTTGTGTGTGTGTGTTCCAGGTGAGGGAGAGCGACCCCGCCGACCCCAACAAGGACATGGTGGTCCAGCTGATAGATGATTTTAAAATCTCTGGTGTCAACGGCATTCGTATCTTTTTCAGAGTTAGGTGTGAGTGAGTGAGTGAGTGAGTGAGTGAGTGAGTGAGTGAGTGAGTGTTGTCAACAAGTGTGTGTGCGCGTGTACGCGTGTGCGCACATGTAGGCAGCAATTTGTGTCTTTAACTCTTAGTCCAGATGTGTGCATGGTGTTCGAGGTACTGGGTCATCACCTGCTCAAGTGGATCATCAAGTCCAACTACCAAGGCCTGCCGCTGCCATGCGTCAAGAGCATCATCAAACAGGTGAGGACGCACAGGAACTGTTGGCTCTATTTTCTATGGCCACATAGAGTAGGCTGCGTGATTAACTCATTAACTCACTGCCATTGACAGCTATAGACGCCAAAAATTCATTTTAATTATTTTTATTGGGTTAACATTTTTTTTCAATTTTTGTTAACAAGAGTATGAAAACCTAGATTTTTTTGGGGTACATTTAGAACAGATATAAAATTTGTGAGTTAACTAGTGAAGTCATGCGATTAATCACGATTACACATTTTAATTGCCTGATGCCCCTAATTTTTAGTAATCTTTTTTTTTTTTTACATTTTTTTAATGTTTTTTTTTAAAAAGAAAAAATAATTACAAATTAAACGATTACAATTTTTAAACTTAATTAATCACATGACTTCACTAGTTAACTTCCAATTTATTTATTTAATTAACATGTTTTTTTTTTTTTACAATGTCTTTTTTTTAAAGAAAAAAAATATTAAAAATTAGGGGTGTTGTGCGATTACAATTTTTAAATGTAATTAATCGCATGACTTCACTAGTTAACTCAAGATTAATCACAAATTTTATATCTGTTGTAATACAATAAAAAATCTAGGTTTGCATACTTTTGTTAACAAAAGTGGGACAAAATGTAAAACTAATAGAAATGGTTCAAATAAAATTTTGACGTCTATAGCCGTCCTTGGCAGTGAATGAGTTAAAGACGCACAATTCCAATAGGCCGCATGGGATCAGCACAGTGTAAATAAGCCCAGATGGATCCTGAGTTCTGAGCTCAAAATATAAAATCATGAAGATGTTCTAAAACCACAAAAGAAACATTTCTCTGTTTGATGAAGCAACCGCTAACGAGCATCGAAGAAACCAATCAACTTTTGTGTGCAGGTCTTGCAAGGGCTGGACTACCTGCACACCAAATGTAAAATCATCCACACGGACATCAAGCCCGAGAACATCCTGATGTGCGTGGACGATGTGTTTGTCAGGCGCATGGCCATGGAGGCCACCGAGTGGCAGAAAGCCGGAGCTCCGCCCCCTTCTGGGTCGGCGGGTAAGGATGCCGGGTCCGTGTTTAATGTCGGGAAGAAATAGACGCACGTTATGTCATCATATTAGTTCAAGTTTAAACTGGAGAAACAACTGAAGGAAATATTTCTATCATAGCATAAAGGAGGTTGGACCTTTGTTTAATTGCTCCCTAGCTCCACCTTCAGTTGGGAAGCACACATTATTAGTCCTATTATGCTAGTTTAGAATTTACTGAATTAACCTGCTATTGTAAATGACTTTATAAATGACACATTTTAATCTTGGATATATCCTTTTTGCAGTTGTACAAGGAATTTATATTTCTCTCATAGTCCAAGCCCGAATCCTACAAGTATAAACATAAAAATATAATAACTTTCTTCCTTAAAGAAATTAAGACATTAAATATACTTAAACTATGTATGTCAGAACTTGTTTCTTTAATTCCAAAGGAAAATTACATCGTAATATTAGCACATAAAATGGCCCAAAAATTAAATAAATTAAATTAAATTAGAAAATGTGAAAAAAAATTGATTATGTAGTTAAGCAAGCAAGTTGAACATTTTAAATCAACACCTATTATGTAATTAAGATCAAGTGTAAAAAGATATTTTATTTTATTTGCATTTCTTATTTTTTGTGTATTTTACTGATATTTAGGTTCATGTAGAATTGTTTAATGGTATTTTACTCTTTATTTTGTATTTGGAATGTATGCTAATTACATGTATTTAATCATTTATAGTTTACTCATTCACTGCCATTGACGACTATAGACGTCAAAAATTCATTTTAACTTTTTCTGTTAGTTGAAAAAAAAAAGTATGAAAACCTAGAAACAATTTTTTTATGTAAATTTAGAACAGATATAAAATTTGTGATTAATCGTTAGTTAACTAGTGAAGTCATGTGATTAATTACAATTTAAAAAAAATGTAATCGCCTGACGGGCTTAATTTAAAAAAATATATTAAAAATAAGGGGCGTTTAATCATAATTAATCGCATGATAATTTTATATCTGTTATTAATGTACAATAAAAATATATATTGGTTTTCATAAAAAATGAAATGGAAACATTGTTCAACTAATAGAAATAGGCCACATTAATTTTTGACGTCTATAGTCGTCAATGGCAGTGAATGAGTTAATTATATTCTATGTATTTTATATTTGATCTTTCATTGCATAATCATTTCTAAAATTATCTTATTTTTTTTATCTTTATTTTTATTTTTATAAACGTACAAAAGCTTTGGGACATAATTCAGAATGCTCTCTCTCGCACACTACCTGACATTCCATTAGTGTGCAGCATAACAGATAAATGCTGCTTCACCGTGTTTGCTTCAAACTCCTCTACTCAAATGATTTTGCACATCATACTAAAATCTGTTTGTATTACATTGAAATTCAATAGTGTGATTGAGAATTTTTGTTGTTGTTGGTAGTATGTATTAGAGCATTCAGTAATGAGTGTGTGAGTTAATCCCGAATTGTGTGCCCGACTGCCCTTCATAACAACTTGACGTGTTCTCCAAAAGAGAGATCTGCTTTTTTTTTGTGTGTATGTTGTGACTCGCGCTTTGAACGTGTCTGATGGGCGTTTCTCCTTGTGTGTGTGTCAGTTAGCACAGCCCCCCAGCTCAAACCGGTGAGTACGACTGATGTGAGTATAGCATGAGAGGAAGCGCACACACACATACACGCACGTGTAAACACAAAACAATTTTAGTTCGAAACACATTCTAATATTTCCTCTGCTCCCAGGTGGGCAAAATCTCCAAGAACAAGAAGAAGAAGCTTAAGAAGAAGCAAAAGCGTCAGGCCGAGTTGCTGGAAAAGCGGATGCTGGAGATCGAAGCCCTGGAGAGGGAAGCCGAGAAGAAGGAGGAGCGAGCCAACGAAGAGTGCGACGAGGAAGAGGAGGACGAAGAGGAGGAGGAGGAGGGGACGAACGAAGAGGATGCGCCGAAGCCGGAGCGGCAGTCCACGCCGACCTCGGCGCCTCCGGGTCCCTGCATGGCCCTCGGAGAGAGCGATGAGGATGACGATGAGGAGGAGGACGGGGAAGAGGAGGAGGAGGAGGAAGGTGGCGAGAGGCCCACAAGGTTGACCAATCATACATGTGAGTAGGGATGTTCGATAGCACCGATAACAGGTATCCGATGCTAGTACTTTTGCTACATAGCATTTCTATGAAAGCGATGACAGATAGTTTTAAATGGGTGAAATACTGTGATGGGGAAAGTCATCCTAACACCCAAATTGAGTTGCAAATAAACGTATAATGTTGGTCAATGAACACTAATAATGCACTCTAAGCATGACTCTAAACCTTATTAACATACATAAAAGTATAAAAATTGCATTTCATGACTATACAAGAAGATGGACATGGATTAAATTCAAATTACTAGCGCTGTGACAAACAAATCTTTTTGGAATCAATTATCCTATTGATTATTCAATCGATTACTCGAGTAATGTGGGAGTTTGAATGTGATGTTTAAATTTCAAACACATCCCCAGTTATAACCACGTTATCTAATTTATTTATTGTGATTATATATATTCAATATTTATATATTTTGTGAGAGGTGTCAAAATGAGTGCGTTAAATTTGAGTTAATTTAAATTTCCTTTAACGCCACAAATTTTTTGAACGCTGGATTAATAACCCGCCCCTTACTTGGAAAGCCTGTATTGGGATAATTCCAGTCGCAACGTACAAAATTTTGCAGTAATAATAATACATAGATTTGTGGAGACTGGGGTCAAGTTGTATTTTACAATTTTATAAACGTGCAGAATTTCACGTGACTTGATGTTATAGATTAGATAGCTCTTAATATGAAAAGAAAAATGCACTTAGCTGTCACCCTACTTACAAATGCAATTATGCCATCTAGTGGCAGAAAAACGACCTTAACACAAATCAAAATTACACTCGGTTTTTACAATGAAGTACATCTTTTTAATTTCAACTAAATTTAATGAATTATTATGAAATTACTGTATTAGTGTAGCAGCCATGTACAGGGATGTGATTTTTCCGCTAATTCGCGGAATTCCGCTTTTTTTATCCCCCCCCCCAAAAAAAAAATTCCGATTTTTATTTTTATTTATTTTTTTATTTTTTTAGTAGTTCATTGTGTATGCACATGACTCCGACAGATAACATCTTCTGCTATAACAAAGACATTTGTGGTATGCTCTAATATGAGTTACTTTTCATTTGGTCATGATAAAATTATTTGTTCATGAAATTTGAACTCTTCAACATTATTTATGTGTTAACTTAGTAATCACATTAGTTAGATATGATGATATTCTCAGTGATTAAAAGCAAAGGCAGTCCAATGTTTTTGAATGTGACTGATTTTGAGTTGACTAAAACTGCCATTTTATATGGGATAGTTCAATATACATTGAAAATTTATGCTGTTGTTTTGTCTATTTCTTTGTCATGTGAGTGCATTGAAAGTACTTAAAAACATGGAAAACCCATGAGCTCCGTTGTCCCCCCACCAGGGCACTGCCCTGGACCTAGCTGGGTGCCTGCGGCCCCCAGACCCCCGGCTAAATTTTCAGATAATTTCACTTTGGTCAAATCACATCCCTGCATGTATTTAGTTGTTTAACATTTTTTCCACTTTTATGTTAACAAGAATGTGAAAACTTATATTTAATTGTACATTTTATTGTACATTTACAACAGATATAAAATTTGCGATTAATCGTGTATTAATTAAGTCATGTAATTAATTGCGATTAAAAAAATTATTCGTCTGACACCCCTAATTTTTTTCAAATGAGTTGTACAGATTATATCTCATCATAAGCTATCACTGGTTATGAGTGACGTTCGTTTCCACTTTTTTAGGTGCGGCGCACAACGAGGAGCCCAGCGACGAGCAGGAGGAGGAGGAAGAAGAGGAGGAAGAGGAAGAAGCCCCCCGCATCATCGATGACGACTGTGGCAAAGACACAGAAGAAGAGGAGACCACGCCCGTGGCCGAAAAAGACGCCCCCATCCCTCCCGGGAATGGAGATTTGACACAGGCGGGGGAGCAGGAACAGGAACAGGAACAGGAGGAGGAGGAGGGACTGAAAGACCTGGAGGTGGAGAAAGAGGTAGAGAGAGTCAACGACAAGGAGAAGGAAAATGAGCTTGAGGAGAAGGAGACGGAGAAGACAGACGAAGACAAGGAAGAGGAGGAGGAGGAGGAGGAGGAGGAGGAGGAAGAAGACGAGGATGACGACACCACCGCCGACCTCCTCACAGACAACAGCTCCCCCGTCAAGACGCACGCCAATAACAACAACGAGGCCAAAACCAACGGCCACGTCCTGCTCGCCTCGGAGGGGTCTGACGCCCACCTGCCCCCCACGTCCGGGCCTCTCCTCTGCCCCCTGGTGGAGTCCGAGCTCAGCTACACCGACAGGGACCTCTCGCTCAGCTCCGGCTACGAGATGTTCAACGGCGAGGCGGGCGAGCCGGGACTCACCAACGGATCGGGCGAGCTCCCCAGGGCCGCCGTGGCGCTCTTTCCAGAGTTGCCTCTGGACCCGGAGCCGGGAAGTCCCGTTTGCGGGGGGACGGGCGACACTGGGGCGGGGAAGTCGCCCGAGAGCCCCGCGGCGGACCGCAGCCGCACTGTGTCGTCATCCAGCACGGGGGAAACGCCTAAAGGTACCACAACATTTGCCTTTAGAAATGCACTGGTAACAAGGTTATTATAGTTAACGAAAATGAACAAAATAACTAAAACTGAAAAAAAAAATTTTGTTAATGAAATCCATCCATCCATCCATTTTCTTGACCGCTTTTCCTCACAAGGGTCGCGGGGGTGCTGGAGCCTATCCCAGCAGGCTTCGGGCAGTAGGCAGTGTACACCCTGAACTGGTTGCCAGCCAATCACAGGGCACACAGAGACAAACAACCATACTTGTTAATTAAATATAATAAAAAAAACTAGAGTACTTAAAAAAAACTGAAACATTTTACATTTATAAAACTCACTAAAACTAACTAGAATGATAGCAAGAATTGTCTTTGTTTTTTTGTCTTTCATACATGAGCATTCAGTGTTGATTTCTTTTTTTATATTGTTGTAATTAAATATTGCTGTTCAGCGATACAGAAGAAGGAAGGTTGAACAGTCATTTGGGAACTAGTTTTTTTTTCACAATATTTATTGTGACCTTTTTTAATCTTATGCTTTTTTTAATCTTATGCTTATGCAAAAACACCTTGTAATAAAATGAAAGACTAATATTAAAAATTATTTTAAAAAATAATTATAACAAAGCATTAAAAAAAAACTAACAAACCTGGTCTATAAGCGAGTTAAAACTGAATTAATAAAAAATAATAATAATTCAAAAGCCAAAATGACATAAAAGCTCGTAATTCAGTTTACTCGTACAGCGGCTCCTTGACTTACAAGTACCGCAACTTAAAAGTTTTTTGAATTACGAGCCGTTGCCTGCTATATACCATTGTTCTGTTTTTGTTTTTTTTGTTTGTTTTTTTTAAACCTATAAGTGAGCTTCTGGTATTCCAGCAGGTAATTTTTACAGACGACAGACACTCCATTATGACAATGTAAAAAAACTACAAACCAATGTGGATATTTATTTTAAAAATAAAATAAAAAGTAGCACAGTTTATTTTAGATTAAAGTTGTTTATTTTTAATAAAACTGCAAAAAAAAGGAAAAGAAAAAATTTTTTTTTACATATTGGCGGGTGTTTGTTGTATGAAGGAATTTTAACTCTTTGACTGCCAAAAACGTTAAATAACGTTTAGTAAAATCCTATGGAGGAGTGCCAAAGACGTTAAGACGTTTGTTTCAAAACAGAGGTGAAACTAACCATTTTCTGTTGTTGATTACTGAAGAACGGAATAAGGTAGAAACAAACTTTTTTTTTCTGATGAAAGATGAGAGTCCAATCTTTCAGTTGGTAGTATGTGTGTTTCCATAGTCCAAACACAACATTTTCTGTGGACCTTGAAAGATCAGTCAAAATGCTTAAAATCGGCTGGCACTGGGGACAACCCGTTTCTGAAAACGTCTGGCAGTCAAAGAGTTAAAATTAATTTTGGAATAAGGCTGTAGCATTAAAAGGTGAAGCACTTAAAAATATTTTCCAGATGCTCTGTAGAGTCACAATAAAAATATCAGTATGACATGACTACTGTTTAACATACTGTACACTTTGTCCTCCGGCAGCCCGAGCCCGAGCCGCAGACCTCCTGATTAACCCACTTGACCCCCGCAACGCTGAATCAATCCGAGTGAAAATAGCTGACCTTGGAAATGCCTGCTGGGTGGTAAGACCCGAAACCTACTTGTATGCGTTGATTGTTTCACTTTTGGAATGCATTCATTCATCCCCACGGGGAAAATAAAAGTATATCGTATCGTATCGTATCATATCATATCGTATCATATTCGTTAAAGATAGAACAGTCAAATGAAAAATGGCATATGTGTTTATTTTTCTCTGGTTAAGTTTTTCCATTTCATTTAACATTTTAGAAACACATTTTTTTTTGCACACGTTGAAAGATTTACTGTGCTTCTGTATGCAAACTGTATTAGTAATATAGTGTAACTAGTTTTTGAAAATTCAAGACTGACTGTGCAGTTCGTCTTAAAAAAAAAACTGCTTACTGTTTGGAACAATTTCTTGTATACAGTACAGTGAAGGCTGTGTGAATAATTGATCATAAAAAAAAAACATGATTGTCTATTGAAATCCATCCACTCGTGCATTGCAGCACAAGCACTTTACGGAGGACATCCAGACGAGACAGTACCGCTCCATCGAAGTGCTGATAGGAGCCGGTTACAGCACCCCTGCCGACATCTGGAGCACCGCCTGCATGGTAAACGCAAAGCAACGTTGACATCACCTGACTCCAGATACCATCCATGCGCACGTGCTGTTTGACAACAGCGCCCCCTCTTGTGTCTGGCAGGCCTTTGAACTGGCCACGGGAGATTACCTGTTTGAGCCGCATTCGGGCGAGGACTACTCGAGAGATGAGGGTGAGGATTAGCGCAGTGCGGGTTGACCACTTAACATACATCAAATGCAAGAAAAAAAGTGACGGCGTTTCACAAAATGTTTGAATAGGATTGGTTTTGAAAGGGGAGCGGGGGTTCTCAAATTTGGGGTGCCTGAGTCGTATCTTGGGGGATGCGAAAAATAATTTGCAATCAATTATGATGTTGTTTTATGTAAAAAAAAAAAAATATATATATATATATATATATGGAGACTGGCGGCCAGTAAAGCAAACATACTCAACCATTTACCGAACTTATCTTTGGGCCAATTAAAAAGCTATGATACAATTGTGACACACATCACATAATCTGATATCACTATATGAATATTTTTATTTTTTTTATTAATCAAAGGCATATTATTACAGGATTAAAGTAATTATTTTATAAGAACCAGTCTTTTTAGTCTTTTCCAGACTAAAAGGTGCTATATTATTATTTTAGAAATTCATCTAACATTTTGATTCAATTTTATCGTGGATAAATATATGTAAGATTACAAATTTGTATATAAAAAAAAAACCACCTGTGAAAATGTGCAATTCAACTCATTCACTGCCATTGACGGCTATAGACGTCAAAAATTCATTTGAACTATTTCTTTTATTTTGATATTTTTTCCACTTTTGTTAACAAGAGTATAAAAACCTAGAATTTTTTTATTGTACATTTAGAACAGATATAAAATTTGTGATTAATCATGATTTAACTAATGAAGTCGTGCAATTAATTACAATAAAAAAATAATTATCGCCTGATGCCCCTAATTTTTAATAACCTTTCCTTTTTTTAAAAATCTTTTTTGGTTTTTAAAAAAGAAGAAAATATTATTAAAAAGTATCGGCGTCAGGTGATTTAAATTTTTTTATTGTAATTTATCGCATGACTTCATTAGTTAAATCATGATTAATTAAATTTTAATTTTTTTTTTTAAGAAAAGATTAAAAAAAGAAAAGATTATATATTAATAATATAAAAAATTAGGGACTTTTGGATTTTGTTTTTTTATTACTTTACTTAATTTTTAAAATAACTAATAGAAATAATTAAAATAAATTCATGGCAGTGAATAAATTAATCTTGGATAAATATTCATTCAACTTTTTATCACGAGAAAATACATAAACTTCTTCATGTACATGGCATTTCTGTAGGGCAAATTCATAGATCTGTTATTGTTCTAACATCACATAAATGACACCCCTGCATACAGATTTTCTTATTTTAAACAAAAAGTAAATTACAGGAATAAGTCTTTTACTGAAAACAAAATCATTATTTTTTTAGGAATATAGTTCCTTAAAAAAAAATTAAAAATAAAGGTGTCTTTTCAAGAATAAAAAATGTTCTTTTAAAATTCACATGTTAAAATGACTCATAAACTTTAACTTGCTATTATGACTTTATTTTGAGAATATAACTTAAATTAAAGTAACTTTTAATCCTGACAAACATCTTTATTTTTTTATTACACCATTTCTTCTAAGAAAAAGGAAAAATGACAAATATTATTGCAATGTTTTAGATTTTGAAAATAGGCAACTTTTTAATTCCTGTAGCATTAAGCTATACACATGTTAGCAATGTTCAATTAGCATTAACCTTATGAAGACGTCTTTGCAAAAATGTCTCTCCTCCTCCTCGGTCCCAAAAAGTTTGCCAACCCCTGGTATTCTATTTGCTAAATCGATCTTTTTTTGGTGTGCCGTAAGATTTTTCCAATGTCAAATACGCGTTGACGACCGTAGCCGTCAATGGCAGTCAATGACTTCAACTGCTTTAGATGCTCATGGAGTTGACATCTTGTCCCCCGTCCCCGAAAACCCCACTGTCCACTTGCCATCTGTGATCTACTGTAAATCCTGTCCTTCAATTCTGATACTTTCACTCATTTTCACCCTCGTCTGAAAAGTAATGACGGTCACATGGTGACACGAGAGGACTTTTGATGATAGCTGATCGATCATGTAGACTTTTGAAACGTTTGTGTTTTACGGTAGTTTGACACATTTTGAGGGTTTTCATTTCATCAGTTTTTAACATGAACAACTTTTCAGGGGTTTCTGGTTGTCTTATTTCAACCTGACGTACTTTTGATGGCATTTACAGTCGTCTTATTCTGATCCAGTTTTTAGCTGTGCAGTCTTACTTGGACTTGTTCAACTTTCATGTTTTTTCTTGTATTGATTTCTTTTTCTCCAGCGCAATTCACGATCGTCGTATTTTAATGCGCAATTTAGTTTAGTTCTTTTTTTTTAAACGTTTTTCTAATTTCAATCTTTGTATCTTTTGTGGATTTTACAGTAGTTTTATTTTAACGCACGATTTTTATGGCAATTTTGATCTGCAAATTTGAATAGGATTTCCAATTGTCATATTTTCATCTGCTCCATTTTTGGAGCATTTACGGTAATATTATTTTAACCTGTGCATCTTTAACTCATTTACTGCCATTGACGGCTATAAACGTCAAAAATTAATTTGAACTATTTCTATTTGTTTAACTTTTTTTTTTCACTTTTGTTTACAAGAGTATGAAAGCCTAGACATTTTTTTTTATAATCTTTTCTTTTTTTTTAAATTAGGAGCGTCAGGCAATTAAAATTTGTAATTATAATTAATCGCATGACTTCAATAGTTAACTCACGATTAAGCACAAACTTTATATATGTTCTAAATGTTCAATAATTTTCTTCTAGGTTTTCCCACTCTTGTTAACAAAAGTGGGGAAAAAATAAGTTAAACTAATAGAAATAGTTCAAATGAATTTTTGACGTCTATGGCCGTCGATGGCAGTGAATGAGTTAATGGGATTTACCATAGTCTTATTCGGATGTGTAGTTTTAGGGGTTTTATAGTATATGCAGATCATATAGATGAAGTTTTATGTGTCAGCAATGCTGATTCTGAAGGCCCTAAGCAGATTAGGTTGACATGGCAACACAGAGAGGCCGAAATCTGATTGGACGGGCTCGCCACTGCGTTATGAATGAAACTGACGTGCCGTTAGTTACTAACAACTGTTCTCTCTCCTTTCCGATGTGCAACCCTCTCCCCTTTTTCCCGCCATTTTTTCCACCAATCATCATCCCCTGCCTTTCCTGTCACTCTCGCCCCTTTACACCACCCCCGCCCAACACACACACCCCCCCCTTGTCTCCACCATAGACCACATAGCCCACATCATAGAGCTACTGGGCTGTATCCCAAGACACTTTGCGCTCTCCGGAAAATATTCCCGCGAGTTCTTCAACAGAAGAGGTAGCGCTGGCCATAGAGCCGGCGGGATTGACACACACGGACGCCGAAAGGCGGACACACACACACACGCGGAGTCCAAAATGACCCACGTGGCGTGACCCCCGCTCGGACGGAAGTGTGCGTCAGTCCCGTTTGTGTGTGTGTGCGTTTGCATGCTGTAATGGTGCCTGTTCCCTCTCTGTGGTGCTGGTGGGCATGCAGACCACATCGCTCTGATCTCGGAGCTCCTCGGGAAGGTCCCACGCAAACTGTACGCTGCCGGGAAGTTCAGCAAAGACTTTTTCTCCACCAAAGGTAAACGCACGCCTGCGCTCGCTGGGCCCCCCCTTCCCAACCCGCGGGGGCCCGGCGGGCGCAAAAGGAGACACGATGGCCGGGAATCTTAAAGATCAAATAATCGATGTGTAAAATGAGAAGAAGGAAATCTTCACTGCGGCAGCATTCAGCCAATCGGTCAAAGCTCTTGCATGATTGTGTCAGTGTGATTAACCAATAAGAAGGGGGGGGGAGTAAACATGCTCTCTTACTGCTTGTGCAGGTCTGCGTAGCAATCAAATAATTATTCGATTGTATTGTATTATTTAGTAAAGTCCATTTCAGGCTAACGATTTAACATGCATTTTATTAGGATGTGTTGATTCCAAAGCAAATTAGCAGGCAGGCTTTTGGTGGAAGTAAGAGAACATGAGATTTTTTTTTGTTGTTGTTGTCATAATATAAAGACGTTTCATGGAGTACTAGGGTCACATTGAAAAGAAAAATATTTTTATGATATAGATAAATTCCAAATCTTATAAAAATCAATGTGTGATTTCAGAGAGAAAAACGAGCTGTAATCTTCAGAGAATAAAGTTGGATTTTTTTTTAACCTCAATGATAAATTTTGAAGAAAAAAAAGCTAAAAAGATTTGACAAGATTGTTTTTTATCTTTTTGGTTTATTAAAAAAAAAAAAGCCAAAGTTCTCCTGAATTTTTTTAAAACTTTTTTTCTCCCCAAAATTTTAAGTGCATTTTTTTAACAATTTATTTTGACAAAAGCAAAATTTTTCAAAATGACTCTTTTTCTTCATATAATTGCATGTTTATTCTCATAGGATGACAGTCTTTCCAGATTGATGAAAAGATTCTCAAAAACAAACTTTGACATTTTGCGTGATAATCTTTTTATCTTGAAACAAAGCTCTCAAAAATCATTTTCTCCAGAGAAAATTAATTTTAGGAAAGATCATTTTTCTTGAAAATATTTTTGACTTTTTCTTTAACTCTTTGACTGCCAGACGTTTTCAGAAAAGGGATGCCGTGGGTGCCAGCTGATTTAAAGCATTTTGACTGATCTTTCAAGGTCCACAGAAAATTATGTGTTTGGACTATGGAAACACACATACTACCAAATGAAAGATTGGACTCTCATCTTTCATCAGAAAAAAAAAGTTTGTTTCTACCTTATTCCGTTTTTCAGTAATCAACAATAGAAAATGGTTAGTTTCACCTCTGTTTTGAAACTAACGTCTTTTAACGTCTTTGGCACTCCTCCCTAGGATTTTACTAAACGTTATTTAACGTTTTTGGCAGTCAAAGAGTTAATCAAGACTTTTCCCATTTTTTTTAACACTAAAATACGACTTTAAAAAGAAAAAGGAAATCACTTTTTTTTTCTTAATTTAACTTTTAGTTTGTTTGTTTTTTTCTGAAACAAAATTCTCAGACTTTTTTTCTTCCCAAAAAAATCTGCAAAATTCTCAGATACTTTTTATTTTTTACAAAGAAAAATCCACAAAATTTTCGTACTTTTTTTTTTCGACAAAAAATTTGACTTGCCACTAAAATATGAAAAACAGCATTTTTCTTATTTTAACTTTGTTACTTTATTAATTTTTTTTGTAAACAAAATTCTCAGGTACTTTTTTTCCTACCAAAAAAAATCTGCAAAATGCTCAAATACTTTTTTTCTACAAAGAAAAATCAACGAAATTCTCCTACTTTTTTTTTCTACAAAAAAATTGACTTCCCACTAAAATACGAAAAACAAGTTTTGTTTCACTTTTTTTCCTTGTAAGATTGCAAGACGTTGACTCGAGTTTTCTTTTGAGTGTGACCCGATTACTCCTTGATTGTTTTCTATTTTTCAACTTGACCATCTAATGGCACCGCCCTCCCCACAGGCGAGCTGCGGCACATCACCAAGCTGAAGCCGTGGTCTCTCTTCGACGTGCTGGTGGAGAAGTACGGCTGGGCGCACGAGGACGCCGGCCACTTCACCCAATTCTTGCTGCCCATGCTGGAGATGGTGCCCGAGAAGCGTGCATCCGCGGGAGAATGCCTCAACCACGCGTGGCTCAACTCGTAGCCACGCACACCCGCACCCCCCTACTCCCAGCCAACCTCCCTCCGAACCCCCCTGGTGGTACCACAGCGCCCGGTTTGTAAAACGACCCCCCCCACCCCCACGGCGAGCCCCTCCATGACGTCCTTAACGGAATGTAAAGACGAGCGTGTGGATTAAAAAAAACAAAAAAACTTTACGGCTGTCTTCCGAAGTGAGAGCTCGGACGCTAGGACTGCAATCGGCGATTATCGGAGATGCGAAGTAAATCGGAAACGGACCCTATTTTGGACACTGCCCAGAGCTCCTCCTGCCATGACCTTTGAACCTTTCAGTCATAACGGGGACCTTCACTGGACGCTCTCGGCGGGGCCCCGCGTATTCCTCCAAGAGCTGCATGGTCGCCAGCCCTGCAGGGGGCGCCGCTGCAGGAAACGTGAGGAATTACTATTTCAAAAAAACAAACAAAACATGCATGGTGAATGGATGCAACTAAAGGCGGTACGATTTTCGCTGATTATTCCCAAGTCGGATGAAAAGGAAGGCGAAAGTGTTGCTGTGTGACCCCCCCCCCCTCCCCCCCCCCTCGTTTTATCCCCAATAACAAAATGGACATTCGCGGCGGAGGTTGCACTTGTTGTCCTTCAGGAATTGGAACATTTTGTACATAAAAAAAATATGACACATGCACGCACACACATTCCAAAACACAACAGGCTGTGACCCCCCCACCCCTTACACGCACATCTATCTCCCCCTTAATCATTTATCACAACTAGTCCGGTTGCCTATTTTTTTCCATTAAAAAAAAAGTATAAGTAAATGGTGAGATATTTTTCAAAAAAAAATATTCATTAAAAAAAACAAGGACAAAAAAAAAGAGAAAGAAATCTGCTTCTCTCTGGTTGTTGTAACCGTGACAGATCTTATTCTGAGGTGTTTGTGTTTGTCTATTAGAGATTTTTTGCTGTTAATTAATATAACTATTATTATTATTAGATTTTTTTTTTTTTTACACCCCTCGTTAGCTGATCAGCTTTTTGGTGGTTTAACACACGCACACACACACCCAAACAAAATGACATTTTCGCAATAAGAGTATGTAATATTTGAATTTAATTGCACCAAATCCTCCTGATTTCATTCACTTTTTCTTTCTCAGCCATGCTGACTGTTCTTCCTGATGACAAGAGTGCGTCTGTTGTCTGTGTTTTTCATTGACAGATTTAATAAAATGCTAAATGAATGGATTCCATCACCTCCAAATAGCGTCGTCTATTCAAATGATCAGCAAATTGTCGATTCCCTTCATTATGCCTGGATACATCTCATATTGTACGCTAAAAATGCAAAATGTTATGTTGAAGCATATGTTACAGTACGTAGTGATGTAAACAGCTCATGATCCCCCCGAAACCATAACAAAGATCCCCCCCAAAAAATAATTCACAGTATTACTGCATTTCTTTAAATAGTGACCTGCGCTTCCCTGCGCGGTGATTTCTTAGTGTAAACATCAAACTAGCGACACAAGATTGGGCCAGCGACTGAT
The DNA here is from genome assembly GCF_051991255.1 of Vanacampus margaritifer. Taxonomy (NCBI): domain Eukaryota; kingdom Metazoa; phylum Chordata; class Actinopteri; order Syngnathiformes; family Syngnathidae; genus Vanacampus; species Vanacampus margaritifer. The sequence goes on along the minus strand of NC_135437.1, from coordinate 21,501,670 downwards.
TTTTTTTCATGTCATATTTATCACGTCCCATCCGTTGCACAGTTTTGGAAATTGAAAAGTTTCCATGGGAATTATTGGGACGTAACAGACAGCTCTCCTTGCCCACATGCGAGGGCATTACAGCATCTTTAACGCTCTCATTTTTATTTCCATTCCCACTTGAGCGCCAGCAAATCTCTATGAAATCGGTTTGTTTTTGTTGTCAAGATTACCGGTATGTTGAGTCTAGGGGTGGGAATCTTTAAATGTCTCACGATTCGATTCAGAATCAATTTTCGATTAAGAATGATTTTTCTTTTATTCAAAATGATTTGATTGACAATGATTTTTGCTTCAATTTATAGATGTTCAAGGAATCGTAATGATCTACTCCAGTCTGACTCGCTAATGCTAATTAGCGCGCTACTCGCGGCACTTTTATCACTCAAAAAGAACGGCGCCACGCTGAAAAAAAAAAAAAACCTTATTGGAATAACTTGATTGTGACTTTTTCCTTCTAGTCTCTAATGTGGCTACAACTTTAAGTGTATCAGACCGCGTGGAACCACACTGCCCCTAAGTGGCCAAATGGGGTACAACATGAACAGCGCTCCAAATAGACAAAACAAAGGGAAGACAGTATAAAATAATTGAAATAAAATCAATTTTGGGACATTTAAAATCGATTCTGAATCGTACTAAATAAGAATCGCCATTCTTATGAGAATCAATTTTTTGGCACACCCCTAGTTGAGTTTCCAATTAAAAGCTAACCTTCCATTTTTTTTAAACAAGTGGCCATCATACAACACAAAATATTTTTCTTATGTATGTGTTATAAAACATGATATTGTAATATACATTTGAGCCTTGTTGCAAAAAAAAAAAAAAAAAAATTCTATAAAAATGCATTTGTACACATAAATGCTTTACTCCTAAATGATGGCCCGTACCCTCTGCAGTTAAGTAACAAAATAACCCTGGCCACAATATGAGGTTTGTCCAAGAATCCAAGAGTCTGTACCAACCAGACACAACAATCAATCCAACTTAATTGAGGTATGTAAGCATCCGTGAATGAATAAAAATGTTAGCGTTTGCTTATCCGAGTGAGGCACAGTTTTTGAGCAACAGCGGTTTGGCCAGCTCCAAGATGTCCAAGTTGGGGTCCAAGGAGCGGCCCAGGCCCTCCAGCACCATGATGGCAAACACGATGGATGCAAAGTTACTCTCCAGTTTCACCTGTGAGTATGCAAAACAAAATGGGCTCATCATTAACTCATTCACTGCCATTGACGGCTATAGACGTCAAAAATTCATTTGAACTATTTCTATTAGTTTCACATTTTTTTCTCACTTTTGTTAACAAGAGTATGAAAACCTAGGGAAAAAAATGCATCGTACATTTAGAACAGATATCAAATTTGTGATTAATTTTGAGTTTAAATAATTAAACAAAAAAGAAAATATTTTAAAATTAGAGGCGTCAGACGAGTAATTTTTTAAAATTGTTATTAATCGCATGACTTCAATAGTTAACTCATGACTAATCACATTTTATATCTGTTCTAAATGTACAATACATGTTTTTCCTAGGTTTTCATACTCTTGTTAACAAAAGTGGAAAAAACTAATAGAAATAGTTCAAATGAATTTTTGACGTCTATAGCCGTCAATGGCAGTGAATGAGTTAAAAACATAAAAAGTCGTCATAACGAGTAGCGCCATTGGTGGTAATTGTCAACTTAATTATTATTTTTTTTTTTTATGAGAATGGCCATAGAAAAGTCTTGGCGAACTGGTTTGTGGGAGTAAAAACAAAATATACTAGCTACGGCCAGCAGATGGCAACATTTTGGTCTCTTTTCTTGTGATTAACTTCATCATGTTCTTGACCTTGTGTTTGATGAGTAGGCCGAAGACTCTGGAGAGCAAATCAGACACTTGGATCTGTAACAGCAGGTAAAATGGCGTCACGAAGTGTAAAAAAAAAAAAAAAAAAAAAAAAAAGACAAGAAGAAGATACCTTCCCCAGGGAGAGGGTGCTGCTGAGAGCTACGTCCACCAGTTCCGCCATCTCCTTCTTAAAACGTGGCACATCCTGGCACTCGTTGGCTCGAGCGTGATGGAGGATAAGCTCCGCCACTCGCTCGCCCTGAAGACACAAAGAAGCAGCTAAGAAAAAAAAAACAAGGACAGCAGCTCAAGCAAGCGCGTCCTGTTATCTCACCTGCCGCCGCACCACGGCGGTGAAGACGGCCTTGAAGTTGTCCAGGTCGCGGCCGCTCAACTGGGCCACGATGCCTGCGTCCAGCAGCACCAGCTGGAAAGGACACGGCTCGGGTCGGACGCTCACCACCACCGTGTCCCACAGGTCGGTCAGGGTGGTCTTACCGCGCTCTCCTCCGGCGGCGTCCGAGGAGGCGACGGCCGGGCCGCAGCGCTGCACCAGGACGTTGCCCGGATGGAGGTCGGCGTGGACGAAGTTATCCACAAAAACCTGCAAGACGAAAAATTGGATTTACAATACGGTCGTGTTCAAAATGACAGCGGTGTGTTTGAAAAGGTGAGGAAAGCTCAAGTATATATATCCGCTGGCCTAGTTTTGATTTATGAGCAACAATTTGAGATGCAAGCATTTAGACGGTGGCATCACTTTGCCAGATACTAAACAATACTTCAAAAATGAGACTTATCATTTTTGTGTGTGTGTGTGTGTGTGTGTGTAAAGCACTTTGAGTTGTTTCTTTACATGATAAGGTGCTATTTAAATAAAATTGACCTGACTTTCAAGCTGCTAGTTTACTGCTAACACATTATAGAAGACACCATAGACACGGTAACCAAACTAGCATATTGTAGTTACATTTGCTAGCTTAATGCTAACATATCAAAAAAACTCCAAAGACAGGGTAAACAAACTAGCATATAGTAGTTACATTTGCTAGCTTATATGCTAACATATGTTGGAAAACGCCATAGACAGGGTAACCAAAGTAGCATATAGTAGTTCAGTTTTCTTATGCTAACATATTATGGAAAACACGTAGAGAGGGTAACCAAAATTGTTAAATGCTAGCTTAATGCTAACATATTATGGAAAGCACCATAGACAGGTTAACCAAACGAGGTTTTTATTTTATTTTTTTAACCAAACGAGTAGTTAAGTTTGCTAGCTTAATGCTAAGATAATATGGAAAACACAATCAACAGGGAAATCTAAACTAATTATTTGCTACCTTAATGCTAACATATTATGGAAAACACCATAGACAGTAGGGCTGTGCAATTAATCAAAATTAAATTACAATTTCAATGATCATACTCCACAATTACAAAATCGGCATAATCGTAAAAATAAAACCTTGTTCATACTAATTTTGAGTGCAATTTATATATTTGCAATTTTTATTTTATTTTAAAATGACTAATAAATCTTATTTGGTCTAAAAGGAACTTGCATAATTATAGTGGTTATAGTGAAATGTATTTATCTTAATATTTTTTACATTTAAACATGTTCTTGTTTTGTACCCAAAAAACAAATGATTGTCCCAATCGTGATTTCAATTATTACCCAATTAATTGTGATGAATATTTTCTTCATAATCGAGCAGCCCCAATAGCTAGCTTAAAGCTAACATATTAGAAAACACCACAGGGTAGCCAAATTGGCAAACTAATGACATGATTTATTTTATTTTATTTTATTTTTAAAAATGTATGAAAATTAAAACATGTTTTCTTAATCCAGTTAAATAAAAAGCTATCATTTTGCCACAACTGTATAGTGAAGTGTTAGCTCACCATTTTTAGCAAGGTGTCGACTCCCATCCTGGCAATCCTGTGCTTCACCCCCTGAGGAGTCTCAGCTCTCAGATACTCGGAGATGGGCTCGCTCTCCTGGACGAAAGAGAACGACAACTCAGTGATTGTTTCGCGGCAAAAACGTAAATGTCTTTATAGGACACGCGTGTGCGCTCACTTCAAATGTTTCCACTAGAATCGTCCTCGTGACAAAAGGTCGTAACGGGGTGGGGAACTTCACGTAGTCCACATTGCGGAAATTCTCGCGGAACTTTTCAAAGTTCTTGGCCTCGAAACGGAGGTCGATCTGGAACGAATAAATGCAGATGGACTATTGTGACAGGCTGGCCAAGAACATTAATAAAGAACACATCTACAGCAGTTGGGGAAAAAAAAAACTCTTCCCGCCTATCTGCATAAAAGTGAGGGCTCAGTGTATAGCATTTCCACACCTGTTTGGTCATGAGCTTCTCGAACTCGTCGACAACCTCGGGCAGGCTGAGCCACTTGAGTCCCGGCAGGCAGTGCAGAACGCAGCTCGCGGCCTTCATCAGCAGCAGGTCCGTCTCCACCTGCCGTTTCAGGCCTGGGTGGAGCACCTTCAATATAACAAAGCATCATTTGTCACGACGAATTTTGCTATTTCTAGAGCTAACTGACACACCTTGATAGCCACAGGTATCAAGTTATCCTTCAGTGAGGTGTTGTGTTCATGCAGCGCCTCATCATCCTCCTTGCTTCCTCCCTTCCAAAGATTCCACAGAGAGCTCGGCACTCCACTCAAGCCAGGAATCTCCCAAGCTTCCAGAAGATCCTCCCTCTCCAGCTCCTCCACCAGCGTCTGGAAATCCGGCTCCTCCACCTGATCCTTGTTGGCCCAGCCGCGGTAAACCTGCGCCACGCATCCCGAGCCCACCGGTTCCTTGCTCTCAAACACTAGCACCTTCTTCCAGCCCTCCCCGAAAGCCCTCTTGAGACACTGCTTGGTGTGGGCCCAGGAATGAGGACGGACCTTCACGTGGAGCTTGGAGAAGCGGTTGCAGAACTCCTCAGGGAAGATGTCACGCCTGGTGCTGGCCCACTGGCCCAGCTTGATGAATGCCGGGCCGGAGCTTTCGGTCACCCACAGCAGGGCGTCCAACCAGCACGAAGCACAGCGAGCGGAGACCAGAACCAACGGGGAGAGTAGCAAGATCGGAGAGAATTTCAAGAACAGAACAATCGCACGCAGGCCCAGGCGGAGGAGAAAGACCAGTTTGTGCACTTGAACCTTGGCAAGAGATTTCCTGTTGGTGATGTGGGCTGGTAGAGAGGCTTGTTGGCATTTGGCTGAGGGTGCACCGGCTGTGCCCCAACACAGCAATGCAACCTTGGAGATGTTGGTCAGAACGTGCCTTCTCTTGACCAGACATGACCTGGACGTCTGGATGAGTCTGGTTCGACCAAAAAGGCTTGCTCTTTGGAGGGTGGACCTCAGGTTGAGAAGAAAAGCTCTCGCTCCTAATACCGCCACTGCCATTGTAAGTAATGTGCAACTATTGGACGGCAAAAACGTCTTTTAATGAGTAACTAACATAATAAAAGGCAAACTAGAAGAAAAACATTAGCCATTTCATATGAGCGCGAGGCTACCTACATTAGCTACCGTTGACATACAACAGAACATTTACCAACAAGAAAAACAAAATAGTAGCATTTTGTGGCGATGTAATTAGCTATCATCGTGAGTCCGCAATTACAAGATTACTTAATATTAATCTTGTTGATATCAATATCGCCATCGCCACAGAAATCAAAGTCCGCCAATGAATCCATAAATATGACAGCGGCTATACTTCCGGGTATGGCGTCACGTTAAGATCACGTGGTGTGTCCTTAAAGGAACGCCGCCATAAAAAAAAATACAATCAAAAAACACAAAAAACGACGTCCCCCCCAAAAAATTGATTAGTTCCTACGCTTAATTGTTACTCATTGGTGGAAGACAATTATCTTTATTATGTAAACATACCTAAAGTAAAAATTGAAATGTTGAAAAAATATATATAGCCCGCTAGCTTAATTTGGTCAACACGACAAATAATGAAGACGCACGAACCATGGATAGACTGTTGACGAACGTTTTCCCTCAAAGGTAAGTTAAATAAGCACACAGGTTTAATAAAAATCCAACTTTGCTCACAGTAAACTACTTAAAATTGCAATGACGCCGACTGTCCGACAGATGGCGACGTAACCCGTAACTTCCTAGGCTACAGTGACCTTACCTTGGTTTATACTGTACTACGAGCTCCTTACCCCCTCCATAAACAAATAAGGCCAATTAAAATACGTTTTTCCAATTATATATTTTATTTTTACATCTATTGCTTGTGATTTACTTAAAGTCTTTGGTTTGTTTCATTCCACGTTTGTGGGAGGGTTGTTTGTGTTTAGTAAAAAAGAAAAGAAAAAAAAAGCCTGATTTGCATGAATGTCTGATCTTTAACGTTATAGAATAAAGCGTGCTACCGACATTTGGGAACAATAAGTCTTCTTACTTGTGATTGAATTCTAAAATCACTGTGGCAATTAAAAATTAGGGTTAAACATATAACTCTGTGGTGGTCCAAATGTGTTTTAATAGGACAATTATGGTCCAAATGAGTGTAGGTGTATATTGGTCATAAAATAGCAGAGCCTTTGTAGTTCCATATGTTGTGGATATGAGTGGAAGTAGCACAACTTCCTGAGAGGATACTCCTTTTTCCTGAGTATAATTCCCTGTGAAATCACTTTATTGTTTCAAAGCAGTATTGGTAAGCCGGTGAAATACTTCGAGGTCATTAATGACAGGAAATGAAGAGGGAGGCCCAAATGTTGATTGTATTGTCTCCTCTGCTTTTACAGGAGCTCTTGCATGTCACCTACAAGGAGGGATGGGAACCTGGTCCCACCATCTTCCCAGTCACGGGTCATTCCCCTGGACAGTGCACTCCTGGAATCCCAGCTGTAGGCCTGGTCGAGGACACTGCAACACAATAAGGTGGGCTAAACGCCAAACAGATGTTACTCCCACCACACCCTCTCCTTACTCTTCTTCCCCCCCTGTTCCCACCACAGCTATAGATGGACACGCCAGGCCTTTTTTTTTTTTTTTAGAGCTTGCTTGCATTTCAAAGCCAGCATCAATGGTTTGGGTTCAGGGTTCAGCAGGAATGGAGACTTTATGAAGCAGCTCATTAAGACCCTTTAACATGTAAGAGATGCTATGTCTTTGGCACGGCATGACCCAGATGCATGCGCCAATACAGTACAGCATCAAATCCAATCCAGTTACTACATTGTTCATTTAAACATTTGGTACTTGGTACGATCCGATACAGCTGGTCAAAAAAAAATGTGTGCCAAAATCAAACTTGCCTCTTGCAATTCAGTCCAGCTAGTTTATAATATATAAAATAATCCTGAGCGATTATTTTATGGTGTGAGAAGTTGTGTCGGCCAAACCATGCAATCCATGATTGTAACATGAAATTAATAGCCAATCAGGAACCGACCTGATGCTTTCTCTGTTGCTGGATACAAAGGAAGTGCCACATTTGAAAAGTCAAAAACGATTTCAAAAACTGGTACAGTATTCATTTTGTTTTACATGATTCATGGGAGTCAAAGTGAAACAAACACATTTTTTATCTATCGCCAAAACCATCGCTTCCTAAATCCACCAAAAATTGAATGTTTGTTGAGCCATTAACACTTCATTTTCAAAGAGTGGTGAATAATTAAAAACAACAACACAACCACGAGAGGACTGACAGTATTGTTTTGTGGAGAGAAAAAATGAAAATGACCAAATTTGGAAATACTTTAGGTGGTTTTGGCCTGACACATCATTATGTAGATAGTGATGTGTATATAATGTAGATACATCGATTTAAAATATTTTTTTGTAATTTTGACAGCTAGCTAGCTAGCCTGTGAGCCATCAGCTAGTAAGTAACCTATAGTAGCTAGCTAGCCAACTAACTACAGAGAGAGAGAGAGAGAGAGAGAGAGAGAGAGTGAGAGAGAATAAATTGTCAATAAGTCTTCTAGCTAGGAATCTCTAGCTAGCTGGTTGCTAACCAACTGACTAACAGAGAGAGAGAGAGAGAGAGAGAGAGAGAGTGAGAGAGAATAAATTGTCAATAAGTCTTCTAGCTAGGAATCTCTAGCTAGCTGGTTGCTAACCAACTAACTAACAGAGAGAGAGAGAGAGAGAGAGAGAGAGAGAGAGTGAGAGAGAATAAATTGTCAATAAGTCTTCTAGCTAGGAATCTCTAGCTAGCTGGTTGCTAACCAACTAACTAACAGAGAGAGAGAGAGAGAGAGAGAGAGAGAGAGAATAAATTGTCAATAAGTCTTCTAGCTAGGAATCTCTAGCTAGCTGGTTGCTAACCAACTAACTAACAGAGAGAGAGAGAGAGAGAGAGAGAGAGAGAGAGAGAGAGAGAGAGAGAGAGAGAGAGAGAGAGAGAGAGAGAGAATAAATTGTCAATAAGTCTTCTAGCTAGGAATCTCTAGCTAGCTACTAAAATTGATTAGATTGGCGGACAGACAGACAGACAGGCCTACAGTCTTAGTTCTACTCATCCCACAAATGAACGCTCCTTACAAATTTCCTGCCATTCAAAACGGAAATAAGCATGCTTTCCAAAAGGTATAAGGTAAATTGCCAAGAAGTATTGTCACATCCAATAAATAATCTTCCAAATACACATTTCTTTACTAAGATCCACGCACATCCGTAATTGTTCCCTCCCTTCATCCATCTAATGAAGTATTCACCCTACTGTCCAAGCTAGATCAGTAAGGAATTTCTGCTGCACCTTCTGGCGTTTATCATGGAGCGCTCTGCTTTCTGTCCCGCCACTCAGCCTTCACTAGCACTTGTCACAGTTGTTGACCACTGCAAATAAATAAGACAAACATGCCGCCCCCCCCCCCCCCCCCTCAGTAGGAAAAGGAAGGGCAACTTCTTGAAATTGGCTCCCATAGGAGGAGGTTATTGCGTGGAGTCGTGCCTCTTCCTAATCTTCATTCCTGCTTATTTTTTTTCTGGAACAGGACACTTTTGGTTTCCATGACAACCCATGCTCCAATCCCCTGTCCAGCTGCAGATTAGTTCAGCAGTGGGGGGTTTTGGTTTTGGTGGGAGGAGTCGCGGAGTAGGGGGCTGATGCTGGAAAATAGAGCGGGAGGATAGAGAGAGAAGGGGCGAAGGGGGGGGGGGGTGGCCTGAGGAACTCAGCACTGGGAAAACTTTGCGAAACAGAGAGAGAGAACGAGATAGGGAGAGAGGGAGCTCCACATCACCATTGAGAGAAATAGGAGACAAAGTGGAAGGAAAATGAAAAAAGCCATCAACATCTGAGGCTGCCCTCTGGTCGGAAGGAGGGATTTTGCTGACTTTTTGTGCCCTTTTCATCAAACCCTGGCGGGACAGGCTTTGGAATGCCTGCTGAGAGACGCCGGGGACAGCGGCATACGGAGTGAGGAGAGCCATGCAAGACGTGGATGCTGCCTTCTGCCGGCTCAGTTTACGCAAAATGAGGGACTACCACGGGAGCGCTTCATCGGGGCTCAGCCAGCTCGGAAAGGTAATGAGACTGTCCGGTGTTGCTTTTTTCCACACTTTTGAGTTTGTTTAGAGATGAATGAAAATGTAACCCAGGGGAGATGAATATGCAGGTTACTCTCAGATTTGGTATTTGACTGTTTAAAGTGATTGCTTCATGCTCACTCAGGCAACTTTGTGCAAGTGATACACAATACAGCCCGTCCCCCTCCGCCCCCTCCATCCTCTCAATGGTTGGCAGCTTACTGTAAATGAAAACATTTGGATAAAAGTTAGAGCGCATGCTGAAGCCATCACAAATTGGCAGGTTAAAGCAAGGGGGGAGGAGGGGAAAAGGGGGGGGGGGTTGTTAAGCGGGGATGAGCATTCTTCGCAGTGAACAAAAGCAGCTCTGCGAGCAGGGCCCCCGCGCCTGCTTTGTTGCGGGGAGACACAGGCAGGCGTGGAAACCTCTCCCAGGGAGAGCGCACTAGTTGCCGCTTCAGGTGATTCGACTCAAACCAACGACTCCGATTCGACTCCACAAAAAGGCAACGTTTTGTGCTCAAGGGCCACGAAGTCTGAAACTTCGATATCATAATGTCACAAAAGCGCTCACATTAAGTTTGCGACTCCAACATAAACAAGTGAATAGGAGCGCTCATGTGAGGCAATTACGTGTCCAATTACCAACACGGAAGTAACAACGTTCAGTTGACTAATCAACAAACTTCTCCGTATTTAGTGTCGCCCACAGTATTTGTAAAAATGAAGGCCTTACTTCAAAGCATGCCTAGCAATATTTCAGCAAAATCACACATATGGAAAAAGTCCAACCGACTGACTGATGAAGCGCTGTGACTCACGCGAAAAAAGGCACTTGATGACATCTGGCCACCACTGCACAGGAAGTAATGCATTTGGAGTATTTTAAGCTTTGTTCGGAATCTGTGGACAACATCAGCTCGCGTGACATCATTGCTGAATGGACACAGAATCGGTTTCAAGAAACCAACACACCAACTGCTATAGCATAAGAAATGAATGTCGTCCATATGTATTTTAATTCTAAACACTGCATGTTGAAAATGTGGTTTCCTTTCCAACTAGAAAAAAAATGTGGAGCTTGTTTTTGTTCTTTTTATGTTTTAACTCCTGATTAAATCTATCCATCCATCCAACCAAACTATAATGTACATTCATCAATGCACATGAAATGGGCCTTTACGTTATGAACGACCACTGCCAAGGCCAGAAAATTGAAAAATTATTACATGCAAGTATTGTCGCTCCCTGTTGCACACATACGTCAAGAATAGCACATTTTTAAATGGTTGCCAACTGCCACATGGCACGCTTATTTTTTCACCGCTGCTCCATCTGTTGAATTTGATTTACAAGGCTGATTATCGTTGCTGATATTCAGCATTTTTGTCGAATATTGGCATCAGTCTTTTTTTTTAATCTCATAGCCGAGAGAGATCAATATATTTAAATTTTCGGGTAATTTTATAAGACATACTGCTGTCCCGAGAAACTCTCTGCACCTTTTGTTTTTGTTTGATATTCAAACAAAAATGAGTGAAGATTGATCAATTCAGTTATTTTGACATTTTGGAAAACTTTATTTACTGTGGAAAACTATAGGGAGCTATATTTGTTTAAGTTTTCATTGAACTTTTTAAGACAAGCCATGCTGATGAGCTGGAGAGCTTTCAGATTTATTTATTTATTTTAAATTTTAAAACAAAGATTTCTATGGTTTAGCATTAAAAGAAAATCTTCAACATTTAGCAAACCTGAAAAGTTGTTCAATAAACATACATTATGCTTAAAGGCATTTCAACAAAGTCATAAATGGTATTTTGTATTCTTTTAAATTATGCCACCCGTATTTTCACTTTTACTGAAAATGAATACCAGCTCAAAATATTTGCTATTGGCGCCCTTGACTACAAATAATCGGTATCGGTATTGGCCTTGAAAAAAACATATCCGTCTATCTCGTCAAAATGCTCGACTATGGGAATGGAGATATCCGTATGTGTGTGGGTTAACATGTCAGCCATTAACAGTCGACTCCACTCTAATAAGTAACCCCTAAAACAACCTAAATGAATGACATCATCATCATCTACGTTTGCAGTTGCATTTCGTGATAAATGGAAAACCTAACGATTCACACATCAGGCAAATATTCAACAGATTTTTTTTCTTAATTTGTATATTGCATTTTGGTGTACAAACCAAGCCTGCTCAAATATGATGAACATCGAAACAGCTGTGCATCCAGTGTCCATCTTTGTGAGCGTTAAGGGATGTCGTGTTCCCTGTTAGCTCATTATCAGGAATGTCTGCTATGTCCTATAAGTACTGACCCAGACTCGATTCTTATCACTCAGCCAAGACAATCCATTTCTTTGGCTGATTTTGTGTGATTTTTAACTACCGAGAACAGGAACGGGACATTTGATTTACTACTACAATGCGTCAGCAGCGAATGAGCTCTTTGATTTAGGGACACACATTTGTACTCCCTTCAAATGTGAGTTGAATGTAAAAAAAAAAAAAAAAAAATGCTGTTTGCAGTACACCAGTGTGTGCACTCACTTTAGGTTGGACGTTTACTGTGGAGAGATGTTTTACAGAGATGGAGATAAAGTCTGTCTGTGGGATTGTAATAAAGAGGCTACAATCTTGTCATGGCTCGTCGAAGGGGAGACATTGTGTGTCAGAGTGAGTCTGTTGTTTACATTCAAGCCAGGGGTACTGGCTAACCGTCTCCAGTGTTTACACATTGTTGTATGTTCCTCGCAACGTTCACGTGTTCATGGCCTTCTCGCAAGGGAATTACTTGAAAAGAATAACGGCAGATGTTTACCCAAGTGACAATAAGTGAATCTTTTTTTTTTTTTATTTGGAGGAAGTGGATAAATGGATTTGGTTGATGTCAGTAAGGTGGGGGCTTTAGGACCCAGATGCGGGAAGGCAGAGCAAGGAGGCAGAGGTGCAGTCCAAAAAGAGGTTTTAATTTCTAGTCAAAAAAACTAACTTCAAAATACAAAATAAACTGAACTAACAAAACATGAAGCTAAACATGACAAAACAACTAAGGCGAGACTAACAACATGACATGGATCCTGATAAGGCAAAAAGGTCAGCGTGACGTGGCGAAAGACTTACGACAGTGGCAACAATGAACCGACACAGACAGGGGGGAGACAACCGACTAAATACACCAACACTAATGACATAACAAGACACACCTGGCTGAGGGCACTGATTGGATGACACATGAGGGTAATGGGAAAAGGTGGACACAATCAGGGATCAGGGTTGACACAGACACCACACAAGGAAGGGCAAGTGACCTGAAACGAGAGGAGTCAGACTTTTCACAATAAAACAGGAAATGACAAGACAAGGGGAACACACAAGGAAAACAGAGGCTAAACATGACAGGGACTAAACAAGACTGAAAATAAACATGACAGTTGATGAGTCACAGGACTCTGCAGTCACCCAGAAATCTCTCAGTGGGCCTTATTATTGTCATGTCAAATATATTAAGGTTAGGATTTTCACAGCTAATTATGCATGACACGATATGGACAAAAGTTTTAGGACACACCGTGACCTAAATAATTTGATATTAGCATAACCAACGGTATAATACAGGCATGCAAACACAAACAATCAGAATGGTAGGCCTACTGTACTACTCAATAAGATATGTGATATTATTATTATTATTATTTTTTTTTATAATTTTTCAGAGAAGATAAACATTAAGAATATATGCCAGTGAGTATTGCTATGTTATTGGTCTACATGTGTTGCTCTGTTGTTCAAATAACCGTTGCTTGAAAAACCGTGACTATCAATGCTAACCGTTAGCATGTCAAAGTTAAATTACGCTAATGCCGAATTTTGTGGTTGTTTTAATTTCACGTTATTCTCTTTGTTTTGTTAACTGGGATTGGCATTAAACAGTTTGCCTCTTTTGATGAAATGTAACATTTTTGACATACTGCTACTTATTGTGAAGCGAGTTGAATTTAATTCACTGCCACCATACATTTGTGCTCGTATTTTAAGTTTGCGCTTGCTAGTAAAAGCAAAAAACAAAAACAAAAGAACATATCCGCAGAGTTACGGCTCATATCTTGAAAAATTTGTAAGTGCATTTGGGCAGTTTTGTAAAATTACTTTACTTCCAAATTTGTGGGAAGAGTTTGGGGAAGGCCTTTTTTTGTTCTACAGTGCAAAATCCATAAAGGCTTGCTTGCTGATGGAGTTGGGTGAAGATCTTGAGAGAGCCCTGACCTCAACCCCATCAAACGTTTTTGGCCAGACTCCACATTCCCTTCAATTTACAACCCTGGAATGTCCAGATGTCCTAATACTTTTGTCCGTACGCGTTTGTCAGTGGGCGCAGCCCGTTTGTTTTTCTATTCTCTTCCGATCAAAAACAGTGACAGAAGGGCTCTAGAGGAGGTTCCGACCCTTGCACCCCTTCCTTCCCTTACAGGAACTGCTCTTTGACAGGCACTCAGCGGGGTCGGCCCTCATAGCCTGTGAGCTAGGTCGCGCTGTCGTTGCCACGGCGACACTCTGAAAAGAACGTGTCCTGCGGTGACAGCGAAGGAATCCTTCTCCCCGAGCAGATACGGTGAGAGTATTGTCTGTCTGTCGTATTGGCAGATGGCCATGGTTTAAGTCATGATCAAAAACAATCCTGACCACACCCCCCGACACACATCCTCGCGCTCACACGCATGGATAATGCACACCATATTACACACATCTGAGTCCAACCAACATGGATACGTTGATACATACCAGTGGAGGTGTTTGTAGAAAGCATTCATTTTGTCGCCAGATTCACTTTTAACCCTAATATGTACACACGTGCAAGCAGTTGTAAACTTTTTTTGATCTGTTCTGATTTTAAGATTTTCACCTGTAAGACATAATAGAAATCCATTTTAGGGTCTAGCCAGCTCAGTTCAGTCCCTCCCAAGTACGGTAATAGGGTGAGTTGGATGGAGTAAGGAAGGGCATCCATCCACCCATAAGACCAACGCCAAAACGTCATCCAACACAGAAACCCCTAAATATGTAAAAAGTTGGTCATATGCAAAACATATAAACAATGTAAGAATTGACCACCACCACCAAAAAATAAATCCTGCTGCCATTTTCCTAGGAGTGCTAGTGCTAGGGATCGTTGAGCTAACCCTAGTTAGACTCGGACGTAACCAAAATGAGGAATTTGGGGATATATTGGTGCTAACCAGTGACCACACGGTTAACTTTGACAGTGCTGTTCACTAACAATGTTACTAACCATGATTTTAACAATGCGTATTTAATGGTCAGTTAGCTAACGGCAGTTAGAGTTAGGGGTTAACCAGTGGTTAAATTAACCGAGAACTGTTGAGGAATGAAAATAAATTTCCTCTTTGCAAGTTCCAAAATTTGAAGACAGATTTAATGTAAGAAAAAACACCTTTGCAAAATTGATTTTTAATCTAACAGAGATCTCTGGACATTTAACAGCCTCTAATTCATCACTTAAACAGGTGGGATTCAGAGCGCCAAAATGTGTCTCTTCCGCGTGTAAAATGGCTTCTTATAGTTAAAACCGACCGCCTCTCTTTCATTTGTAGACAAAACATACTCTCTGGGTACTTTTCCATGAGCTATGGCGAAAACAGAGTCAGGGGTGCGTGTTCGAAACAGATTCTGTTCTCAAGGACCAAATGTGTTTTCGCACAAAGCGCTGAGAAGGAACTTTTTTAGACTAAATAGTATGTCCCACCTTAAGGTCAGATTATACCGAAATCAACACCACCTGCTCTGCACAGGACACAAAACATTTCGACAAGGTTAATATAAAGAATTAAAATGTTAATAATGTGTAACAATGGTTAATATATGAAATGAAGAATTAAAAATGTTATAATATCTATCAGAACTGAACAACCAGGCTCTCTAAAATCTAAAGCTAAAATCTGTTCTAAAAATCTGAGCTTTGAGCAATTCCCAATCATACTACCTTAGGAGTTTTCCATGTTTGGAGGTTCCACTGTTATATTCCGGATCTGGATCAGTACAATGCTCGAATAGAGATGCAAAAGCAACGTCACTTACAGTATGATGGCAGGAATTTCAGTCTCGTTTGCCAGAAACATCATCACACACACATACAGGATGACGCTCACAGCCACTGAAAATACCGCTTTAGTTTCTGCGCACTGTGACCCGACGTGGTGGCAAACACACACCATTAAACGTTTGTGTGCAACTTGGAAGAGAGAAATAGGATAGTGAACATACATTTAGCCTTCACTGAGCAGCTCCGTCTTGGTTGCGGGGAAGAAGGCTGCCATCTGGAAAGGAATGCGGCCATCTGGGTTCAAAGTGGACCTCAAATGTGACCGCGCAGCTCTTTGATTTAGTCCCGCTTCGCCATATTGTGGAGAGCATTCCAAACAAAATGGGAAAAGGTTAACGCATGCTTTGCTAGTTTGGCTTTGCAGAGTGCGTACACCGCAATGTTTGATATGGAAACACTGTAAGTCGTTTAAGTAGTTCCAGACGCACTTTTTGAGGTTTGAATGCGAGGAATCAGTTAAGCTTGAGGACGTTATGAATGGAAACTAGAATGACACTCAGTAGAGTAGAGGGCAGTAAAGCACATACTTCTGCCAAGATCGAACTGTTAGCCAAAGCCGTTGTTATCAAGCAGCAGTTACTTGGGCAGTACCGTTTTTGGTTCTGGGCCGTCAGGCGTCCAAAAGTGTATCAATGGAATAAATTCCTCAAAGTTAATATATATGTAGACAAGATTATGTTTATGTTTTGTTATTAAATTGGGATTAGAGTTTGGTGGTTAAGGTTGGCAATAGAACTGGAAAAGTTTCACTTTCCTTTCTCTTCTTTGGTCCTTCCTCGGGTCTCCTGACGGCCTCACGACTCAGGCTGGAAGTGTTCGGTTTAGGTGAACGGTATGGGATTTTTTTTAATAGCTTTTACGTGAACTAATGAATACACACACACTCGCACGCACATACGCACATACACATCCTCACCCACATACAAAAAAAAAAAAGAGCATTGATGATGACATGTCAAATCGGTAAAATTACCGAATGAACAATACTGAGCTCTCCAGAAGAAGAAAAAAAAAAAGAACTGGAAAAGTGGGTTAGGATCAAGGTACGAACTGCACGTAGTTGTTTGGGTTTTGTGAGTTTGGGTTAAAAAGAATTCTGATTTGGGTTAGTGTTAAGGAAACAACTGTAATTCAGAAATGTCCTTAGTATGTGAATGCTAAAACGTGACATCAAGTCAAAAATATAAACTAAACATCATAATTGACTGTGCTGTTTAGGATCACAGAGGAGCTGGGGTTCCGTCTTACTTTGATGAAACACAAAGGTAATCGCTCAGCTTTTACGGAAAACTGCTTAAAACATTATTTCCTGTTGACAGGCTAAAATTCGGAAGATTTTAACAAATGTTAACTAGAGCAATGTCTCTATGTGATTCACTTGATAGTGAATGTAAAAAAAAATCCTGGGATGTGTTGACTCGGGATTTACTGTTGCAGATCGGGGGCATTCCCAGAGAAACCCAGAGGCATGCTAACCATATACTCTACACCCTTCTCCATTTGTCTCAGTCCATTTTCTTGGCTCAGGCCCACAGATTTTGGTCACCGGGTGTGTGGAGGTCAAAAACGTCGCCTCTGACTCTGGAGTTTACACTCCGGAAGTGCACTTTCCCAAGCTCTCGCCTCATCGAGCTCCCCTGGGATGCTGGGTGGGAATGACAAAAATCTGTCTTTCGGCTCAGGCATGTTGCAGAGCAGCAATGGGACCGTGAGGAAGCTCTGGTGGGAATTTGCAACAAGGAAGCTGTTAGAAAGAGACGCAGAGTGATACAGGAAGTTAGATGGAGAAGACTTTGGCTCTTGCAGCTCAGTTAAAGAAACTGTGGCTTAAAGGAGAAATCTGATCTGGAGCCCAGAGGATAATGTTAGCAAGCAGCCAGCTTGTTGAAAAGATCTGGAGGTCTACTTTCACTTACAGGCCTACGTCCACTGCTGCTGTGGCGAAAAGTTTGACCATTTGAATCCAGAATTCCATTTTTTTTTTTTTGTCCAGGAGAGCTCAGTATTGTTCATTCGATTTGACATCATCATTGCTCTCCTTTTTTTTAAAAAAAACAAACAAACAAATCAATTAAAAAAAAATTAATAAATGTTTTTTTTTTAAAATATATATACATATATATATATACATATACACACATATATATATATATATATATATATATTTTTTTTTTGTATGTGTATGTGCGTGTGTGTGTGTGTGTGTGTGCGTGCGTGCGTGCGAGCGTGTGTGTATTCATCAGTTCACCTAAAGCCCATTAAAAAAAATCCCATACTAATAATATAATATAATAATAAATTGCCAAATGCAGAAACATCAATGTAAGTTATCACGAGGGTTAGGGTTAGGTGGCTCTTGCTAACAGACAGAATTAAGTAACCGGAATTAGGTTAAAAAAAAAAATAATAATGTTAGCAAGCAGCCAGCTTGTTGAAAAGATCTGGAGGTCTACTTTCACTTACAGGCCTACGTCCACTGCTGCTGTGGCGAAAAGTTTGACCATTTGAATCCAGAATTCCAAAGTCTATGGAACATTAGCTGGTTTGATGTGCTGCTTGCTATGGGGCATCGTTCCAAATAAGTGATAGCGCATTTCTCACTTGGTTTTAACATTGCGGCCCTTTGGCACACAGGTAGTAAGTTGTGTTATGAGGGTCTTTAACACGGTCGTGGGTGTTGAAGGGTACAGCAAAACTGTTTAGACAAACGAATCTCTGTCACCTAATGTTCTAAGTGAGCTTACCAATTAACATTTATCACTGCTCGCTTGAACAGTGAGGCCTTTTTCCAGGAAAAGTGGCGACGCCGCGTGTTCTTTTGTTGCCGAGATTTCCTGTTTTACTCCGCAACGGCAGATACATGCGGTGATCAACTAAAGAAGCGGGATAGCCACAGACCAGTAGACCATATTTTAGCCTGCATTAAAGAAGTGACTCTGCAATTTTCTAAAAGGATACTTATGGATATTCACGTGAAATTTGCATGAAGTAAATAGTAGACTGTGGTGATCTCCAAGGGCTTCAGTCCAGAATTAAGTTTTTCACACACGGCAGAAGTGTTGCTCCTGTTGAGGGAATTTGGCACTGTTGCTGGTTTTATTTTAGTCGTTTTCTACTTCATGTTTTTGTTCCATTGCTGTTGGCTTGTTAGGGCTCTCAGTTTTTGTAGTGTCGATCAGCTGCCGGTGGAACAAAGGACTTTGGATCTTATGATCAAACAGTACAGTGTTTTTTGTGTGTTTTAACGTTTTACATTTCACTCCCAGCCATTTTCACTGAAGCAACCCCTTTCGCTCCTGGCTGTTTTACTGGATTTTGACTGATTTTGCAAGGCCCACAGAATATTGTGTTCTAATGCTATCAAAGAAAAATTAGAGTCTCTTTTTTCATCAGGACACAAAAAGTATATTTGTATCTGTTTCAGTTTTGAAGCAATTAGCAATAGAACATAGCTAAGTTTCCTGATTATTCACAAACCTGTTTAAAACACTGGGGAAAAGAGCTTTTTGCAACATGGCCCTGGGTGAGCTTTTATACTCTGCTGCCACCTGCTGGCCATTTTTTTGATAACAACTATCATTGCTTTAAGCTACCTCTTCAGGTCAGAGGCTGCATCAAAGCCTTCTGTATGCTCTAGCCTAAAAAAAAAAAAACCACACAAAAACGTATAAATACGTTTTTGGGACCATGGCAGTATTTAAAATGGAATGGGTTTATAATATAATAGTTTCAAAGTGAAGAGTGTGTTTAAACTATTTCTTATTTTGAACACATTCATATTAGATTAAAATGTTATTTAAACCATGGCTAGTAGAGTTAATAAATGTTGTATGATTGCAACAGCATTGCACTCTGGAATGAATTATTGCAAATATAATTGATCTCAGTTGGAAATTTTGTCTCTTCTTTCATCAGGATTAAAAAAGTATATTTGTATCTGTTTCAGTTTTGAAGCAATTAGCAATCGAACATAGCTAAATTTCCTGATTATTCACAAACCTGTTTAAAACACTGGGGAAAAGAGCTTTTTGCAACATGGCCCTGGTGAGCTTTTATACTCTGCTGCCACCTGCTGGCCATTTTTTTTGGTAACAACTATCATTGCTTTAAGCTACCTCTTCAGGTCAGAGGCTGCATCAAAGCCTTCTGTATGCTCTAGCCTAAAAAAAACACACACAAAAAAAACGTATAAATACGTTTTTGGGACCATGGCAGTATTTAAAATGGAATGGGTTTATAATATAATAGTTTCAAAGTGAAGAGTGTGTTTAAACTATTCCTTATTAGATTAAAATGTTATTTAAACCATGGCTAGTAGAGTTAATAAATGTTGTATGATTGCAACAGCATTGGACTCTGGAATGAATTATTGCAAATATAATTGATCTCAGTTGGAAATTTTGTACCACTAAATTGAAGTGTCTCAGCATGGATTGTGGTCCAACTTTGAGGTAGAGTTTCCAGGTTATTGAATGCATTTCTCTCGGTTGAAGCCTCAGCGTCTGAAGCTTTTCGCCTGCGAGTGTCTGAAGACGCAAGTTGTTTAATCCGACACAGACTCTGGATGAGGTTAAATGGGCCAAAGTAAGGGTGGTTTAGAGGAGGGCCCGAAAATGTGTTGGCATGGGCCCCTAGTTTGTGGAGCCAGTGGGATAATTGGGAGCAGACTGGGGATGAGTTAAGGGCTCAGCCGATGGGATCTTTTCTGACAGTCGGGAGGAGGAGCCGACTCGCCATCTGATGGAGACAGCAGGAAGAGATTTGTTTGTTCTGCCTAATAAATGTGTCCTCCTTTTCATCTAACTCTCTTTCTATCCTCATTGGGTTCTTGTTTTGAAGATCTTGAAAGCATTTTTGTAATTAGCAAAGCATTTGTAATGGTAAGATTTTACAAACTTGGTGTGTTTATTTTTCTTTTCTTTTCTGTGCTTATCGTGCATCATTAGCCAGCAAGCTCAGAACTCTACATAGAACACAAGGCTTAGCTATAAAAGGCCTGAGGTTAGACGGTACGGTATGATCATTTGTAACAGGTGCAAAAGCTTCTCGGGAGATTTATCTGACATTTTCCTTTAGTTTTGTGTCATTTTTACTTTGTGGTAATCTGAGGTTTGCAACAGGTTAACAAGCCAACAGCAGCATTTGACTTTTTTTTGTGTGTGTGTTTTTTTTTTTTTTTTTTTTTTTAAATCTCTGCAGTTTGAACTTACATTTCCTGCAGGACACAAAACACATATTTTCTGTTTGCTAGTATAAAGACAAACAAGAAAATAACCATTCATTATGCGGCGATCATGAGAAGCCTGCATTGGTGTGGCGCTTTGGTTGGTTCAGAGGTTCCGAAGTATAATTTGGTGTTTGCTTACGCCTTCTCCGAGGTCATCATTTAGCCCATTCTTAAAAATCCCACTGGAATAGGCAGACGCACTAAAAGGAAAAAAAACATAGACCGTGTGAGTTTGAAAATGCAGCAATCGTGTTGTATATCTTCGATTGTGTCAGTTTATTTATGGCTAACCCAGTTTCATTGCTCTCTGACATCCATCGTTTGTGCTCTTAATGGTTTTGTACTGTACCTTGGCCTGCAGGGTGCATCGATGGATGGAATACATCCAGTGGAGTATCAATAAATGTCCCTGTTTGGCCCGTGCCCGAAGCCTTGCTATGAAATCAGCTTGGGAAAGCAGCAGGGGGCCCTCAGAGCAGGACAGAGACCCCCAACCAGAGAGCGTAAAAGAGTGAAGGAGAGTGTTGGGTCCAGATAAAATTCCATTGTTTATTTGCCTGACTCCCTCCTTCCTCTCCATACGTCCCTTCCTTTACCATCAAGCCTTCCTATGCTCCTTCTTCAGGAAGCTGAAGCAAAATGGCGTGCATGAAAGACTGCAGAAGAGGCAGTTGGGCAAACATTCAGAGTTGTGTTAAATTGATAGCAGACAAGGGTCTGGCCTAGGCCAAAGTGGACCAAATCTTTAAAGGATTGGGTCCTCTACTCAGTGTGGGTGCAGAAAGAAATAAAATAAAATAAACCTTTCCCCCTTTTACATATTATGAATCCAATTATAGCGTATCGTGTTGCTCCACTATTTATTTATTTTTTATGTCAAACCACACTTTTTTTTGTTTTCAACGTGTGGTGCAAGTCGGCACCCTGACGGAGAGCGCTGAAATGCAGCCAGCAACTTTTGTCCTTTTTAGGCATGTAGAAAGCAGAGACAAGAGTGCAAGCGTGTAGTTGGTGGGGTGGGGGGGGGGGTGTAGCAGGACGATGAAGTCACATTTAGCTGTTCCTGCAGGGCTGTATGGTGTGATGGAGCTTTGGATTTTTATGAGAAGCAGCTGTTGGAAAGAGAGAAAAAAAATCACCGACAACAACCTAGACACCCGATAAAGCCGGCTATGAAACACATCGGGAGATAACAAGAACTCTTTAAACAGCAGAACCTTGTCGTGCTATCACCAAACATTCACACAACAGATTGATATGTGGCGGTTCAAACTCATGACACGGCAGACTGACTTGAGCGTGTGTGTGTGTGTGTGTGTGTGCATAACATTGGCAGCTTGGCACGAGTCGGCTCTTGTCCTCCCTTTTTCAGCAGCGTTTACAGCCAATGGAGCATGTGGAATCTGCCAGAGAGAGTCATCGCGCTCTCAGGTGATCGCTCGGTGAGTGTCAGTGAAGTGAAGCAGTGCTCGTGCAGGTGAAAAGGGCGCACATACCACTTTTCATTTATCAACCTAATCTCATGTAATCATCCCCCAGTAGAGGATGTATTGTTTTCATTGCAGTTTGTTAGATAGCTAGAAAGATTATGTGAGGAAAAAAAAATCAACATAACTGATTTCCAAGAATCTTAGGCTGGAGTTACACAATAATGATGTGGCACAATTCAGCTATGCATCATGGCAGTTAAAAAAAAAAATATATATGGTGGGGGGGCACACCTGAAATCTAATATCATTAGATTTGAATCAGGTCAAACACGCACACGCACGCACGCACATGCACATGCTCACCCACATACAAAAAAAAAATAAATAAATAAAAAATATATATATATATATATGTGTGTGTGTATACTGTATGTATATATATGTATATATATTAAAAAAAAAAAAAGAGAAAGAAAAAAAAACTTTTTTTTTTAAATTAATTTTATTTTATTTAAAAAAAAAAAAAAATTAAAAAGGAGAGCAATGATGATGTCAAATCGAATGAACAATACTGAGCTCTCCTGGGAAAAAAAAAAGGATTTGAATCAGGTCGCTTCCAAATGTGAATGAAAATCAGATAAGCAAGAAAAAAAGAAAAGAAAAAAAAAAGAAAAAAAATCAGATAAGCAGCTGCAGCACAAACGGAAAGATTGGCGCTTCCCCCACCAATGCGAGCCTGACTTCATCGAAATAACGTCGGTGATGTGTACGCTCCCGTATATGCCCAAAATACACAAACATTTTAAATAAAACACACGCAAAGACAGACTATTGATGACAATCCGAATGTGGTCGTGACGCATCACAAGCGCACAGACTGTTAGATAAGGAAACTAATTATCGGCAGTCATTTATCAATCAGTCAATTATCCACTAGGGGATTTTAAGATGACATGATTGAAACCAATACCAGATATTATTCAAATGACATAGACAGTCAAACAGACCTGCAGTGTGAATCCATCCAGACTAAAATGGAAGTCAACCTTAAACATTTCTTGACAATAATATGTTATATGTGCCCTCACTAGTCTAAACATGACATTCTGATTAATAATATATTTGTAAAATATGAATTATTAAACAAACTCAGCTGTTTTTGTCCATCTCAGGGGGCGGCCATTTTGCCACTTGCTGTCGACTGGAGATGACATCACAGTTGTTCAGGGCACAAGCGACGACCAATCACAGCTCATCTGTATTCTGAAGCTGTGCTGTGATTGGTTGTTACCTGAGACCTGAGCAACATTGATGTCATCTTCAGTCGACAGCAAGTGGTAAAATGGCCGCCCCCTGAGATGGATTAAAAAAGGCTGGATTTTACTGCTTAACTCATATTCCAGAAATGTAATAATAATCAGAATGTCATGTTTAGACTAGTGAGTTTTTTTAGGTGGACTTCCCTTTTAAGTATACATTAGCTATGGACATTTGACTGTTGTCATATTTATTTTCAGTCTTGTTTACTCCGTCATGTTTAGCTTCTGTTTTCCTTGTGTTTTCCCCTTGTCTTGTCATTTCCTGTTTTATTGTGAAAAGTCTGACTCCTCTCGTTTCTGGTCACTTGCCCTTCCTCGTGTGGTGTCTGTGTCAATCCTGATTGTGTCCACCTTTCCCCATTACCCTCATGTGTCATCCAATCAGTGCCCTCAGCCAGGTGTGTCTTGTCATGTCATTAGTGTTGGTGTATTTAGTCCAGTGGTGTCCAAACTCGGTCCTCGGGGGCCGGTAGTCCCGCAGGTTTTGGATATTTCTCTCCTCCAACACAGCTGAAGCTCATCAGCAAGCTCTGCATAAGCATGATAACGACCTTGTTGATTGGAACAGGTGCGTTGGAGCAGGGAAACCTCAAAAACCTGCAGGACTACCGGCCCTCGAGGACCGAGTTTGGACACCACTGATTTAGTCGGTTGTCTCCCCCCTGTCTGTGTCGGTTCATTTTTGCTGTTGCAACTGTCGTAAGTCTTTCGCCACGTCACGCTGACCTCTTTGCCTGATCAGGATCCATGTCATGTTGTTAGTCTCGCCTTAGTTGTTTTGTCATGTTTAGCTTCATGTTTTGTTAGTTCAGTTTTATTTTGTATTTTGAAGTTAGGTTTTTTTTGATTAGATATTAAAACGTCTTTTTGGACTGCACCTCTGCCTCCTTGCCCTGCCTTCCCGCATCTGGGTCCTAAAGCCCCCACCTTACTGACAACTGTCTTTCATTGTCATTTATGTGACTCATTAATCTCTGTTTTAAAAATACCATTTTATTGGGAAGTAAGAATGTCTTTAAATGTTCTCAACTCCCATTTACATGACGTGATCTTGATGACGATATTCAGGGATCTGTACATTGTACAAGCAACCATATAAGAAGTTGCACAGTTTGTTGCTGGTCAGAGAAGACCGAGCTTTGTCAATTTGGTTTGGTAAAACCGGCCCTGTCCGACATGGCACCGTCTAATTGAACTGAATTCATATCAGTGCCACTCAAGGGAATAACTGATATCTGGTTTCTTTTAGTAGTCACTCAGTGGCCAAATAAGCTATAAAATTCAGCGGGGTTTGTTATGCAACTGATTGTTAGCGCTGATGCTCTCCGTCTGACCTGCCACTACCGTCTTGTAAACGCTTTAAGGCATTTTAACTCTTTGACTGCCAGACGTTTTCAGAAAAAGGATGCCGTGGGTGCCAGCCGATTTAAGCATTTTGACTGATCTTTTGACTGATCTTTCAAAGTCCACAGAAAATGTTGTGTTTGGACTATGGAAACACACATACTACCAAATGAAAGATTGGACTCTCATCTTTCATCAGAAAAAAAAGTTTGTTTCTACCTTATTCCGTTTTTAAGTAATCAACAATAGAAAATGGTTAGTTTCACCTCTGTTTTGAAACAAACGTCTTTTAACGTCTTTGGCACTCCTCCATAGGATTTTACTAAACGTTATTTAACGTTTTTGGCAGTCAAAGAGTTAAGTCTGCGATGTCCATCGAGCTCTCGCTGTGTTTTTTTTCTAAGGATACGATCTTTGGTTTGTAAAATGAGCTTTGGCTCAAGGCCACTGATGATGTATATAAACATGACAGCATTTACTGCTGATTCAGGGAAAGACAGTGTTCTCGTTGTAGATTGCTGAATCATTCCATTGGTAGAGAATTGTTTTGGATCTTTGGATGTCTAGAAAGGATCAACAAAGTAAAGTTTTTTCCCCCGGTGGTTTATCATCAATTTTTCACCTCTTTACTATACTGAATAGGGCTTGAAACTAAATATTGAATATGTAGTCTGTAGACTTTTAAGTTACTAAGTAGAAAAACAGTAGGTCTTGTCAGCCACACTTTGTTGACAATTTTCTATAATGTCTATTCGTATTAATGTCAGCTCAAGGAACTCTAATCTCTGCTGCCAGTTACACCTCACAGGACTATCAGGATGAAGGGGCCGGATCGTGTCGAGGTCTTTTTGGTTGCAGTTTCCTGTCAAGTTTTTATTGGCCTCAGCAGATGGCTTCCCTAACCCCTCGCTGCATTGTTAATGGCGGCCATCTTTCTGCAGAGGTGAGGAGGGGTCACCATAGCTGTAGATAGCCACAGGACGCCGAGCATTCGCTGCCGTTTCCTGAGCAACCGAAAGCTGTAAAACTGGCCAATCGGATCAATTTGGAGGCACTCCTTGACAGGTTTGAGCAAGCGTTCGGGAAGCACCATGCAGTGTGAATGAGTCAAGGCTAAAACATGTTTAAACTTGATTGTATTTATGCTGAAGTGCATTAAAAAAAAATGACCTTTTAACTCATTCACTGCCATTGACGGCTATAGACGTCAAAAATTCATTTGAACTATTTCTATTAGTTTAACATTTTTTTCCACTTTTGTTAACAATAGTATGAAAACCTTTTTTTTTTTTATTGTACATTTAGAACAGATATACAATTTGTGATTAATCGTGGGTTAACTAGTGAAGTCATGTGATTAATTACGATTAAAAATCTTAATCGCCTGACGCCCCTAATTTCTAATAATCTTTTCTCTTTTTTTATCGCGTCAGGCGATTAAATCTTTTCATTGTAATTAATTGCATGACTTCAATAGTTAACTCACGATTAATCACAAATTTTATATGTGTTCTAAATGTACAATAATTTTTTTCTAGGTTTTCATTCTCTTGTTAACAAAAATGGAAAAAACGTTAAACTAATAGAAATAGTTCAAATGAATTTTTGACGTCTATAGCCGTCAATGGCAGTCAATGAGTTAAGGCATGGATTTTTGAAACCTGCTTTTACTGTTGGTCTTTGGGCTCAAAACATTGAAGCAGGACAGACTAGAAGTGTGTACTGTTTTTGCAGTCAGTACAATAGTATACTTGTATTATTCTTTGCAATATCCACTTTCCTCTTCGGTTTTGACAACCCCAGTCGCCCCAATTTCCCTCTCTGATTTTCAGTTCCTCCCATCTTTTCATGGTCCATATGAACATTCAAGACTCTATATATACATTCTTGAGAGCCCCCCCCACCCCATTTGTGTGTCTCAGTACAGTATTTATGTTATTAATGTCATTTAAGACGAAGAAGGGGAGTGAAAACCAGACTTATGTTTCCCTTCAAACATGTGACCTCTGCCCAAGTTACATCTGAAAATAATTTGGGCCTACAGGCCAGCCATTGGATGGCTGACACAAACCTTTGTCCTGGTCGGGTGGAGTGGATGTGCGTGTGTGTGTGTGTTGGGGTGGTTGATGTGGGGGGGCTTTGACAAAGCAGTGAAGAGGTCTCAGTTGAGCCTTAAGCCAAATAAGCTGTGGTGTGCTTTTCTCAGGGGGAAGCAATTGTAAAATGTACAGCAACTTAAAGATGGGCCCAGTTATGTCTATATCTCATATAAAACTTCCACTAGCTTGACATATTTCTAAAGCGAAAGCATTTTTGCAAAGTATCCAGTATCTCAGCAACAAATAAACTCCTGAAGCTTTTCTTTAACTGTTTGACTGCCAAAAACGTTTAGTAAAATCCTACGGAGGAGTGCCAAAGACGTTAAAAGACGTTTGTTTCAAAATAGAGCAT